>NC_136338.1:6631081-7071687 GCF_964198595.1 Lampetra fluviatilis
GAGCAGTGGGGAGAACGGTCACAAGCCGCCCAGTGTGGCTGCCTTGTTGTTGTTGTTTGTGTTTGTGGCCACGAGTGGGCATGGCAGGGTGCTGGCAGCACAGCGGGTGACACCTGCTGTGCCTCAGCAAGAACAGTCTGGGTTACACTCCTGACTCGGGCAACTGAACTCTGTGTGTGGAGTTTGTAAGTTCTCTCCCCCTGTTATGCAGAGCGTGAGAGTGAGTGAGTGGAGTTTGTATGATTTCCCCTGTTCTGTAGACTAAGTGAGTGAAATTTGTATGATCACCCCCTGTTCTACAGAGTGAGTGAGTGGAGTTTTTATGATCTCCCCATGTTCTGTAGAGTAAGTGAGTGAACTTCTTGGTTCTTTCAGTAAAGTCACGTAGAAGGGAAATAATAAAATAATACAATAAAACATAATAAAATAATTTTCACGACGTTTCGGCCACAACGCAAGCAGCCGTCCTCAGGTGAAGAACAGGTCTGTCGGAAAGACAGCGTCTGAATGAACACCACCAGGCTTGGCAGCGTATATTTAAGCTGGGTTGGAGGGGGAAGAGCGCCTTGACAAAGGACAGTGCAGTTTGTATGATCTCCCCTGTTCTACAGAGTGAGTGCAGTTTGTATGATCTCCCCTGTTCTACAGAGCGAGGTGAGTGGAGTTTGTTTGATCTTCCCTTGTTCTACAGAGCGAGTGAGTGGAGTTTGTATGATCTTCCCTTGTTCTACAGAGCGAGTGAGTGGAGTTTGTATGATCTTCCCTTGTTCTACAGAGCGAGTGAGTGGAGTTTGTTTGATCTTCCCTTGTTCTACAGAGCGAGTGAGTGGAGTTTGTATGATCTTCCCTTGTTCTACAGAGCGAGTGAGTGAGTTTGTATGATCTTCCCTTTGTTCTACAGAGCGAGTGAGTGGAGTTTGTTTGATCTTCCCTGTTCTACAGAGCGAGTGAGTGGAGTTTGTTTGATCTTCCCTTGTTCTACAGAGCGAGTGAGTGGAGTTTGTATGATCTTCCCTTGTTCTACAGAGCGAGGTGAGTGGAGTTTGTTTGATCTTCCCTGTTCTACAGAGCGAGTGAGTGGAGTTTGTTTGATCTTCCCTTGTTCTACAGAGTGAGTGAGTGGAGTTTGTATGATCTCCCCCTGTTCTACAGAGCGAGTGAGTGGAGTTTGTTTGATCTTCCCTTGTTCTACAGAGCGAGTGAGTGGAGTTTGTATGATCTCACCCTGTTCTACAGAGCGAGTGAGTGGAGTTTGTTTGATCTTCCCTGTTCTACAGAGCGAGTGAGTGGAGTTTGTATGATCTCCCCCTGTTCTACAGAGCGAGTGAGTGGAGTTTGTTTGATCTTCCCTTGTTCTACAGAGCGAGTGAGTGGAGTTTGTATGATCTCACCCTGTTCTGCACGTCAAGCGATTGTCGAATCGCCGTGACCCCCGACCCCGCTTGTTGTTGTTTATTGACGCAAGCTCCCATTTTTCCTCCTCATCGCAGCCGTGTTGCCATGTCTCATGGACGGGCTGACCGACCAACAGCGACCGCAACCACTTCGTTCCCCCCCCCCCCCCCCCCCAGTCCTTGTGTCGTCACACACTGTGTCGTCACACACTGTCGTCATACACTGTGTCCTCACACACTGTCGTCACACACGGTGTCGTCACACACACTGTGTCGTCACAGTGTCGTCACACACACGAGTAGTTGGTCAAACACACGTGCTGTCGTCATTTCGTTTTTTTTATCTCCGCAGCTTTTGTTGTTGTTATTGTTGTTGTTATGTACGAGTTGTTTACAAACCTTAGTTCAATGTACCTCACCAAAGCGGTGCCGAGTAATGGTTTGTCAAAGGTTTGTGAGTTTTAACGTTTACCCTCCTCCTCATCCTCCTCATCCTCCCCCTCTCCCCTACCTCCCTCCCCCTCTTCATCTTCCTTCCCCCTCCTCCCCCCCCTCTTCATCCTCCTCCTCCTTTCCCCTACCTCCTCGATCCTCATCCTCATCCTCCTCATCCTCCTCCTCCCTCCTCCCACACCTCCCCCCCTCCTCCCTCCTCACACTCCTCCCCCCCTCCTCCCTCCTCATCCTCCTCCCCCCTCCTCATCGTCCCCCCCCCCCTCCTCCCTCCTCACACTCCTCCCCCCCTCCTCCCTCCTCCTCATCCTCCTCCCCCCGCCACACTCCTCCCGCCTCCTCTTCCCCCCCTCCCTCCCTCCTCATCCTCCTCCACTCCCCTCCCTCCTCATCCTCCTCCCTCCTCCTCCTCCTCCTTCCTCGCTCGGTCTTATCAGAATGTCTTTGCCACAGCAATGTGGAATTTCTACCGCCAGCTCCGCAGGGCTGGAGTCAAAAGCGGATTGAGCACCGACCGACCTCTCAGTGCTGCTCACTCGAGAACATGAAAAAACTTCCGGCTCCGGGCGCGCGCGCGTGGTCAGGGAGCGGTGGCGCAGCGGTTAGCACGGCGACACCTGCGCTATGAACACGCCCGTCAACCCGAATTCGATTCCTCCGCTCATGGCCACCAGCGATAGCGATGATCTGATACCGGTCCCTTGGCCAGGACGACCGACTCAGCCTCCAAAAATGAGTACCCGGGTGTAGCGGTGTGTCATAAAAACATCGCCACCGGGGAAGACAAAGGCGGCCGGGCCTGGTAGTGCTGGCGACCCACCTCCTCTGTGTGTGCCCACAGTGCGCCGGCCTTCATAGGGTGCTGCTACTCGCTAACAGCAACTTGTCCCAACAGTCTGTTCAGGGATCTTTGTCTTTGTTACAGGCGACGTCGATGAGGATCTGTGTGCGTGTGTTCTGTGGTTTTTGATTCACGCTCGGACGTCACATCACAACATCCTTTGACCCTCGACAGCCGCTACACACACACTCCACGCACACATCACACACACCACACACATCCTACACACACACGCCACACACATGTAGCCATTAATTTTTCTCCACATGTTTTAAGTCACCGTTTGGCTCATTCAAGGTGATATTGGCCACATGTAGTCCCTCTGCAAGCAGCGCGCTTGTTTCTTCTTGTTGTTCATCGGCCGTCAATACGACATCCACGGCTCCTCTTTAACTTTTTTTTTTTTTCCGTGGAACATCGCGAGAGAGACTCCGGGGCTTAATTTTGAAAAATAATTACCGCCCCCTTCTAACTTTTTTTGCATTTGTTTTGCAAATGCTGTATCTTCCCCCCTTTTCTCTCACTCTCCTCTTCCTCTCTATCTCTCTTGTCTATTATATGCAAACAACCACCACGACAACAACCGCAAACAAACAACCACCACGACAAACACGTTGCCGGACAATCGATCGTTCTCGCACCGGACGACCAGAGGGGGTTCACATCGGAATTGAAACTTCTCACCACCACCAAAAAGAAGAAATCACCGCATCTCTCATTCCTCCATTCTTTCCCTCCGCTTGGACCCCTTCCTCGCCAATGCTTCCTACCACCACTCCCATCTTCGCACACACACACCGCACCTCATTCCCCTCCTCCCCCTTCCTTCGACCCACTTCCTTCCCTACCCGAGCTTGTAACCCCACTATAACCCTCAAAGTCCATCTTGTTCTTCACCACACACACCGCAACCTCTCATTCCTTCCTTCCTTCCTTTGGGCCCCCCCCCCTTCCCCTCTAATGCCTGCTCCCACCCCCTATATCTTCACACACACACCTCAACTCATTCCCCTCCTTCCTCTCCTCTCCTCTCCTCTCCTGATGACTCTATTTCCTTCCCTTCCAGAGCTTATAACCCCACCATAACCCTCAAAGTCCATCTAGCTCTTCACCACACACACACCGCACCTCCTCCATTTGCCCCCAGCCTTGCCGCTATGACCCCCCCACCCCATCCTGTCTCATCCTTGTAACTCCCCACACCGCTCCTCCACCGTGACCCTCCCCACACACTACCACCACCACCGCCAACACCGCCACCACAAGCTCCCGACAACCGCCATCGTGAGTTTCTCCCGAAACTCAAAAAGATTTCCGTCTAGAAAAAGGCGTCGTCCATCCGGTGGGTGAGCCCCTTCCTTCCCTCCCCCCGTGCCAATTTGGGTCAGTGGGAGGGGGGATTGGTGGCACGCCGATCAAAATCAAAAGGCCATCGGATTTTGATCGAGATTTTATTTCCCGACTCCTTCTTCTTCTCCCCCCTCCCACCCACCCCAAACCCCGACCAAATCTGTTTTTTTTCTTCTCTCTCCGGTGCTGTTCCAAATCTTCTTGGTGCCGATGTCAAAGAAAAATTCGGTAGAGATCCATTCTTTCTTGACTGGCTCTTTTTGTTAGTTTTTTTTGTTTTTGCTCGTTTACGAATAACGAAAACCCACCACCACCCACACTTTCTCATTTTTGAGTTCACCTCTCACTTTGCTTCTTGTTCAAGTGGCAGCAGATGCCAAAAATGGTCGCGGTAGTGATCTTAGGCAAATTATTTTTTTTGGAGGATATCGGGTGGTACCCATGGTTTAGAGGGAGCAAACATTGAAAAGTCATGAGCTTGGGAAAATAATATAGGTAGAGACATGAGATTGTGGGAGTTTCAAACCGTGGGGGCAGTGAAGGGGAGAATCAGCGACCTGCTGCTGAGTAAAAGTTGATTTGGGGCTTTACACAGGAAGCATTGATCACTGTAGCGGAGAGTGCTTGGAGGGGAGTGAGATGAGAGGGGAGAGGCAGCAGAGTGCATCGAGGGGAGTAGAGCGAGATGAGAGGGGAATGTAGGAGAGCGGACTAGCGGTAGGGTTGAGCAGTCTAGTGGTAGAGTCTGGATGAATGTACATGGTGCTAAAGGTATTGGAGTCTTCGCTTAGGGCAGTGGAAGAAGAGAAGGGAGGATTGTTTTGTGTAATTACCTGTAACAAAAACTTTGTAAAGACCAATTAGTACAAGCGAACTGATGTGGTGAACTCAAAAAAGAGCCGGCGATCCATGCATATAATCAATATTTACCTTAAAATAATAGTTTTTTTTCCTTCAAAATTAAACCCAGTTGAACAGATGTATATCAACCCTTTTTTGGTTATATGCAAGACAGTCAAAGAATTCTTTCACAGCTTTTTTTCTCTTTTTACTTCTGAAAGAATCCAACGTCTCACACCATTACCATGACGTGACATGACGCCTACCCTCCCCCCCCCCGTCCCACCCTCTCTCTGCATGTTACAAATATTTCAAATGGCCAGAAAAAGCTTCTTATCGTGTTTCCTCTCGATGACTGTGTTGGAGCAGGAGCGGCGGGCGGTGAACCTGGCCGATGGAAACGTTGAGAGACGTCCATCCAGGAAGTTGTCTCCTGCCGAGGTTTTATCGCAAAATTCAGGCAGTCACGTGGATACAAATGACGGCTGCCCCAAAAGAAAAGTGGCAAAATAAAAAATGGCGGCAATATAAAATGGCGGCCTTACAAAATGGCGGAAAGTAATACAAATGGCGGCCATAAAAATGTCGATGAGTTCAAAATAGTGGCTTAGAGTGGTAAGTCATCCTAACAGACGAATTTCCCCTCATAGCAGATTAAACAAAAAGATTCAACCCAAAATAAGTGTAGATATTGCTGATGCAGTGTGTTCTCGAAATATCAGGGCTGATTTAGGGGTGGGTTTACCCTGGTATATCTATCCATTGTCTTTAGACAAAACACTATTATTTCCTTGAAGAACCAAATGTATCCCATTTACAGCTTGTGATGCTATTTATATTGCACTTTATATTATAGTAATGATGATAATATAAAACGGCAATATAAAAGGTACAAAAATAAACGCACCACAGAAAATCACGAGCCAATTCTGGATCGCATAGTCCAATGCACTGAACGGACTTGCAATGGCACGTGAGGTTTCTCTAACGGTGTTGCCAACTCAGCAATGTTGTCGCTAGATTGAGGGATTTTTTAGGGTTCCCCTTGCAATAAACTTTTTTGACCCGAGCGACGAATCCAAGGAGACACTTCCGAGACGTAGAGACGGTGCAGGCCTTATGAACGACCCCTGGCTTGTTGTGTTGAGGATCGAAAATCAGTTTTATAAACTGGTTATTTCGCGATGCGTCTGCTGCCACTGCTGACAGTGGTACGCCAGCGCAACACATTCGCCACTAACAAGACGTATGGTTTACTGAAGTGCCATTGTCTGAAAAATGTCACACATTATATATTTGTCCTTTTAAGGGCAACAACCGCCCCTTAGCCACTGAGTGGCGGTGACATCACCACAGCGCTTGAGTGCACTTGAAGGTGGAGGTGTTACCAGCCCATCGCACCCATCTGGAGCACTTTGAAGGCCACACACACGACGCGTGGTGTGGTTATTTGATGAACGTGCCGAGCTATTTTACCCTGCGTAATACGTTGTGGTGGGGGTAATTTTTTGCCTAGCCAAATTTTTCCCCAATGACTTTCAGAAGCTCGATCTCACGACATGGTGGTAGTGACTTTGCTGAGGTTTGTTTGGCTTTCACATTTACGCTTTGATGGGTTGGCAACACCGCGTTTTTATGCACGGCATGGAGACCCGGCTGTATCCTGGGAAGGGAAGAAACAATTTGCCAACGTTGGGATAGCAATGGGTTAACGCTCCATGTTTGACTGGATAACCACAAGCCGTCATTGCTTTGCACACTTTTCAGATTACTTTAGAAGTGCGATATCATATTATCTTTAGAAAATATTTTTCTAGGTTCTCCTCCACTCCCCAAAACATTACAGCGTTGGGCCAACGTTGGCATGTGGTTGGAACTGTTGACCCAATGTTCGCTCAATGTTCCACGTTTTACTTTTCTCACCGTTATTTCGAGGACAAACTGCACACAGTTTAAAGTTACACTCGGCTCCTACCAGTGGATATTTATGAAACGATGTCCAACGTTTTACCCCATGGGCTGGGTATCCCTCTTCAGGAACTGAGCGAACTTCCTATCATTGATGAGATTTTCATCATCGTCAGCATTGTCAGCATTGAGAAATCGTTAATAATGGCATCATCATCGCCATTGTCCCGCAGTGGCTAGGAGATGTTAACTACCTAGCCTGGTATACAGGAGGTCGTTGGTTTGATCCCAACCATGACGCCTGTTATATATTTGAAATTTTAGTGTCTCTCTTCCTGTGGTCTCGTGGATTTTTCTCTGGGTCCTCCGGTTTTTCCATCAACGTTTTAGAACCAATGTCACGGCGTTTAGAGTATTTGGCTGCTACAAATTCCCAGACAATGATGATGATGATAAGTCACTTTGTTGAGCTATCATTTGTGATAGCTAGGCCTGCTTCTGAAAAAGAGCTAAATAGCTAAACAATATAGTTTTTAGTTTGTAGTTAATGCTCTCTACTGTAAAATCATGATTTCGGCCAAACATTCCAAAGTAGCAGGACCCTCTTCACAAAAGGCTCCTCAAATTCAGGCTTTTTATCTACAAATAACAAATAGTTATTATGATGATTATATACTGTTCAAAATATGGCTTACAAATTCAGCAAAACTCGGTTCTACCCACCCCTGCCGGGAATGGCGATGGCTGTCCGTGGCGGTGGGTGCGCATACGCAGCTCAACATTCAGTGCAGCTTTCCATTCGGTCTCCTGAAGGAGCGCCTTGTGTAGTGAAAACGTCGGACATCGCTCGGCAGGTCAAATCTGGAAGCGCATCGGAGGAAGCCGCAGGGCCAGACATGGAAGCCCAAAGGAATTGTTGCCACTTTTGTGACCGCCTGAATTTAGCGAAACGAGCGCACCAATGTGGCGCGACAGTGCAGGGACATGCGAGACCTTCCGTAGTATCGAGCCGGCACCGTCCCAGTAAACCGCATGCACCATTGGCGTCGAAGTTGATGCAACATTGTTGGAGCGACGTTGGGCCGACATTGCTTCAATGTCGTGTTAATGTCGCATCCACGTCGAGTCAACGTCGTGCCAATGTCGCGTCGACGTTGGGCCGACGTTGAGTCAGCATCGAGTCAGTGTTGCGTCCACATCGGGCCAACTTTGCGTTCACGTCGGGCCGACGTTGCACCCACATTGCGTCAATGTTGTGCCAACATTGCCCCGACATCGTGCCAACGTTGCACCGACATCGCGTCAACGTTGCGTCAACGTCGCCCTGACGTAGCATCAACGTTGCATCAACGTTGGGCCAACGTTCCCCACCATTTACTGGGACGCAGCGGTGGCAGTGGAAACTGAATAAGAAGCAATGGCGCTTTTTTGCCGGGGGAGGGTGGGAGGGTGACCCCGTTGGGTGATTGCTTGCGGCGATTCTCCTTCGTCTGTTGTTGTTGTTTTTGTTGTTTGTTGTTTGGACCGAACACCCGAACCCCCACTGGGTGTCTTCAGATTGATTTAAAATTTTGGACGCCAACACGAAAATTACTCCAGCACCTCCACAACCACTCATCGTTGTCATCCCCATCTCATCGTCATCCCAATCCACCTCATCACCACCGTCCACCACCACATTGAGCCTCCGATTTTACATCAACTTTTTTTACTCTTCAAGCCTGCAACAACCTTTCACCGAGTGTCAAGACTCCTTGCCAGGAGCGAGATATCTCTGCCCCCCCCCCCCCGCTTCCAATTCTCGTGTTGCCATGCCCATTTTAAATAATTGAAGCCGTCACTGTCCGTCGTCCGGAGGCCTTTTCTTTGAGCCGTCGCGTCATCATTGAGCCGTCGAATGACTGAACTCCCCCCCCCCCCAATCACCCCCCTCCACCACCCCCTCCAACCACCCGGCAGCTTTCAAGAAGAAGTTGGAGCCCACCTATCAGGTGGACAAGGGTGGCAAGGTGCGCATGGTGGTGGAGCTTGAGGACCCCAACTCGGACCACAAGTGGTACAAGAATGGCAAGGAGATTCGTCCTAGCGGGAAGTACGTACAAACATGGTGGTGGTGGTGGTAGTGTTGGTGGTAGTGGTGATAGTGGTTGTGGTGGTAGTGGTGGTGGTAGTGGTGGGGAGCGGTTAGCGTTGCGCTATGCTACGACACCCGGCTATGTCCCGGGTAGGATTTCCCAGCTCACGTCTTGCCAACACACCCATTGGCAATTATCTGAACCAGTACCGGGCCTCCCCCTATGGTCGACTCAACCTCAAATGAGTACCTGGTGTGGTGTGTAGTCAGCATCGCTACTGGGGAGACAAAGGCGGCCCGGGCGTAGTATTGGCCACCGACCTCCTCGTGCGCCGTGCAAGCCTTCATAGGTGCTACCCACTAACAGCACTTGTCCCAACAGTCTGTTCAGGCTAGATGGTGGTGGTTGGTGGTGGTGGTGGCACAGCTGGTGCATCTGCCAGTCATCTCAGTCGGTCAACCAATGACACCTCCTGGGTCTGTCCCGTGACCTCATACCAGCGAGCCATCAACAACACTTCAAGTGGCCTTGAAGTGCACCTGGCCTGGCACAGGCACCGTGGTGATGTCACCGCCACTAAACGAGGAATGTCGGGTATTGGTTACTCTACAGTGGGTCCCTTGGTTAACTATACTTAACTGGTTCCTCAATAAACCATTGTTAATAGAAATTATCGTTAATCGAATATAGGATATTGCATGTTCGAGAGACTCGATTTGTTCCAAGATGATCGGAAGTTGACCCTAAAACCATAGTTTATAATACTTAAAACATAATGTTTTTTAAAATAAACGTTATCAGAACGTATTGAAGCATTAATATGTATAGAAACGTAGATAAATAATCAATAAGTAGAGCATAAAATGTGCTTAAATGGAGCGTTAAATTAAAATGTGTTACCTCAGGGGAAGAAGCAGATGGGTGGCTTAAGGGGTTGATGGAGAAGTTTGGGGTTGGAGATAATGAAAGTGATTGTTTAACTTTAGTCCTTTCCTCACTGTCTTGTCTTTCTTCACATTCATTTCAGGGGCCATTGTTGATGATCTTATTTAAAAAAAACCTCCACCACCACTAAGTATTCAAGAGAGCTTTTTCTGTAAGCAACGCGCACCATCCAACACTGGCGATCTTATAAGAATAGGTTTTACCCTTTCTGGCAATAAAACAGGTGTTAAGATGTCAAAATGTTCACCACAAGTATTCGTGGTTAATGCAGTGACAGGATTCGTTGCAAAAGGTTTTCTGTTCGGTGTTTGAACATCTTAACACCTGTTTTATTATCATAAAGGGTAAAACCTATTCTTACATTTTGATATTGCCACGAAAGGTCCCATATTGAGGTTAGCAGCCAGTCGCTCTCAAAACGCTCATGAAAGGGGCAGTTCTCTGATTGGCCGAGGGTTGTTGCCAAGCCCCCCCCCCCACTGAGGGAGTGCTCCGATTGGCCGAAATTGGCGGATCCGCGTGATATCATCAAACATCGTTTAAAATCAAAACCTTGATCTCTTAATAGAACCAATGGGGCGGCGGGGGGGGGACCCTGTCGGTAAGCGGATTGTTAATCCGAATATCGTGTATCGATTACATCATAAACCGAGGGACCACGGTGGCTAGGAGATGTTAATTACCTCGCCTGGTGTACAAGAGGTCGTAGGTTCGATCCAGACCCTGACGCCTGCTGCTGCTGTATGTTTGGAGTTTGCGTCTCTCTCTCTCCCCGTGGTCGCGTGGATCTTTTCTCCGGGTCCTCCGGTTATCCCCTCCACATATAGAATCAACATGACGCGTTGACCACCGTCTTTGTTCGACGGTTCGCCAAAAGCCGCCACTGCCGCTGCAGTGGAGGAGGGAAATGTTGGCTGAGATGTTGAGCCAACGTTGGGTCAACGTTGCTTGACGTCGGGTGAATGTTGGGCCGACGTCAACCAACGTTTGTCACCCCACGGCAGATACATCATGGAGTCGAAGGGGCTGGAGCGCATCCTCGTCATCAGCAACTGCAACGTGAACGACGACGCAGCCTACTCCATCGAGGTCGGGGACGAGAAGTCGTGCACGGAGCTCTTCGTGAGAGGTGAGCGCAAGGGGCCCGATGCTGGGTGTAAGTGGGGGCTGGGTGTGAGAGGGGGCTGGGTGTGAGAGGGGGCTGGGTGTGAGAGGGGGCTGGGTGTAGGAGGGGGCTGGGTGTAAGAGGGGGCTGGGTGTAGGAGGGGGCTGGGTGTGAGAGGGGGCTGGGTGTAGGAGGGGGCTGGGTGTGAGGGGGCTGGGTGTGAGAGGGGACAGGGCGTAAGAGGGGGCTGGGTGTAGGAGGGGGCTGGGTGTAGGAGGGGGCTGGGTGTAGGAGGGGGCTGGGTGTAGGAGGGGGCTGGGCGTGAGAGGGGGCTGGGTGTAGGAGGGGGCTGGGTGTAGGAGGGGGCTGGGTGTAGGAGGGGGCTGGGTGTGAGAGGGGGCTGGGTGTAAGAGGGGGCTGGGTGTGAGAGGGGGCTGGGTGTGAGAGGGGACAGGGCGTAAGAGGGGGCTGGGTGTAGGAGGGGGCTGGGTGTGAGAGGGGACAGGGCGTAAGAGGGGGCTGGGTGTAGGAGGGGGCTGGGTGTGAGAGGGGGCTGGGTGTAGGAGGGGGCTGGGTGTAGGAGGTGGCTGGGTGTAAGAGGGGGCTGGGTGTGAGAGGGGGCTGGGTGTAAGAGGGGGCTGGGTGTAGGAGGGGGCTGGGTGTAGGAGGGGGCTGGGTGTGAGAGGGGGCTGGGTGTAGGAGGGGGCTGGGTGTAGGAGGGGGCTGGGTGTAGGAGGGGGCTGGGTGTAGGAGGGGGCTGGGTGTGAGAGGGGGCTGGGTGTGAGAGGGGGCTGGGTGTGAGAGGGGGCTGGGTGTGAGAGGGGACAGGGCGTAAGAGGGGGCTGGGTGTAGGAGGGGGCTGGGTGTGAGAGGGGGCTGGGTGTAGGAGGGGGCTGGGTGTAGGAGGGGGCTGGGTGTAGGAGGGGGCTGGGTGTAAGAGGGGGCTGGGTGTAGGAGGGGGCTGGGTGTAGGAGGGGGCTGGGTGTAGGAGGGGGCTGGGCGTGAGAGGGGGCTGGGTGTAGGAGGGGGCTGGGTGTAGGAGGGGGCTGGGTGTAGGAGGGGGCTGGGTGTGAGAGGGGGCTGGGTGTAAGAGGGGGCTGGGTGTGAGAGGGGGCTGGGTGTAAGAGGGGGCTGGGTGTAAGAGGGGGCTGGGTGTGAGAGGGGGCTGGGTGTAAGAGGGGGCTGGGTGTAAGAGGGGGCTGGGTGTGAGAGCGGGCTGGGTGTGAGAGGGGGCTGGGTGTAAGAGGGGGCTGGGTGTGAGAGGGGGCTGGGTGTAAGAGGGGGCTGGGTGTAGGAGGGGGCTGGGTGTGAGAGGGGGCTGGGTGTAGGAGGGGGCTGGGTGTAAGAGGGGGCTGGGTGTGAGAGGGGGCTGGGTGTGAGAGGGGGCTGGGTGTAGGAGGGGGCTGGGTGTGAGAGGGGGCTGGGTGTGAGAGGGGGCTGGGTGTAGGATGGGGCTGGGTGTGAGAGGGGGCTGGGTGTAAGAGGGGGCTGGGTGTAGGAGGGGGCTGGGTGTGAGAGGGGGCTGGGTGTAGGAGGGGGCTGGGTGTAGGAGGGGGCTGGGTGTGAGAGGGGGCTGGGTGTGAGAAGGGGCTGGGTGTGAGAGGGGGCTGGGTGTGAGAGGGGGCTGGGTGTAAGAGGGGGCTGGGTGTGAGAGGGGGCTGGGTGTGAGAGGGGGCTGGGTGTGAGAGGGGGCTGGGTGTAGGAGGGGGCTGGGTGTGAGAGGGGGCTGGGTGTAGGAGGGGGCTGGGTGTAAGAGGGGGCTGGGTGTAAGAGGGGGCTGGGTGTGAGAGGGGGCTGGGTGTGAGAGGGGGCTGGGTGTAGGAGGGGGCTGGGTGTAAGAGGGGGCTGGGTGTGAGAGGGGGCTGGGTGTAAGAGGGGGCTGGGTGTAAGAGGGGGCTGGGTGTGAGAGGGGGCTGGGTGTGAGAGGGGGCTGGGTGTAGGAGGGGGCTGGGTGTAAGAGGGGGCTGGGTGTGAGAGGGGGCTGGGTGTAGGAGGGGGCTGGGTGTAGGAGGGGGCTGGGTGTAAGAGGGGGCTGGGTGTGAGAGGGGGCTGGGTGTGAGAGGGGGCTGGGTGTAGGAGGGGGCTGGGTGTAAGAGGGGGCTGGGTGTAAGAGGGGGCTGGGTGTGAGAGGGGGCTGGGTGTGAGAGGGGGCTGGGTGTAGGAGGGGGCTGGGTGTAAGAGGGGGCTGGGTGTGAGAGGGGGCTGGGTGTGAGAGGGGGCTGGGTGTAGGAGGGGGCTGGGTGTGAGAGGGGGCTGGGTGTAAGAGGGGGCTGGGTGTAGGAGGGGGCTGGGTGTGAGAGGGGGCTGGGTGTAAGAGGGGGCTGGGTGTGAGAGGGGGCTGGGTGTAGGAGGGGGCTGGGTGTAAGAGGGGGCTGGGTGTGAGAGGGGGCTGGGTGTGAGAGGGGGCTGGGTGTAGGAGGGGGCTGGGTGTAAGAGGGGGCTGGGTGTGAGAGGGGGCTGGGTGTAAGAGGGGGCTGGGTGTGAGAGGGGGCTGGGTGTAAGAGGGGGCTGGGTGTAGGAGGTGGCTGGGTGTGAGAGGGGGCTGGGTGTGAGAGGGGGCTGGGTGTAGGAGGGGGCTGGGTGTGAGAGGGGGCTGGGTGTGAGAGGGGGCTGGGTGTAGGAGGGGGCTGGGTGTAAGAGGGGGCTGGTGTGAGAGGGGGCTGGGTGTAGGAGGGGGCTGGGTGTAAGAGGGGGCTGGGTGTGAGAGGGGGCTGGGTGTAGGAGGGGGCTGGGTGTAAGAGGGGGCTGGGTGTGAGAGGGGGCTGGGTGTGAGAGGGGGCTGGGTGTAGGAGGGGGCTGGGTGTAAGAGGGGGCTGGGTGTGAGAGGGGGCTGGGTGTAAGAGGGGGCTGGGTGTGAGAGGGGGCTGGGTGTAAGAGGGGGCTGGGTGTAGGATGGGGCTGGGTGTGAGAGGGGGCTGGGTGTGAGAGGGGGCTGGGTGTAGGAGGGGGCTGGGTGTGAGAGGGGGCTGGGTGTGAGAGGGGGCTGGGTGTAGGAGGGGGCTGGGTGTGAGAGGGGGCTGGGTGTGAGAGGGGGCTGGGTGTAAGAGGGGGCTGGGTGTAAGAGGGGGCTGGGTGTGAGAGGGGGCTGGGTGTGAGAGGGGGCTGGGTGTAGGAGGGGGCTGGGTGTAAGAGGGGGCTGGGTGTGAGAGGGGGCTGGGTGTGAGAGGGGGCTGGGTGTAGGAGGGGGCTGGGTGTAAGAGGGGGCTGGGTGTGAGAGGGGGCTGGGTGTAGGAGGGGGCTGGGTGTAAGAGGGGGCTGGGTGTGAGAGGGGGCTGGGTGTGAGAGGGGGCTGGGTGTAGGAGGGGGCTGGGTGTAGGAGGGGGCTGGGTGTAAGAGGGGGCTGGGTGTGAGAGGGGGCTGGGTGTGAGAGGGGGCTGGGTGTAGGAGGGGGCTGGGTGTAAGAGGGGGCTGGGTGTGAGAGGGGGCTGGGTGTGAGAGGGGGCTGGGTGTAGGAGGGGGCTGGGTGTAAGAGGTGGCTGGGTGTAGGAGGGGGCTGGGTGTAAGAGGGGGCTGGGTGTAAGAGGGGGCTGGGTGTAAGAGGGGGCTGGGTGTGAGAGGGGGCTGGGTGTAGGAGGGGGCTGGGTGTAGGAGGTGGCTGGGTGTAAGAGGGGGCTGGGTGTAAGAGGGGGCTGGGTGTAAGAGGGGGCTGGGTGTAAGAGGGGGCTGGGTGTAAGAGGGGGCTGGGTGTGAGAGGGGGCTAGGTGTGAGAGCGGGCTGGGTGTAGGAGGGGGCTGGGTGTAAGAGGGAGCTGGGTGTAGGAGGGGGCTGGGTGTAAGAGGGGGCTGGGTGTGAGAGGGGGCTGGGTGTGAGAGGGGGCTGGGTGTAGGAGGGGGCTGGGTGTAAGAGGGGGCTGGGTGTGAGAGGGGGCTGGGTGTAGGAGGGGGCTGGGTGTAAGAGGGGGCTGGGTGTGAGAGGGGGCTGGGTGTGAGAGGGGGCTGGGTGTAGGAGGGGGCTGGGTGTAGGAGGGGGCTGGGTGTAAGAGGGGGCTGGGTGTGAGAGGGGGCTGGGTGTGAGAGGGGGCTGGGTGTAGGAGGGGGCTGGGTGTAAGAGGGGGCTGGGTGTGAGAGGGGGCTGGGTGTGAGAGGGGGCTGGGTGTAGGAGGGGGCTGGGTGTAAGAGGTGGCTGGGTGTAGGAGGGGGCTGGGTGTAAGAGGGGGCTGGGTGTAAGAGGGGGCTGGGTGTAAGAGGGGGCTGGGTGTGAGAGGGGGCTGGGTGTAGGAGGGGGCTGGGTGTAGGAGGTGGCTGGGTGTAAGAGGGGGCTGGGTGTAAGAGGGGGCTGGGTGTAAGAGGGGGCTGGGTGTAAGAGGGGGCTGGGTGTAAGAGGGGGCTGGGTGTGAGAGGGGGCTAGGTGTGAGAGCGGGCTGGGTGTAGGAGGGGGCTGGGTGTAAGAGGGAGCTGGGTGTGAGAGGGGGCTGGGTGTAGGAGGGGGCTGGGTGTGAGAGGGGGCTGGGTGTAGGAGGGGGCTGGGTGTGAGAGGGGGCTGGGTGTAGGAGGGGGCTGGGTGTGAGAGGGGGCTGGGTGTAGGAGGGGGCTGGGTGTGAGAGGGGGCTGGGTGTAGGAGGGGGCTGGGTGTAAGAGGGGGCTGGTTGTAAGAGGGGGCTGGGTGTAAGAGGGGGCTGGGTGTAAGAGGGGGCTGGGTGTGAGAGGGGGCTAGGTGTAAGAGGGGGCTGGGTGTAAGAGGGGGCTGGGTGTAGGAGGGGGCTGGGTGTGAGAGGGGGCTGGGTGTAAGAGGGAGCTGGGTGCTGGAAGTGTCGACATTGGCCGAGCTGCATGCCACCCCCCCGCCCCCAGAGCCCTCCGTGACCACCACGTGATGTGCCCCCCAGAGCCCCCCGTGACCACCACGTGACGTTGCCCCCCGCCCGCAGAGCCCCCCGTGACCACCACGTGACGTTGCCCCCCGCCCCCAGAGCCCCCCGTGACCACCACGTGATGTTGCCCCCCGCCCGCAGAGCCCCCCGTGACCACCACGTGATGTTGCCCCCCGCCCCCAGAGCCCCCCGTGACCACCACGTGACGTTGCCCCCCGCCCCCAGAGCCCCCCGTGACCACCACGTGACGTTGCTTCCCGCCCGCAGAGCCCCCCGTGACCACCACGTGACGTTGCCCCCCGCCCGCAGAGCCCCCCGTGACCACCACGTGATCTTGCCCCCCGCCCCGAGAGCCCCCCGTGACCACCACGTGATGTTGCCCCCCGCCCGCAGAGCCCCCCGTGACCATCACGAAGCAATTGGAGGACAAGAACGTGCTGGCGGGGGAGCGCGTCGAGCTCGAGTGTGAGGTGTCCGAGGACGACGCGCAGGTCATCTGGTACGGACGCTCCCTTCTCAACGGCCACAACAACAACAACAACCACAACAATAAAAAACAACAACCACAACAATAACAAACAACAACCACAACAACAATAACAAACAACTATAAAAAAAACTACAACCATAACAATAAGAAACAACAATAACAAATAACAACCACAACAACAATAACAACAACAATAACAACAACAACAACCGCTACTCGCCACCCAGTGGCGGTGACGGCGACCTGTTCTCGACAGGGGCAGCCACAACCACACCAACAACAACAACAACCACCACCACCACGAAGTGGCCGGTAACGTCACCACAGCGCTCGTACGAACGTTGAACTTCTTTCACACCGTACGTAGCCCAACCGCGCTCAGTCGGAGGTGCAGGGGGAAGGACAACAAACTAAACACAACAACAACAACAAGCAGCAGCAGCTCTAAACAAGCGAGTTTGTCAATGTAGACGATGATTTCAAAGATCAGCGCAGCACCCAGTCGGCTTCCTGACATCGGCGGGGAAGAGCGTTCCAGACGGCCGCGGAAGCAGCGCGTCTGACAGCGCCGCGCGATGATCTCGTGACCACCGCCTTTGTGAGACGGTCAGGGGGTCAGGGTGGGTGCAGGTGGTGGTGGTGGGAATGGCCCCTTCTAACCGCCCCCCACCCTCAGCTGTCCCGACGGGGAGCGCCTCCACCAACGGAGGGTCACCGGTTGCCTTCAAAACACCGACACCCACCCCCACCCCCTCCCCCCCTCCCCCCACCACTCACCCCCACCTACAACCCCTCACCCCACCAATCACTCCCACCCGTACACCCTCCCCCCACTACTCACCTCCACCTACAACCCCTCACCCCACCACTCACTCCCACCCGTACACCCTCCCCCCACTACTCACCTCCACCTACAACCCCTCACCCCACTACTCACTCCCATCCGCACCCCCTCCTCCCACCACTCACTCCCACCCCCACCCCCTCCACTCCCCTCCCCTCACTCCCACCCTCCCCACTGCAGGAAGAAGGACGGGCAGGAGATTTCGTTCGAGCGCTTCAAGTTCAAGTACCGCCTGAAGCAGGAGGGCAAGAAGCACACCCTGATCATCACGGAGCCCTCGCTCGAGGACATCGGCACCTACACCATCACGGCCAACGGCGGAGAGTCGCAGGCCAAGCTCATCGTCGAGGGTGAGACACCGCGCTGCTGCTGCTGCTGTTGCTGGTGGAGGCTGTGGTGGTGGTGGTGTAGGATGTGGTGGTGGTGTAGGATCTCCTAGAGGTGGTGTAGGATCTGGTTGTGGTGGTGGTGTATGATCTGGTAGTGGTGGTGGAGGAGGAGGGTGTGGTGGTGGTGTAAGGATGTGATGGTCGTCGTGGTGGTGTCGGGCTTGGTTGTGGTGTTGGCGTAGGATCTGGCTGTCTTGGTGGTGGTGTAGGATCTGGTAGTGGTGGTGTGGGATATGGTTGTGGTGATGTAGGATCTGGTAGTGGTGGTGGTGGTGTAGGATCTGGTAGTGGTGGTAGTGGTGGTGTAGGATCTGGTAGTGGTGGCGTGGGATATGGTTGTAGTGATGTAGGATCTGGTAGTGGTGGTGTGGGATCTGGTAGTGGTGGTGGTGTAGGATCTGGTAGTGGTGGTGGTGTGGGATCTGGTAGTGGTGGTGGTGTAGGATCTGGTAGTGGTAGTGGTGTATGATCTGGTAGTGGTGGTGTAGGATCTGGTAGTGGTGGTTGTGGTGGTGTAGGATCTGGTAGTGGTTGTCGTGGTGTAGGATCTGGTTGTGGTGGTAGCGATGGATTACAAACCATCCATCCCTCCCACCCCCACGCGGCACCCTACAGAGAGGCAGATCCACATCCTGCACGACCTCTCCAACGTGACGCTGAAGCCCGGCGAGAACGCCGAGTTCATCCTCGAGGTGTCGGAGGACGTCCAGGGGAAGTGGTACCGCGACGGCGTCGAAGTGAAGCCCGACAAGCGCATCAAGGTGGTGAAGGACGGCAAGTGAGTCACGGTCACACACACACCACACACACCACACACACCACACATACCACTCAAACCACACACACCACACACACCACACACACCACTCAAACCACACACACCACACACACCACACACACCACTCAAACCACACACACCACACACACCACACATACCACACACCCCACTCACACCACTCACACCACACACACCACACACCCCGCTCACACCACACACCCCACTCACACCACACACACCACACACACCACTCAAACCACACACACCACACACCCCACTCACACCACACACACCACATACACCATACACACCACTCACACCACACCACTCACACCCTGTCACACCAGTCACACCACACACACCCCGCAACACCACTCACACCACACCACACACACCACTCACACTCACACCAAACCACCCACACACCACTCACACCACTAACACCACACACACCACTCACACCACACACACACTCACACCACACACACCACCCCCACTCACACCACACCACCCACCACACCAAAGTGCGACCGGGCGTGGTGCTGGCCACCCCTACAGTGCCCGTACGTTCATAGGTGCCAATGCTGCTGCTCGTCACTCACAGCACTTGCCCAAACAGTCTGTTGAGGCTACACCGGGGGATGGGGGGGATCTTTGTTCTTGTGCACATCCAGGACCCACAAGCTGCTGATCGAGAAGTGTGGCGTGGAGGACGAGGGCGTCTACAAGTTCGTGCCCTCCGGGTTCGACGTCTCGCTGCAGAGCAAGCTGCACATCATGCGTGAGTCCCCCACGTCCGCCCTCTGCCTGCGTGTGTCTCTGTGTCTCTGTGTCTCTCTCTCCATGTGTGTCTCTGTGTGTCTCTCTCCCTGTGTGTCTCTGTGTGTCTCTCTCCATGTGTGTCTCTGTGTGTCTCTCTCCCTGTGTGTCTCTCTCTCCCTGTGGGCATCTGTGTGTCTCTCTCTCCCTGTGTGTCTCTGTCTCCCTGCGTGTATGTGTCTGTCTGTGTTGCTCTCTCTCTCTGCCTGTGTGTGTCTCTGTCTGTGTGTGTGTCTCTCCCCCTGTGTGTGTCGCTGTGTCTTGGTGTGTCTGTCTCTCTCTTTGTGTTTGTCTCTGTGTCTCTGTGTGTGTCAGTTGCGAGGGGCTGGAAACCCCTCCACCCTCAATTAATTACCACTAAACCACGAAAGAAAGCTCTTTTTAAGCTTGTGCCGGAGGCCCTGGGGAAGAGGCGTCTATGACGTCTCCTGGCCAAACCCCACTTGCTGGAGCCAGAAGATGGAATCCTTACCATCGGAACTCCTCCAGATAGCAAAAACCACTGTGGGTGGCCACGTGGAATGTTCAAATGCTCACTGCGGAGGAGAGGCTGCCACTCCTCTGTCGAGAGCGGGACCAGTACCTCCTGGATCTCTGGGGCATTCAGGAGGTCTGGTGGACCGGTTCTGGCTCCTGCCAACATGAGGGATGGACAGTCCTCTACTCTGGGCAGGAGACTGCCAAACAATAGGGAGTGGCTCTTCTTCTGAACAAAATAATGAAGGGGGCATGGTAGCGTGGCGGTGAAGTGTGGGAAGCTGTAAGCCCCAGGGTACTTTGAGCTCGCCTTCACATCAACCAAACACGAGGAGTGGTGGTCGTGGTTACTTATGCCCCCACCGAAGACGAACATCCGTGGAGGGATGCAGGCAAGGCCGATGAGCCAGATGCCTTCTATGACCTCCTGTCACAGGTGCTGGCTAAAGTGGCCCCTCAAGATATAGTCATCTTGTTGGGTGACTTTAATGCCCGAGTTAGTCATGATGCTGGCACCTGGTCTGGAGTGATTGGACTACGGTGGAGCTGATCTCCCCTGTGAACATCGACTAGTCATCTGTGAGATGCGCCTGCCATTCTGCCACTGGTGGTGGGTGTACACCCAGGACCCCATTCAAACCCATAGAGGCCTGGTCTCAGCTAGATGATGAAAGTTACAAGCGAGAATTTAATCATCGCTTGCGATTGGGGTTGGCATCATCCGCCACTCCTGATGTCGAGGGAAAATGGGCGAGGTTTAGGAATGTGGCTCATGCAGCTGCAATGGCTGCATTGAGTTCAGGGTCCAGACCTCCCCAGAGACCCTGGCTGACAGAAGAGGTGTTCAGGCTGGCTGAGAAAAAGCGACAGGCCCACTCTCATCGGCTACAGCATCCCACGTCAGAGAATGACGAGGCTTACCGCAGCCTTCGCTCGGAGGTTCGGAGAGCCGTGAGGCACTGCAAGTAAAGGCGGTGGTCGCGGGTTGCTGAGGAGATGGATTCTGCCTCAATGGCCCGCGATCCTAATTTGCTCTTTATCTCCATTAAAAAAGTAACCTGCAGTGCCACACCTATTACCGTTATTACGAGAAAGAACGGTGATCCAATCTCCGACCGACAGGAACAGGTTTACAGATTTGCTGATAATTTTTGTGAGGTCCTGGGGGAGGGGAAACCCCTCAGCCTGGAAAACATTGTGGGACAAAGTGCGGATGACCCTGCTGAGGCTGCGTTGTCTCAAATATTGGAAGATGAAGTCACCCCCTGTGAGTAGCTGGCTGAGGTGCCATCTGTTGTGGAAGTATTGAAGATGATTCAGAGTCCGAGACCGGGAAAGGCACCAGGCAGAGATGATTTCCCAAGCGAAATGTTGAGGGAGGGTGGCGTTTGTGCACAGACTGCCCTAGATGACATCATAACAACAGTTTGGACCACTGGACGGGTTCCGCAGGATTGGAAGGATGCCCTGGTGGTCCCCATCTTTAAGAAGAGGGACCGCATCTCACTTCCCAGTATGCCAGGAAAGGTCCTGGCAAGGATTATTCAACATCGCCTTGCCAGGCACGCTGAGGAGAGGCTTCCAGAGCCCCAATGTGGTTCAGCAACGGGCAGTCCTACACAGATGCCATATTTTCTGTCCGTCTGCTACAGCAGAGGTGTAGGGAATTATAACATATTTGCTTTATTGACCTGGTCAAGGGCTATGATACCATCACTAGGCCTGGGTTCTGGGTTGTTCTTCGTGCTTTTGGAGTCCCTGACCCTCTGCTCACGATCATTAAGGACCTTGATTATGGTGAGCGGGCCCGGATAAAACTATGTGGCCGAGAGTCCGAGCCATTCCCTGTTCACTTTGGTGTGCAAAAGGGATGTCCCCTGGCTCCGTCATTATTTAACATCGATTTTGACCACGTATTTCATGAAGCCTTCAATGGCTGTACCGGAGGAATTTCCATCTGGTACCGATACAATGGGAAGCTGATCGATGCCTGGGTGCGGTCAAGGGATGGCTCCCTAGTGGTCAACCATGTTACGTATGCCGATGATCTGGTAATTGCTGCTCACTCAGAGGAGGAGTTGGAGGCGTTGCTGCTGAACCTGGAGCATGCCACTAAGAGGTGGGGCATTACCATCAGCCCCACCAAAACTAAGCATCTGCCTGGGTATTTTGTACCATCGGATACTCCCCCCCCCCCAACTCCCAATTGGTGATGGGGCAGTTGTGGAGAGAGTGGAGAGTTTTCCATACCTGGGCAGTGTCCTCATGACCAGCTCCGGTTTGACAGCAGAGATCTCACTCCAAATCAGTCGAGTGGCATTATCTTTTCATCGGTTGCGTAGCGCTGTGTGGAAGCTACCTGGTCTGTCGCTCCGCACGAAGCTTCAGGTCTTCTATGCCACAGTCATTCCATTGCCGGTTAGAAACATTTAGGCTGGCCTGCCAACGATCCATCCTGGGTTTAACCAGGCTGCACTGTATCAGGAGCTCGCAAATCCTTGAAAGATGTGGACAAAGTCCCATCGGTGAGCTCCTCCTGCATCCAAGGCTGCGTTGGCTGAGCCATGTAGCCCGCATTCCCAGCCACCGCATGCCCAAACAGCTTTTGTTTGGCCAGATCGAGGGGGCTAAACGGGCGCGTCACTGGCTAGAGAAGAAATGGAGTGACGTAGTACAGGAGGACGTGGAGCTGAGTGGACTTGCCGATGACTGATACCAGCGGTGTCAAGATCGGCCTCTGTGGAGGAGGCTTGTGAAGGACGCTACTGGGCAGTTGGAGGCAGACGCCCTCCAACAACAACGGAGGGGGAGGAGCGACGCTCACAACAATGAGCGGAGCGCCGGGTGGCTAAAGCACAGCAAGTTGGCACAATAGGGGGCACAGGTGGTGCATCAGCCAGTCATCTCGGTCATCTCAGTCAGTCGACCCGTGGCACCTAGGTCTGCCCCGTGACCTCCTGCCAGCGGGCGTTCGACACTTCACGTGGCCTCAAGGTGCACATGGCCTGGCACAAGCGTCGTGGTGACGTCACCACCACTTTGTGGCGAATGGCGGTTGCTTTTGTGTGTCTCTCTCCCTGTGTGTGTCTCTGTTTCTATGTGTGTCTCTGTCTCCCTGCGTCTCCCACTCATCTCTCTGTGTGTCTGCATCTCACACTCATCTCTCCTCTCTCTCTCTGTGTCCGTGTCTCCCCCCGTCCGCCTTTTTCTCCCTGCCCCGGCAGAGGCTCCCAAGATGGAGCTGGACATGGAGAAGAAGACGGGAGACAACACCATCGTGGTGGTGGCGGGTAACAAGCTGCGCGTGGAGCTGCACGTGACGGGAGACCCCGCGCCCGCGGTGGCCGGGAACAAGGGGGAGAGGGTGAGGCGCCGGAGAGGGACACGGGGAGAGAGGGGAGAGGGACACGGGGAGAGAGGGGAGAGAGGAGAGAGAGGGGAGAGGGACACGGGGAGAGAGGGGAGAGAGGAGAAAGACACGGGGAGAGGGACACAGGGAGAGAGGGGAGAGGGGAGAGGGACACGGGGAGAGGGGATTGGGACACGGGGAGAGGGACACGGGGAGAGAGGGGAGAGGGACACGGGGAGAGAGGGGAGTGGGACACGGGGAGAGGGGAGTGGGACACGGGGAGAGGGACACGGGGAGAGTGGAGAGAGGGGACACGGGGAGAGAGGGGAGAGAGGAGAGAGAGGGGAGAGGGGACACAGGGAGAGGGACACGGGGAGAGGGGAGTGGGACACGGGGAGAGGGACACGGGGAGAGGGGAGAGGGACACGGGGAGAGGGGAGTGGGACACGGTGAGAGGGACACGGGGAGAGAGGGGAGAGAGGAGAGAGAGGGGAGAGATACACGGGGAGAGGGGAGTGGGACACGGTGAGAGGGACACGGGGAAAGGGGAGTGGGACACGGGGAGAGGGACACGGGGAGAGGGGAGAGGGACACGGGGAGAGGGACATCGATTATTGTAACAATCAATCTCCTTCACTGCCCCTCCACCCCCTGCCAACCTCCCACCCCTGCACCCCCTGTGCCCCCCCCCCCGCCCCCCCGTAGACGATCCCCCCCACGACGGGCCGCGTGCACATGGAGAAGGACTCCCTGGTGCTGGAGGTGGCGGAGCGCGGCGACACGGGGCGCTACACCATCACGGCGCAGAACGCCGCAGGGACCTGCACCATGCACGTCAACATCAAGGTGGTGGGTGAGTGAAGTCGTCACACACTCACACACTCACTCACACAGTCACTCACTCACACACTCACTCACACACTGACACACTCACTCACACACACTCACTCACACACTCACACAGTCACTCACTCACACACTCACACACACACTGACTCACACACTGACACACTCACTCACACACACTCACACACACACTGACACACTGACTCACACACACTCACACACTCACTCACACACTCACACAGTCACTCACTTACACACTCACACACACACTCACTCACACACTGACACACTCACTCACACACACTCACACACTCACTCACTCACACACTCACTCACTCACACACTCACTCACTCACACACTCACACACTCACTCACACACACTCACACACACTCACACACTCATTCACTCACACACTCATTCACTCACACACTCACTCACTCACACACTCACTCAAACACTCACTCACACACACACTCGCACACTCACTCACCCACACACTCGCTCACTCACTCACACACTCACTCACACACTCACTCACACACTCACACACACACTCACAATCTCACTCACAATTTCACTCACACACTCACTCACACACTCACTCACTCACTCACACACTCACACACTCACTCACACACTCACTCGCACACTCACAATCTCACTCACAATCTCACTCACACACTCACTCACACACTCACTCACTCACACACACACTCACACACTCACTCACTCACACTCTCACTCACACACTCACAATCTCACTCACAATCTCACTCACACACTCACTCACTCACACACTCACACACTCACTCACACAGTCACTCACACACTCACAATCTCACTCACAATCTCACTCACACACTCACTCACTCACACACTCACTCACACACACACTCACACACTCACTCACTCACTCACACTCTCACACACACACTCACACACTCACTCACTCACACACTCACTCACACACACTCACTCACACACTCACACAGTCACTCACTCACACACACACTCACACAGTCACCCACACACTTACTCACACACTCACACACTCACTCACACTCACTCACTGATACACTCACCCACACACTCACTCACCCACACACTCACTCACCCACTCACCCACACACACACGTACACATGTACACACACACGCACTGAAGGTGAATCAACCTGATGATGACGATGTTGATGATGACGCGTCTTTGTGTGTGTGTGTATATGTCTGTGTGTGTGTCTTTGTGCATGTGTATGTCTGTGTGTGTGTTTGTGTGTATCTTTGTGTATGTGTATATGTCTGTGTGTGTGTCTTTGTGTATGTGCATCTGTCTGTGTGTGTGTCTTTGTGTATCTGTCTGTGTGTGTGTCTTTGTGTATGTGTATCTGTCTGTGTGTTTGTGTATGTGTATCTGTGTGTGTGTCTTTGTGTATGTGTATCTGTCTGTGTGTGTGTCTTTGTGTATCTATCTGTGTGTGTGTTTGTGTGTGTCTTTGTGTATGTGTATCTGTCTATATGTGTGTTTGTGTTGTTGTATATCTTGGGTATGAAAATTTTGATGTGTTGTATGCGTGCGTGGGTGAAATTATTATGTTGTATATGTGGGTTATGAATATTCAGTGAAAATAATAATAATCAAATGAAATTTGGCCAAATGTGTAATTATCCGGAACTATGTTAATTATGTAGTTACGCACATTTAATTATGCCAATTCGAGAGGTAATTGTAGTAATTATGCGAGTGGGAGTAATTATGATAATGCAAGTCGTTATGATAACCAGACCCCGCCTCGGTGACGAGGGTGGGTTATCGATCGGAATAAGGCAATTAATCTTATGCAGTTATGCAGGTGTGGTGTAAGTATGCAAGATTAACTTAGATTAACTCGGCATCGTTGTCTAGGTTCGTCTCATTCTCGCTTAATTTTTTTAGGTCCCCGGTTCGCCCCGTTATCGCTTTAACATTTATTGAGTATGTGTTAGTGTGTTTATTAAGGTCACCAAGTTCAGATCTCAACGCAGAAGCAGATCTTATGCATAGACTTCAGGAAAGAATCACACAACCACTTCTGTATTAATCAATTTATTACTAATTCAACCTCAACTATGATATAGTATGCGAACTCTCAATCCCGGAACGTCAACACGGCATCAATACAGTATCATCAATGATTGTCTGATTTCACTTGACAACGGCAGATGGATCCCGCATAACGCGATGGTTGTTAGTGAGAGAGAGAGTCGTTAAAACATGCAAATACTATGCTAAGAAAAACCTTAACTTTAATGAATGATTACTCAATATTATTCACGCAGTACCGTACTCCTTATTGATAGGATGCGAGTACGTGCGGCGATTATGACTGAAAGACACTTGAAAGATTATACGGCGATAAAAAAACACAATCAAGACAGTTATTATTCTTAAAGGCACCAATCTCAACAGATACATCGGCAGGTTATCTGACAACAGAATGGCTCGGAGTAAGGGCCTGCGAAGATGCTCCTTTTCCGAAGATCGTTATCTTATATCAAATTTACTAATTGGGGACCAGATCACCTGATAAGGATCTGGTGGGCCACCACTCCCCACGTGAGCGTGGCTCGGCGGAAGGAGGTGCCAAGAATCAATTCGTATTGATGGATCTGTTGGGAATTTATGCGATTAAGAGTACAGCCCACTAAATATTAAAGATAAAAATTACGAATACTCTTATAACCGACGGATGGCCATCACTCGTTCTCGTTGTGCCTTCACAGCCACGGATGGCTTATGGGTTCGAGTGGGTTTGAGTGGTGAGAGTTGTCTTCAATAGTCAGTGTTCGGAGTCGGTTCTTTATGTCAAACAGACGCCTGGTGGTCGTGTGGTGAGGGGGCGGTGCGCGTCATACGTATTAGTCGCTCCTCTGTCACTGTGGTGAATTGGTTGGATGCCTGTTGATACGCTGTCGTAGTTCGGAACCCGGTCGGTAGGTGGCGCCCACAGCTCGCTCGCAGCGCGCAGTGCTGGGTCGTCGCCTCGTCGCCAAACCACGACCTTCAGCTGCAGAAACCTCCGACTCGGCAGAGGTTGACCCACGCAGGCCGAGTTGAGCTGTCAAGCGGGTCTTGCCCGCCTGCAGAGGAGATGGGGAGCCGCTTGAGTCGAGCCCCGAGAGCCGGCTGAACTCGGCTGAGTCCCAGAAGCTGAAGAGTCGAGCCGACCCGTTGGTCGCAGCTCGCCCTTGAGTCGACCCGCTCGGTCAACTCCTGAGCCGACCCACTGGTCGAGCTCGGCTGGTGAGTTGACCCTTCTGGTCGAACTGAAGATGAGTCGAGCCGACCCTCCCGGTCGAGCTCGCTCCTGAGCCGACCCGCTGGTCGGGCTCGTGATGAGTTGACTCTCCTGGTCGAACTGGTTTCCAATGCTCAGAGTCCTTCTTTTTATGCCGAAAAATCCCTTTGGGTCCTGCCCACAAGGCGGGGTTTCCTTTTGATTTACTGTGTCAGGATCTGTCCGTGTGTAGGTGTGTTCATGTGTGTGTCCGTACGTCCGTGTGTCCTTGTGTGCATCACCCACGGCATATTCCGTTGTCATATTCCCTCCATAAAATCCATGAGCAAACAATCAGATGTTACAAATTGCCTCGAAGTCGTCTCTCTGTCTGGGTGCAATATTATCTCTTGTCTGGCCTTCTTCATGAACCAAAACACAGACGTTACAAATCGTCTCACAGGCGTCTCTGTCCGTGTTGCACGACCTGGAGGGAGGGGCACACTCCCTCCGACCCTCACAGACGCACACAGACATGGTTAAAAAGTTTTAAATTAACATTTGTCCCTTACCATTTCCCAGTTATGATTCTGTATTTAACCTAAGGTCTGTCATTTCCCATCGTGGTGCTTGACTCAAGTGGAGGTGTTTCCCCGAGCGTATACACACTCATATCCCGCGCTGCGGGGATACAAAGACGGCCGGGATCTCCCTTCTCTCCGACCTTGGATTTAACATCGCTCTTTTATTATGTATTTTATTTCGACCTGGTGGTGATTTATCCCGCTATCCTGGCTTTTCATAAGTTTTACTTTTGTCTTTTCATGCATAGGCTTATTATTATTAATTTATTTCCGATATCTTAGGTTAAGGGGTAAGTTTCTTGATCCTAGGAATTCGTATTCCTTGGTGTCTGCATGGTTATATAAGCGGAATATAGTTGACGGTGAATAGCGTTAACCTTGATGTTATGTACGATATTATGTATTGTGATGTCTTTAACTTAACTTGTTGGTCAGGGCTTTTTACTGACATGAAGTTGCATTTCATAGCCTCGCAGGTTTTGCCTCACTCTGTCTCTGCTCGCCGTTGTTGTTGCTGTCCAGCTGACGCCGTTAACTCAAGGCCTCATTAATTTCCGTCACTCCTTGTAGGTGAGGGCGGTTGAACCTTGGAGTCAGTTCTGGTTTTTGTCTGCTTGCTTCTTCTGATGTCCCCTGACCCCGGGAGTTATTATTTCTAATTTTATGGCCTGTCGAAGCCCGACTCGCTGTTGTTGGGCTGGTGGGTCGCTGGGTTGGTGTGTCGTTCCCGGCTTTTTGCTTACGTTTGCAGTTCGCCGTGCTCTTAATTTCCTTCCCTCTTCAACCTTATATCGACTATTCGCTCCTGTCTGGGTGCGATTCAATTTTGACTTAGGAAGGTTCTGATTGTCATATGCTTTGGGTCGAGTTGTATATTAAAGTATGGAAATAACATTTCATATTGACTTAATGATGGTGATGGTTCAGTAGGCGTAACTTGTGGCCTGGTTTAATTGGAGTGGGTGTGAATATCAATAACTTTAGCCTACCCTGTTGTTAAATTCTGACTTTAACGTGACTTTAATAGCAATACAAAATAATTGAGCTTTTTGACTTAACTAGGCGAACATGAACTTCTGGTGGCCCCCGCAGCCTCGCTGTTCAGCTGAGCCTGCAACCTTGAGAGACACAACACCCTTATTCTCGTCTCACTGTGGTCATCCAACCTTCTGTCCTGGGAGGGTGATTAATTCCAGGACAAGGCCCCCTCACGTTCAGACGTGCAGTGGTTGTTAATCAGCCCCCCTCTCCTGTGTACACAACCTTGAGCTGAGTTTATCTTGGCTCAGCTGCAGGAGAACAAGGCGTATTTCTCCTCCCTGTGTGCACGTGTTCCAATTAGCTCGAAATTCCTAACACACAATCAGTGATGACCCCCCCGGCCTTCTGTGGCCGTGATCCAGACAAAGGCGCCTCTGCTTCGAGTCGACACTGCCCTTGTCTCTCCTTGAAGCAAGGCTGCAATTCTGCCATCCTAGCCCTCCTCCCGTTCATTACTACAACACCTGGTGTTTTGCAGTTTGCTGCGCTTTGGTGTGTTTTCATTCATTATATATCTCAATGATGGAAGAAGGCTTAGGATACAACATTGTGTCTTTGTGTATGTGTATCTGTCTGTGTGTGTGTCTTTGTGTATGTGTATCTGTCTGTGTTTGTGTATGTGTATCTGTCTGTGTGTTTGTGTGTGTGTATCTGTGTGTGTGTCTTTGTGTATGTGTATCTGTCTGTGTGTGTGTCTTTGTGTATCTATCTGTGTGTGTGTTTGTGTGTGTCTTTGTGTATGTGTATCTGTCTATATGTGTGTTTGTGTGTCTTTGTGTATGTGTATCTGTCTGTGTGTGTGTCTTTGTGTATGTGTATCTGTCTGTGTTTGTGTATGTGTATCTGTCTGTGTGTTTGTGTGTGTGTATCTGTCTGTGTGTGTGTTTGTGTATGTGTATCTGTCTTTGTGTGTGTCTTTGTGTATCTGTCTGTGTGTATGTATCTGTGTATGTGTATCTGTCCGCGTGTGTGTTTGTGTGTGTCTTTGTGTATGTTTATCTGTCTGTGTGTGTCTTTGTGTATGTGTATCTGTCTGTGTGTGTGTTTGTGTGTGTCTTTGTGTATGTTTATCTGTCTGTGCGTGTGTTTGTGTGTCATTATGTATCTGTCTGTGTGTGTGTCTTTGTGTTTGTGTATCTGTCTGTGTGTGTGTGTGTATCTTTGTGTATGTGTATCTGTCTGTGTGTGTGTATCTTTGTGTATGTGTATCTGTCTGTGTGTGTTTGTGTGTGTGTATCTGTCTGTCTGTGTGTGTGTATCTGTGTATGTGTATCTGTCTGTGTGTGTGTTTGTGTGTGTCTTTGTGTATGTTTATCTGTCTGTGTGTGTCTTTGTGTATGTGTATCTATCTGTGTGTGTGTTTGTGTGTGTATCTGTGTATGTGCATCTGTCTGTGTGTGTCTTTGTGTCTGTGTTTGTGTGTGTCTTTATGTCTGTGTGTGTCTTTGTGTATGTGTATCTGTCTGTGTGTGTGTGTCTTTGTGTATCTGTCTGTGTGTGTGTGTCTGTGTGTGTGTCTGTGTATGTCTTTGTGTATCTGTCTGTGTGTGTGTCTGTGTCTGTGTGTGTGTCTGTGTGTGTGTCTCTGTGTGTGTGTCTATGTATGTGTCTGTGGTGCTCGTGTGGGGAGCGTTAGTGGTTAGCGAGGTGCTCTGGGAGTTCGATTCACACTCACGGCCAACACCAGTGGCGATTCTCTGAATCTGTCCTTTGACTCCCCTAAGTCGACTCAGCCTCAATCGAGTACCTGGTGTGGTGTGTAAACATCGCTACCGGGGGAGACAAAGGCGGCCGGGAGTAGTCCTGGCCACCCACCCATCCGTGTCCCGTGCCAGCCTTCATAGGTGCTCGCTAACAGCACTTGCCACATTAAATCTGTTAAGGCTGCATGGGGGATCTTTGTCTTTGTGCGCGTGTAGACATTCCAGACCCGCCCGAGTCTCCTGCCATCATCAGCATAGGCGAGGACTCGTGCGTGACCACGTGGAAGGCGCCGCTCTACGACGGCGGGGAGCCCATCCTGGGTCAGAACACACATACAGACACACACACTGACATACACAGACACACACAACAACAACAACAACCGCCATTCGCGACCAAGTGGCGGTGACGTCACCACGACGCTTGTGCCAGGCCATGTGCACCTTGAGGCCACGTGAAGTGTCAAACGCCCGCTGGCAGGAGGTCACGGGGCAGACCCAGGTGCCACGGGACTGACTGAGATGACCGAGATGACTGGCTGATGCACCACCTGTGCCCCCTACTGTGCCAACTTGCTGTGCTTTAGCCACCCGGCGCTCCGCTCGTTGTTGTGAGTGTCGCTCCTCCGCCCTCCGTTGTTGTTGGAGGGCGACTGCCTCCAACTGCCCAGTAGCGTCCTTCACGAGCCTCCTCCACAGAGGCCGATCTTGACACCGCTGGTACCAGTCAACGGCAAGTCCACTCAGCTCCACGTCCTCTTGTGCCACATCACTCCATCTCTTCTCTAGCCCGTGCTACGCCCGTTTAGCCCCCTCGATCCGGCCGAACAAAAGCTGTTTAGGCATGCGGTGGCTGGGCATGCGGGCTACATGACCCAGCCAACGCAGCCTTGCCTGCCGGAAGAGCTCACCGATGGGACTTTGCCCAGATCTTTCAAGGATTTGTGAGCTCCTCACACAATCCAGCCTGGTTAAACCCAGGATGGATTGTCGGCAGGCCAGCCTAAATGTTTCCAACCGGCGATGATGCTCCATTCGGGGGGTCCACGCTTCGCAAGCGTAGAGAAGGGAGGGAATGACTGTGGCAGAGAAGACCTGAAGCTTCGTGCGGAGCGACAGACCAGGTAGCTTCCACACAGCGTTACGCAACCGATCAAAAGATATTGCCGCTCGACTGATTCGGAGTGAGACCTCTGCTGTTAAACTGGAGCCGGTCATAAGCACACTGCCCAGGTATGGGAAACTCTCCACTCTCTCCACTACTGCCCCATCACCGATTGCGAGTGGTACAAAATACCCAGGCAGGTGCTTAGTTTTGGAGGGGCTGATGGTAATGCCCCACCTCCTAGTGGCACACTCCAGTCTCAGCAGCAGCGTTTCCAACTCCTCTTCTGAATGAGCAGCTATTACCAAATCATCGGCATACATAACGTGGTTGACCAATACGGAGCCATCCCTTGATCGCACCCGGGCGTCGATCAGCCTCCCATTATATCTGTACCAAATAGAAATTCCCCCGGTACAGCTATTGAAGGCTTCACAAACTACGCGGTCAAGATAGATGTTAAATAATGTGGGATCCAGAGGACATCCCTGTCGCACCCCAAGGTGTACAGGGAAAGGTTCTGACTCCCGGCCACGTAGTTTTACCCGGGCCCGCTCACCATCATGAAGGTCCTTAATGATCGTGAGCAGAGGGTCAGGGACTCCGAGAGCATGAAGAACAACCCAGAGCCCAGGCCTACTGATGGTATCATAGGCCTTGACCAGGTCTATTAAGCAGAGATGTAGGTCTTGTTGGAATTCCCTACACCTCTGCTGTAGCAGACGGACAGAAAATATGGCATCTGTGCAGGACCGCCCTTTCCTGAAACCGCATTGGGGCTCCGCAAGGCTCTCCTCAGCGTGCCTAGCAAGGCGATGTTGAATAATCCTTGCCAGGACCTTTCCCGGCACACTGAGGAGTGAGATGCCCCTGTAGTTGTTACAGTCTCTGCGGTCCCCCTTCTTAAAGAGGGGGACCACCAGGGCATCCTTCCAATCCTGCGGAACCCGTCCAGTGGTCCAGACTGTTGTTATGATGTCATATAGGGCAGTCTGTGCACAAACGCCAACCTCCCCCAGCATTTCGCTTGGGAGATCATCTCTGCCCGGTGCCTTTCCTGGTCTCAGACTCCGGATCGCCTTCAGTACTTTCTCAACAGATGGCACCTCAGCCAGCCACTCACAGGGGGTGACTTCTTCCAATATTTGAGGCACCGCAGCCTCAGCAGGGTTATCCCCACTTTGTGCCATGATGTTTTCCTGGCTGAGAGATTTTCCCTCCCCCAGGACCTCACAGAAATGCTCAGCAAATCTGCAAACCTGTTCCTGGGGGTCGGAGATTGGATCACCGTTTTTTCCTCTAATGATGGTAATAGGTGTGGCGCTGCAGGTTACTTTTTTGATGGAGTTAAATAGTGATTTGTGATCGCGGGCCACTGAGGCAGACTCCATCTCCTCAGCAACCCGCAACCACCACCCATCCTTGCAGCGCCTTACGGCTCTCCGAACCTCCAAGCGAAGGCTGCGGTAAACCTCCTCATTCTCTGACGTGGGATGCTGTAGCCGATGAGAGTGGGCCTGTCGCTTTTTCTCAACTAACCTGAACACCTCCTCTGTCAGCCAGGGTTTCTGGGGAGGTCTGGACCGCGTACACAAAGCAGCCATTGCAGCTACATGAGTCACAGTCCTAAACCTCACCCATTTACCTTCGACATCAGGAGGAGTGGGGGACGATGCCAACCCCAGCTGCAAGCGATGATGAAATTCTCGCTTGCAACTTTCATCAGCTAACTGAGACCAGGCCACTTTTGGTTGGAATGGGGTCCTGGGTGTACACCCACCACCGGAGTGGAAGAATGGCAGGCGCATCCATTATGTTGTGTGGATGCACCGATGCCAGAAGAGCGTGTTGATAATTACAAGCCCATGGACTGCACAAAAATCTAGCAGCCTCCTACCGTTGTTATTGAGCTGATCTGGCCCATGCCTTCCAATCACTCCAGACCAGGTGCCAGCATCATGACCAACTCGGGCATTGAAGTCACCCAACAAGATGACTCTGTCTCGAGTGGCCACTTTAGCCAGCACCTGTGACAGGAGGTCATAGAAGGCCTCTGACTCATCGGCTTTGCCTGCATCCCTCCACGGATGTTCGTCTTCGGTGGGGGCATAAGTAACCACGACCACCACTCCTCGCCTCCGGTTGATCGGAAGGCGAGCCCAAAGTATCCTGGGGCTTACAGCTTCCCACACCTCACCGCCACGCTCCCACGCCCTCTTCATTCTTTTGTTCAGAAGAAGAGCCACACCCTGTTGTTTGGCAGTCTCCTGCCCCGAGTGGAGGACTGTCCACCCCTCATGGTGGCAGGAGTCAGAACCGGTCCACCGGACCTCCTGAATGCCACAGAGACACACACACACAGAGACACACACAGACATACACACACACACACACACGGATACACAAAGATACACACACAGAGACATACACAGATACACACAGACACAAACACACAGATACACACAGACACACACACAGATACACACACACAGACATCCACAGACATCCACACAGACACACAGACATACAGAGACACACACACAGATACACACACACACACACACAGACAAAGATCCCCCATGTAGCCTTAACAGAGACTGTAGGGGCAAGTGCTGTAAGCGAGTAGCACCTATGAAGGCCAGAACGGCACACGAGGGGGTGGGTGGCCAGCATCATCTCCCCAGTGGAGATGTTTACACACCGCACCAGGTACTAATTTGAGTCGACAGACACACACACAGACACACAGACATACATAGACACAAACATACAGACAAATACACACACAGACATAGTCACCCAGACACACACAGACACACACACAGACACGCACATACACACACATAGACACCCAGACATACACACAGACATACATACACGGACACACACACAAACAAGGATGCCCCGGGTAGGCTCTCACAGGCTGTTGGAGCGAGTGCTGTCAGCTAATGCCTCCATTCCTCCCTCCTCCCCATCCTCCACCACCTCATTCTGCTCCACCTCCTCTTCCACCTCCTCCCCATCCTCCTCCTTCTCATTCTGAACCTTCTCTTCTTCCATCATCTCGTTCGCGATGCGTGCGCGTGCGTGTGCGTGCGTGCATGTGCGTGTGTGTGCGTGCGTGCACGTGCGTGTGCGTGTGTGTGCGTTCATGCATGTGTGTGCATGTGCGTGCGTGTGTGTGCGTACGTGTGCGTGCATGCCTGTGCGTGTGTGTGTGCGTGCGCGCGTGCGTGTGTGTTTGTGCGTGTGTGTTTGTGCGTGTGTGTTTGTGCGTGCGCGTGCGTGCGTGTTTGTGCGTGTATGTGCGTGTGTATGTGTGCGTGCACGTGTGTGCGTGTGTGTGCGTGGGTGTGCGTTCGTGCGTGTGTGTCTGTGCGTGTGTGTGTGCGTGCGTGTGTGTGTGTGCGTGCGTGTGTGTGCGTGCGTGTGCGTGCATGCCTGTGCGTGTGTGTGTGCGTGCGCGCGTGCGTGTGTGTTTGTGCGTGCGCGTGTGTGTTTGTGCGTGCGCGTGCGTGCGTGTTTGTGCGTGCATGTGCGTGTGTATGTGTGCGTGCACGTGGGTGCATGTGTGTGCGTGGGTGTGCGTTCGTGCGTGTGTGTCTGTGCGTGTGTGTGTGCGTGCGTGCGTGTGTGTGTGTGCGTGTGTGCGTGCGTGTGTGTGTGCGTGCGTGTGTGTCTGTGCGTGTGTGTTTGTGCGTGTGCAGGCTACGTGATCGAGCGCAAGAAGAAGCAGAGCCAGCGCTGGATGCGTCTCAACTTCGACGTGTGGAAGGAGCTGACCTACGAGGCGAAGGCCATGATGGAGGGGGTCCCCTACGAGATGCGGATCTGCGCCGTCAACGCCATCGGCATGTCGCTGCCCAGCGAGCCCTCCAAGCCCTTCGTGCCGCTCGGTAAGGCGGAGCCACTCACCCACAATGACAATCACCCACAGTGCCACTCACCCACAGTGCCGCTCACCCACAGTACCGCTCACCCACAGTGCCACTCACCCACAGTGCCACTCACCCACAGTGCCGCTCACCCACAGTGCCGCTCACCCACAGTGCCGCTCACCCACAGTGCCGCTCACCCACAGTGCCACTCACCCACACTGCCACTCACCCACACTGCCACTCACCCACAATGACAATCACCCACAGCGCCACTCACCCACAGTGCCGCTCACCCACAGTGCCGCTCACCCACAGTGCCGCTCACCCACAGTGCCGCTCACCCACACTGCCGCTCACCCACAATGCCGCTCACCCACACTGCCTGTGCAGTGGCTACACGGGGGACCGTTGTGTGTTTGTGTGTCGCAGCTCCGACCAGCGAGCCCTCGCACCTCATCGCCGACGACATCACGGACAGCAGCATCTGCCTCAAGTGGAAGCAGCCGGAGAGGATCGGAGCGGCCGGCCTGGACGGCTACCGCATTGAGTACTGTGCAGAGGGATGTGAGTGGAGCGGCGGTGGTGGTGTTGGTGGTGGAGGTGGCGGTGGTGGAGGTGGTGGTGGTGGTGGTGGTGGTGGCGGTGGTGGTGGCGGTGGTGGCGGTGGTGGCGGCGGTGGTGGTGATGGTGATGGTGATGTTGGAGGTGGTGGTGGCGGCAGTGGCGGTGGGGGAGGTGGTAGCTGATGATAATGACGACGATGATGACAATGACCATGAAGACGATGACGACGATGATGACGATGACAATGATGATGATGATGATGACGACGATGATGACGATAACCACAATGATGACGATGATGACGATGATGATGACAATGACGACGATGATGACGACGATGATGACGACGATGATGAGGCCGATGACGACACCGACGTTGCCGTTGCAGCCACGGACTGGGTGAAGGTGAACCCGGACAAGCTGATCGACGACACCTCGTACGTGGTGCGTGACCTGCCCAAGGACGCGAAGCTCTTCTTCCGCGTCATCGCCGTCAACGCGGCCGGCGACAGCCAGCCCTGCACCACCTCGCAGGCCATCACCATCCGCGAGCTCGTGTGTACGGGACTCACGCACATCGTGAACATCACCACCGTTGCTGGCATCATCAGTAGCATCACCATCATCAATAATAACATCATCATCAATAATAACATCACCACCGTTGCTGGCATCATCAGTAGCATCACTATCATCAATAATAACATCATCACCATCATCAATAATAACATCATCACCGTTGCTGGCATCATCAGTAGCATCACCATCATCAATTATAACATCATCATCATCAGCCACATCGTGAGCATCATCACATTGTCACTCCCTCCCTTCCAACTTTGTGTGTCTCTCTCTGTGTGTCTCTCTCTGTCTCTCTCTGTGTGTGTCTCTGTGTGTCTCTCTGTGTGTCTCTCTCTGTCTCTCTCTGTGTGTGTCTCTGTGTGTCTCTTTGTGTCTCTCTATGTGTGTCTCTCTTTGTCTCTCTGTGTGTCTCTGTGTGTCTCTGTGTGTCTCTCTCTGTGTCTCTCTGTGTGTCTCTGTGTGTCTCTGTGTCTCTCTATGTGTCTCTGTGTGTCTCTGTGTGTGTCTCTCTCTGTGTCTCTCTGTGTGTCTCTCTCTCTGTTTGTGTCTCTGTGTGTCTCTCTCTGTGTGTCTTTCTCTGTCTCTCTCTGTGTGTCTCTGTGTGTCTCTCTGTGTGTGTCTCTCTGTGTGTCTCTGTGTGTGTGTCTCTCTGTGTCTCTCTGTGTGTCTCTGTGTATCTCTCTCTCTCTGTCTCTCTGTGTGTGTCTCTCTGTGTGTCTCTGTGTGTCTCTGTGTCTCGTTGTGTGTCTCTGTGTGTCTCTCTCTCTGTGTCTCTCTGTGTTTATCTGTGTGTCTCTCTGTGTGTCTCTCTCTGTGTCGCTCTGTGTGTCTCTCTCTGTGTGTCTCTCTGTGTGTCTCTCTGTGTCTCTCTCTGTGTCTCTCTGTGTGTGTCTGTGTGTTTCTGTGTCTCTTTTTGTGTCTCTCTCTCTGTCTCTCTCTCTGTGCGTCTCTCTCTGTGTGTCTCTCCCTCTCTAACTATATTTTTGTGCTTGTCTCTCTCCGTGTCTCTCTCCGTGTCTCTCTCCGTGTTTCTCTTTGTGTCTGCGCAGTCCCACCTAAGATCATGGTGCCCAGACATCTCCGGCAGAATTACATCAAGAAAGTTGGAGAGACGGTCAACATCGTCGTGCCGTTCCACGTGAGTCTCGCTCGCCACGCGAATCTCGCTCGCCACGTGAGTCTCGCTCACCTGGTGAGTCTGTGAATATTTGAATATTTGAATCGATTTTGGGCGTCCCCTAGTTCTACTCAGCCTGGGGGGGAGACTAAGGCGGCTGGGCGAGGTGCTGGCCACCCACCCCCTCGTGTGCTATTTTGGCATTCACAGGTGTTCGCTAAAAGCACTTGCCCCAACAGTCTGTTAAGGCTACACGGGGGGTTTTTGTGTGCATGTGTGTGCGTGCATATGTGTACGTGCGTGCGTGTGTACGTGTGTGTGCGTACGTGTGCGTACATGTTCGTACGTGAGCGTGCATGAGTGTGCGCGCACGTGTGTGCGTGGGTGCGCGCGCGAATTTGCGTGCGCACGCGCGTATACTTGTGTGTGTGTGTACATGTACACGTGTATGCGTGTGTGTGTGTACACATGTACACATGTATACGTGTGCGCGTGTGTGTGTACACTTGTACGTGTGTGTGTGTGTACACATGTATACGTGTGCGTGTGTGCGTGTGTGTGTACACTTGTACGTGTGTGTGTATACATGTATACGTGTGCGTGTGTGCGTGTGTGTGTACACTTGTACGTGTGTGTGTGTGTACACGTATACACATGTACACGTGTATACGTGTGTGTGTATACGTGTGTGTATACCTGTGTGTGTGTGTGTGTACACGTGTATACGTGTGTGTGTATACGTGTGTGTATACGTGTGTGTGTACACGTGTATACGTGTGTGTGTATACGTGTGTGTGTGTACACGTGTATACGTGTGTGCGTGTGTGTGTGTGCGTGGTGGTCGCCAGGGCAAGCCGAGGCCCAAGGTGACGTGGCTCAAGGACGGCCAGGTGCCCGACGTGAAGCAGGTGAACATCCGCACGAGCGACAACGACTCCATCCTCTTCATCCGCAAGTGCCTGCGCGAAGACTCGGGGATCTACGTCCTCACCGTGCAGGTGGAGGACATCGTGGAGACGGCCAACATCACCGTGCAGATCGTCGGTACGTGCACGCGTGTGGTGTGTGTTGCGTGTGTGTACGTGTTGTGGTGTGTGCGTGTGTGTGTGTTGTGTGTGGTGTGTGCGTGTGTGTACGTGTTGTGGTGTGTGTTGTGTTGTGTGTTGTGTGTGGTGTGTGTGTGTTGCGTGTGGTGTGTGCGTGTGTGTGCACGCGTGTGGTGTGTGTACGCGTGTGTGTGTGTACGCGTGTGGTGTGTGTGTGTTGTGTGCGTGTGGTGTGTGTACGCGTGTGGTGTGTGTGTGGTGTGTGTACGTGTTGTGTGCGTTGTGTGTGTGTGTGTACGCGCGTGGTGTGTGTGCACGCGTGTGTTGTGTGCGTGTGGTGTGTGTAAGCGTGCGAGTGTACGTGTGTGTGTGTGTGTGTGCGTGCGAGTGTACGTGTGCGTGTGAGCGTACGAGTATACGTGTGTGCGTGCGAGTATACGTGTGTGCGTGTATACGCGTGTGTGTGTGCGTGCGTGCGAGTATACGTGTGTGTGTGCGTGCGTGCGAGTATACGTGTGTGCGTGCGAGTATACGTGTGTGTGTGTGCGTGCGAGTATACGTGTGTGTGTGTGTGCGTGCGAGTGTACGTGTGCGTGTGAGCGTACGAGTATACGTGTGTGCGTGCGAGTATACGTGTGTGTGTGTGCGTGCGAGTATACGTGTGTGTGTGTGTGTGTGCATGCGAGTGTACATGTGCGTGTGAGCGTATGAGTATACGTGTGTGCGTGTGTGAGCGTGGTAGTATACGCGTGTGTGTGTGTGCGTGCGAGTATACGTGTGTGTGTGTGTGTGCGTGCGATTATACGTGTGTGTGTGTGCGTGCGAGTGTACGTGTGCGTGTGAGCGTACGAGTCTACGAGTGTGCGTGTGTGAGCGTGGTAGTATACGCGTGTGTGTGTGCGTGCGTGCGTGCGAGTATACGTGTGTGCGTGCGTGCGTGCGAGTATACGTGTGTGTGTGTGTGCGTGCGAGTATACGTGTGTGTGTGTGCGTGCGAGTGTACGTGTGCGTGTGAGCGTACGAGTCTACGTGTGTGCGTGTGTGAGCGTGGTAGTATACACGTGTGTGTGTGCGTGCGTGCGAGTATACGTGTGTGCGTGCGTGCGTGCGAGTATACGTGTGTGTGTGTGTGTGTGCGTGCGAGTATACGTGTGTGTGTGTGTGTGCGAGTGTACGTGTGCGTGTGAGCGTACGAGTATACGTGTGTGCGTGTGTGAGCGTGGTTGTATACGCGTGTGTGTGTGCGTGCGTGCGAGTATACGTGTGTGCGTGTGTGTGCGTGCGCGTGCAGAGAAGCCGGGCCCGCCGGTGAGCGTGCGCATCGTGGAGGTGTGGGAGTGCAGCGCCGCCATCGAGTGGGTCGCTCCCCGTGACAACGGCAACTGCGAGATCTCCGGCTACACGGTGCAGAAGGCCGACAAGAAGACCATGGTGAGTGAGTCTATGGGTCTCTGTGTGTGTCTGCCGTTGTGCGCATTCTTCTACGGAAGTGACCTCGTAGCTGTCGCAAACCGTGAGCTCAACGAAGCGGCTTGTCGTCGTCATCGCCTGGACAGTTAAAGTAGCAGGCAAATGCGGTAGACCATCGAATACCGTCGATTATCGATGATTGCCATCGATTACCATCGATTATATCCGGCAGTTTCAGCGGGAAGGGTGGCGGCTGATTTAAAAAAACGCCGGATAATCACTCCCATCATCATCATCATTATTTAAAATAGCGAATTTTCTGCACATGCATGTATAACATTAGATTTTTAGGTGTTGTGTATATGGTTTTTTTGTGCTTTAAATGTGTTAACTATGTGAAATTGGCATAAAGAAACATAAGTTTAAAAAGTTACCGCATTGACCGTTCCGTACTCACCACTCCAATCTCGAAGGCTCTGCATCATGGTGGTGATCTACGTACGTGCAGTCTTTTTCATTGTTTAAGTTGTATGTAGTGTATAATGTAGTGTATGCAATATGTGACAGTGCACGCCGTGGTGCCGATAGCCGCACTGGGTTAGCAGCCTTTCGCAGCGGTTTCGCCGGATCGGCCCAGGAAGCAGCCGGATAATCGATGATGATCGACCGTAATCTCAACGCGCGTTGATTCTAAATGTGGGTCCTCGCTCACCATCGCGTACCTCCCATCGTAGCAACGACAGGTCTCGTCATCAGTGGACCACGATCCGCTGTGACGTGTTGATCCACGTGGTGTCGGTAGTGGTGGTAGTGGTGATGTTGATGGCAGTGATAGTGTCAGTAGTGGTGGTAGTGATGGTGTCGGTAGTCGTGGTGGGGGTGGTGGCGGTGATGTTGATGGTGATGGCGGTGGTGATGGTGGTGATGTCGATGGTGATGGCGGTGTTGATGGCGGTGGTGGTGGTAGTAGTGGTAGCAGTGACGGGTGTCGCTGATGTTGTCTGTGGCGGCAGTGGTGGTGACGGTGGTGGTGATGGTGTTGATTGTGATGGCAGTGTTGGTGGCGGTGGTGGTGGTGGCAGTAGTGGTGGTAGCATTGGCGGTGATGGTGTCGGTAGCGATGGCGGTGTTGGTTGCGGTGGTGTTGGTGGCGGTGATAGTGGTGGTAGCGGTGACGGTGATGGTGTTGGTGGCGGTAGTGGTGGTAGCGGTGGCGGTGATGGTCTCAGTAGTGGTGGTGGTGATGGCTGGCGGTAGTGGTGATAGCGCTGACGGTGGCGGTGATGGTGTCTGTGTCCGGTGGCGGTGTCGTCGGTGCAGGAGTGGTTCACGGTGTACGAGCACTACCGCCGTGTGCACTGCACCGTCTCGGACCTGGTGGTGGGTAACGAGTACTTCTTCCGCGTCTACGCCGAGAACATGTGTGGCCTCAGCAACGACGCCACGCGCACCAAGGACAGCGCTCGCATCCCCAAAGCCGGTACACACGCACGTGCACACACACACACGTGTACACACGCACACGTGTACACACGCACACAACACACGTGTACACACACACACGTGCACACACACACACGTGTACACACGCACGTGCACACACACACACGCACGTGTACACACACACACGTGAACACGTACACACACACACGTGTACACACGCACACACACACACGTGTACACACACACGTGCACACACACACACGTGTACACACGCACGTGCACACACACACGTGTACACACGCACGTGTACACCCACAAACCGTGTATACATACACACACATGCACACAACATCACCATCGCTGCTCACCCTCACGATCATCATCGCACACAATGACCACCACCACTGTCACCATCACCACCATCACCAGGGCCGGATTCAGATTGTGTAGGCCCCTGGGCTCCAGCTACTGTGAGGCCCCCAGTAATATTTTCAAGAGGAAAACAAAGTTAAAGAAAATTTAAATGTGTTTTTAACAAGGCTAACAACAAATAAAATTCAGCAATCAATCAGTTTCAAGGACAATGCATTTATTATCAGAGTTTTTTTTTTTTGACCACAAGCATTGTGGTTAATGCAGACATGATTTCCTCGTAAAAAGGTTTCAGTTTTGTTGCCAGAAAAAAGGGGGAAACCCCTATTACTTTTTCAGTGAAATAACTTTTCACTTTCTCTTTGGTTATTACAGTAAAGTCACGTAGGTGAAAAAATTGAATAATAAAAAAAAAGTAAATAAAAAAAGTAAATGCAATTTTATTTATTTATTTTTATTTCATTTTTTTCACCTACGCGACTTTACCGAACTAACCAAAGAGTATGGATCCTTACAGTCACGAGAACTTCAAATCGAGAATTCACTTTTCACTTAACCTCTGGAGGCACCTCCAGCTAGTGGAGGCCCCTGGGCTTCAGCCCCTAAAGCCCCACGCCTGAGTCCGGCCCTGACCATCGTCACCGTCAATCGTTGCCACCGCCCTGCCAACTGCGTGCATCGCACCCCCCGGGCGGCCGTGTGCCACTGCAGGCATCGTGTACCGCCCGCCCGAGTACAAGGAGCACGACTTCCTGGAGGCGCCGCAGTTCACGCACCCCCTGGTCGACCTGTGCGCCATCTCGGGCTACAACGCCACGCTCAGCTGCTGCGTCAGAGCCTTCCCCAAGGTGAGACACACACAGACCCACGCACACACACACAGACTCATAGACTCACACAGAGACTCATAGACTCACATAGAGACATATAGACTCACACAGAGACCCGTAGACTCACACAGAGACTCATAGACTCACACAGAGACACATAGACTCACACAGAGACACATAGACTCACTCAGAGACCCATAGACTCACGCAGAGACCCACAGACTCACACAGAGACCCACAGACTCACACAGAGACCCACACTCACTCAGAGACCCATAAACTCACACAGATACCTATAAACTCTCACAGAGACCCACAGACTCACACAGAGCATCATAGACTCACACAGAGACTCACAGACTAACACAGAGACCCACAGACTCATAGAGAGACCCACAGACTCACACAGAGATGCACAGACTCACACAGATACCTATAAACTCACACAGAGACCCACAGACTCACACAGAGCCTCATAGACTCACACAGAGACTCACAGACTCACACAGAGACCCACAGACTCATAGAGAGACCCACAGACTCACACAGAGATGCACAGACTCACACAGAGACCCACTCACACAGAGACCCATAGACTCACACAGATACCTATAAACTCACACAGAGACCCACAGACTCACACAGAGCCTCATAGACTCACTCAGAGACGCACAGACTCACACAGAGACTCACAGACTCATAGAGAGACCCACAGACTCACACAGAGACGCACAGACTCACACAGAGACTCACAGACTCACACAGAGACCCACAGACTCACACAGAGATGCAGACTCACACAGATACCTATAAACTCACACAGAGACCCACAGACTCACACATAACCTTATAGACTCACACAGAGACTCACAGACTAACACAGAGACCCACAGACTCATAGAGAGACCCACAGACTCACACAGAGATGCACAGACTCACACAGATACCTATAAACTCACACAGAGACCCACAGACTCACACAGAGCCTCATAGACTCACACAGAGACTCACAGACTCACACAGAGACCCACAGACTCATAGAGAGACCCACAGACTCACACAGAGATGCACAGACTCACACAGAGACCCACTCACTCAGAGACCCATAGACTCACACAGATACCTATAAACTCACACAGAGACCCACAGACTCACACAGAACCTCATAGACTCACATAGAGACTCACAGACTCACACATAGAGACTCACAGATTCACACAGAGACGCACAGACTCACGCAGAGACCCATAGACTCACAAACATAGTATTGTGTATATCACCACGTCGGGAAATGAAAGGAAAACATATCACCACCAATAATAATCAATAAATAATAATCAATCACTCGCAGACTCATAGAGAGACCCACAGACTCACACAGAGACGCACAGACTCACACAGAGACTCACAGACTCACACAGAGACCCACAGACTCATAGAGAGACCCACAGACTCACACAGAGATGCAGACTCACACAGATACCTATAAACTCACACAGAGACCCACAGACTCACACATAACCTCATAGACTCACACAGAGACTCACAGACTAACACAGAGACCCACAGACTCATAGAGAGACCCACAGACTCACACAGAGATGCACAGACTCACACAGATACCTATAAACTCACACAGAGACCCACAGACTCACACAGAGCCTCATAGACTCACACAGAGACTCACAGACTCACACAGAGACCCACAGACTCATAGAGAGACCCACAGACTCACACAGAGATGCACAGACTCACACAGAGACCCACTCACTCAGAGACCCATAGACTCACACAGATACCTATAAACTCACACAGAGACCCACAGACTCACACAGAACCTCATAGACTCACATAGAGACTCACAGACTCACACATAGAGACTCACAGACTCACACAGAGACGCACAGACTCACGCAGAGACCCATAGACTCACAAACATAGTATTGTGTATATCACCACGTCGGGAAATGAAAGGAAAACATATCACCGCCAATAATAATCAATAAATAATAATCAATCACAATCAAAATAATAATCGTAACAACAATCACGAAAAACATATTTACTTCCCCCCCTCCCCCACCAAAAATAAAAAAATCCTCGGCAGCCCAAGATCCGGTGGACGAAGAACAAAGTGGAGATCCGCGACGACCCCAAGTACCGCATGTTCAGCAACCAGGGCGTGTGCACGCTGGAGGTGCGCAAGCCGGGCCCTTACGACGGCGGCGTCTACTGCTGCCTCGCCGAGAACTCCCTGGGCGATGCCAAGGTCGACTGCAAGTTCGAGTGCAAAGGTGAGTGGGCAGTGGCGGCCGTGGTGGTGGTGGTGGTGGTGGCCGAGTTGAGGGCCGCTGTGGGAGTGGACTCCTCTTCCGGTACCAGTCGGTAACAGGCAGAGATTGCGCTTCTTTTCTTCAGAGGCAGAGCGGCCACTCGGCTGGTTCCCTGGGCAGTCTCCTGCCCCGAGTGGAGGGCTGCCCCCACCCCTCATGGTGAGCGAGGTCAGGACCCGTCCACCGGACCTCCCAGGACTCCACAGGCGTCCATGGCGCTGCCGCTCCAACCCCATATTGAGGTTTATAATCTAGCAGCAGTAGCAGCAGCAGCAGCAGTAGTAGCAGGAGTAGTAGCAGCAGTAGTAGCAGTCGTAGCAGCAGTAGCAGCAGTAGTAGCAGTAGCAGCAGTAGTAGCAGTCGTAGCAGCAGTAGCAGCAGTAGTAGCAGCAGCAGTAGTAGCAGCAGCAGTAGTAGCAGTAGCAGCAGCAGTAGTAGCAGTAGCAGCAGTAGTAGCAGCAGTAGCAGCAGCAGTAGCAGCAGTCGTAGCAGCAGCAGTAAATTGCAGCAGCAGTAGTAGCAGTAGCAGCAGCAATAGTAGCAGCAGCAGTAGCAGCAGTAGCAGCAGTAGTAGTAGCAGGAGTACGATTTACGCGATCAATATCCATGATGGAGTCGGCTTTTAGTTTGTGTGTTGGGGTAGAGATCGCCTACATGCAATTGTGTCGTTAAACCGACCACCACCCGGCACAGACAATCGGTAAGGGGTTTGTGCCGGGTGAACAGCACGTGGCCAATTCGTTTACTTAGTTCAGCACGCGCGCACACACACACACCGGTTGCGTGTTGGGGAGTTACATTCACAACATCCCTACAGAGGACCACCTAACCCACTGTATTTATATATATACACACACATATATATATAAACACAAGCCTTTGGTTTTTATATATATGTATAGATTATATATATGCCTAGGATGTTTCTCCTGCTCACAATGGCCGTGTCATCCGCTCGACGGCCACCGAACCACCACCCCCAGCGTAGCGCACCAAACGCTCGCCAAGCCGCCGTCGTTGCGACCGGCGCGGTGAAGTATGGTCGCACGCGTCCCACCAGTGGAGTGACACGGCCATTATGACCCCCCCGCCCCCCTCCGCCCCCTCCTCCTCCTCGTGGACCCACGCGGTCGTCCAGCAATGCAAATCTGTTGTGAAGGTCTTCTCCGTGTCACATCTTCGTTGTCGTCGCTGCATCCATGTCACATTCCGTGTCCGCGCGTGTCTCTGTGTGTGTGTGTCTGTGTGTGTGTGTCTGCGTGTGTGTGTCTGCGTGTGTGTCCGTGTGTGTGTGTGTCTGCGTGTGTGTGTGTGTGTGTCTGTGTGTGTGTGTCTGCGTGTGTGTGTCTGCGTGTGTGTCTGTGTGTGTGTGTCTGTGTGTGTGTTTGTCTGCGTGTGTGTCTGTGTGCGTGTGTGTCTGTGTGTGTGTGTCTGTGTGTGTGTGTGTCTGCGTGTGTGTGTGTCTGCGTGTGTGTCTGTGTGGGAGCGGTTCGCGCTCCGCTGCGCTACGAACCCGGCGACCACCCCAGAGTTCCATTTCCCGCCCGCGGCAAAACCCACGCCGGTGACGGTGATCTGAACCGGTCCCGGGCTTCCTCCCCTAGGTCGACTCGGCCTCAAACGGGTACCTGGTGCGGTTTTGTAAACATCGCCACTGGGGATACAAAGGCGGCCGGGCGTGGTGTTGGCCACCCACCCATTCGTGTGCCGCGCCGGCCTTCATAAGTGCTCGCAAACGACACTTTCCCCAACAGTCTGTTAAATGTGAGGGCTCTTCATCTTTGTAGCTGTGTGTGTGTGTGAGAGTCTGCGTGTTCTCATTTCATATGCCTTGCAGTGCTTCTGAAAGTTGTGATATCATTCCTGCTGTGTTCTCCCCTCTCTCCCCTCCCTCCATTGTCCATCTCTCCCTCCCTCCGACTCCCCCCCCCATCTCTCCCTCCCTCCCACTCCCCACACCCCCCCATCTCTCCCTCTCTCTGCTCTCCCTCCATCTCTTTCCCTCTCACCCCACCCCCATCTCTCCCTCCCTCCCACTCCCCACACCCCACCCCCCCACCGTCCATTCTCCATCCCCCCATCCACTCCCCACACTCCCCCCCCACCCACCGTCCATTCTCCATCCCCCCATCCACTCCCCACACTCCCCCCCCCCACCGTCCATTCTCCATCCCCCCATCCACTCCCCACACTCCCCCCCCCCCCACCGTCCATTCTTCATCCCCCCATCCACTCCCCACACTCCCCCCCCCCCACCATCCATTCTCCATCCCCCCATCCACTCCCCACACTCCCCCCCCCCCACCGTCCATTCTCCATCCCCCCATCCACTCCCCACACTCCCCCCACACCGTCCATTCTCCATCCCCCCATCCACTCCCCACACTCCCCCCCCCACCGTCCATTCTCCATCCCCCCATCCACTCCCCACACTCCCCCCCCCCCCCCCCACCGTCCATTCTCCATCCCCCCATCCACTTTCCATCTCCCCCCGTCCACTCTCCATCTATCACCCCCCCCCCGAACCCTCCCCCGCACACCCCTCCCCCCTGTCCTCCCCCGCCCTCCCCCCGCCCCCAGTCATCACTCAGTAGCTGCGTTGAGCGAGTGATGTCACCCCCGGGCTGGAGGTGAGCTCTCATATGCCGCACCGATCGCCATATGAAGCTTCTTGTGCGCTGGGTGACGATCCATCGGTTCGGCGCTCGGGGCAGTCGCGTGGCCCACCCCCCAACCCCCCCGCCCCCCCCGAAAGAAACTTGATAACTCCACGGTGGTTCAATAATTCTAGAAACTATGAAAAATGAGAAGAGAAGGAGAGGTGGTTAGGGGGGGGGGAGTCGAACCCAGGCTGCCTTTGTGGTGACCTCCCAGACATGTCTCAATAACGACGACGACAACAACAAAAGCCAAAGAGCTTTGCAGCTCATCGGATTTTTCCCCCCTCGGGTCACGTACTTTACGAGCCGCCCCTGGGGATGCCTCCTTCAGCCAGCGGCGTTCGGCAAAAATAGCCGCGGATTCCCCCCATCAGCTGAAAAATGTCACCGATTCCAGCGGTGTGCCTCAATCTTCCTTGATTAGAGGAAACAAGACGATGCTCGGTGTAGTCGGCACTTTGCTTCGTTCATCGTTTCGCTTGTTGTGTTTTAATGGTTCACTTATTCCCTCTCTCTGCACCCATCCACTTGAGCTGCCACACCCTCAGTGAGAGCCCTGGCGTTGATTGTTGGGCACCCCCCCCCTCAGTGAGAGCCACGCGTGGATTATCAAGTTTTGACCGGAACGGGCCCCCCCCACCGGACGACCGCCTGTTGACTTCCCCACAAAGCAGTACTAATTTTATAGACCCCTTGGAGGGAGTGACGATGATCGGCTGAGTTGAACTTCTAATAGCGCCCGATAGTTGGCTGACACTTAGGGTCCTGTTCACCCTCCCGCAAGCAATGACGTGAGCAAACGGAAGAGGGAAGCAGGCTCTATCCGCTGCTGGCCTGGACGAGACTTAAAACTACCTCGCTGCAGTTCCGCTTGCCTCTAACCGCTACCGTTGCCGGACTAACACTGCGTGGGGATTGGCACAATGCGTGGATCCTGCGGTAGGTGACGGCGGCGGTGGCGGTGATGGTGGTGAGCACAGTGGTGATGCGCGTGCACCGCACAGCAAGGAAGGGGCCTGGGTTCGAATCTCGACTCAGGCACACTTTCTGTGTGGTGTCTGTATGTTCTCTCTCTCTCCCTGTTCTGCAGAGTGAGTGAGTGGAGTTTGTATGATCTCCCCCTGTTCTACAGAGTGAGTGAGTGGAGTTTGTATGACCCCCCCCCTGTCCTACAGTGAGTGAGTTGAGTTTGTATGATCTCCCCCTGTTCTACAGAGTGAGTAGAGTTTGTTTGATCTCCCCCTGTTCTGCAGAGTGAGTGAGTAGAGTTTGTATGATCTCCCCCTATTCTGCAGAGTGAGTGAGTGGAGTTTGTATGATCTCCCCCTGTTCTACAGAGTGAGTAGAGTTTGTTTGATCTCCCCCTGTTCTACAGAGTGAGTGAGTGGAGTTTGTATGACCCCCCCTGTTCTACAGAGCGAGTGAGTGGAGTTTGTATGATCTCCCCCTGTTCTGCAGAGTGAGTGAGTGGAGTTTGTATGATCTCCCCCTGTTCTACAGAATGAGTGAGTGAGTGGAGTTTGTAGAACAGGGGGAGATCATACAGAGTGAGTGAGTGAGTGGAGTTTGCATGATCTCCACCTGTTATACAGAGTGAGTGAGTGGAGTTTGTATGATCTCCCCCTGTTCTACAGCATGAGTGAGTGAGTGGAGTTTGTATGATCTCCCCCTGTCCTACAGAGTGAGTGAGTGGAGTTTGTATAATCTCCCCCTGTTCTGCAGAGTGAGTGAGTAGAGTTTGTATGATCTCCCCCTGTTCTGCAGAGTGAGTGAGTAGAGTTTGTATGATCTCCCCCTGTTCTGCAGAGTGAGTGAGTAGAGTTTGTATAATCTCCCCCTGTTCTACAGAGTGAGTGAGTGGAGTTTGTATGATCTCCCCCTGTTCTACAGAGTGAGTGAGTGGAGTTTGTATGATCTCCCCCTGTTCTACAGAGCGAGTGAGTGGAGTTTGTATGATCTCCATTGTTGTTGTTGTTTACGGTAAGTCGTCGCTATAAGGAGCGGGTTTCACGCTACAATGCACAACATGCACCTTTATACCGCGGCACATGCACCGTTATTCCCGTATTTATTTATTTTTTATGGGCCCCCCCCGCGTAGGAAATCTGAGCATCCTGGACATGCTGCTGCAGGGGGTGCCTCTAAACCTCATCCAAAACATCCTGGACAAGACAGCCAGCGAGGAGCAGGCGGCGGCTAACAACAACAGCAGCAACAGCATCAACAACAACAAACAACAGCAGCAGCAGTAGCAACTAACAAACTAAACCCCAAAAGCCATCAGTCCCACCGACAGCAGCGGCCCGGCCGAGTGAAACGCGTCCATGGGGGGGGGTGGGGGGGGGGGTCACGTGCTGTGTCTTCACATCGACGTCATCGTCGTCATCATCGTCGTCGTCATCATTGGCCATGGTCCATCCACTGCTTGATGAGGCCCTCGGATTGTAGGCGACCGCACGGTTAGCGCTCCGCTCCACGAACCCGGCGACCCGGATTCGATTCCCGCTCACGGCCACCGCCAGTGACGATTATTCCACCCGTCCTGGGCCTCCCCCTAGGTCGACTCAGCCTCAAATGAGTACCTTGTGCGATGTGTAAAAATCGCCATTAGGGAGACAAAGGTGGCCGGGCGTGGTGTTGACCTCCCACCCCCTCGTATCATGTGCCGGCCTTCATTGGTGCTCGCTAAACAGCATTCAGGCTATACGGGGGATCTTTTATCTTTGCCTGTGTGTGTGTGTCTGTGTGTGTGTGTGTGTGTCTACGTTCGAGTCCAGGCTCTGAGAGACTGACCGAACGTGGTTCGATATCGCCGGGGTCAGAGCCGTTGGGTCGGTACGGCGAGTTACGGCACTTGTGAGCGTCATCGGTGAAGAGAGGATGGAGCTGATGGGTGTTGAGTGATGTAGTGCTTGATGGCAGAGGTGGTGCATATGCTACGCTACATGTATATGGTACGTGTACACACCTGTACAGGTGTGTATCGCTGTGCAGGTGTGTGGATGTATGGGTGTTTGGATATACATGTGTATGGCTTTGCATGTGTATGGCGAAACAGGTGTGTGGCGATGCAGGTGAATGAGTGCAGAGCTTTGCAGGTGTGCTACCGCGCAGGAATATATATCTACCGTATTCATCCAGGGCCGTGCAAGTAGAGAGATCCTTGTTCAATCCACTGCTAGACGCACTGTCTTCCCCACACCGTATATCACCACGATGGTTAGAGTGGGCTGGTAGAATGTGGGGGGGGGGAGCATAGAAATGCAGTGCAACTACGAGAGGTGACCTGCGCTTCTCCTCTGCCACCCCCCGCGTGTCGCCTGAGGATGCTGGTTGTTGTTGTAATTGCTGGCGAAACGTCACGGCTACTCGAATTGTAAATGTTGTGGTGGGATTACTCTCCAACCACACACTACACTATACACTACTATACACTACACTATACACTACTATACACTACACTATACACTACACTATATACTACACTATACACTACACTATACACTACACTATACACTACTATACACTACACTACTATACACTACACTATACACTACACTATACACTACTATACACTACACTATAATTGTAAATGTTGTAGTGGGTTTACTCTCCAACCACACAATCGGTTCGTGCTGAACTCGTCAGTAATTGGCCACGTTTCGGCCACGGAACAAACCCTTCACTCATTGGCTGTGTCGGGTGGTGGTGGCAGCGGCGACTCTAACGACACAACGTTTATATGCACGCGTTTGAATGTTAGCGGGCGTCTTGTGTAACAGGTGCTATAGGCTGCGGGCCACCGGCGAATGCCTGGCACGTGAATCAAGAAAGAGAAACGACCCCACGCATGAAAGTTTCCAAAGTTTCCGATTGTGTTGAGTCAGCTGAGAACTCGGGAGTCCCGGCGCCAGGGCTCTTGATGGTGGCACGAGAGTCGGGATCAGCCTGCTGCCAGTGGGGGGCAAGCGGGTGGAGGGGTGGTAGGGGTGGTGATCGCTGATGTGTCTGTGCGCGTGCGTGTGTCTGTGCGTGCGTGTGTCTGTGTGCGTGTCTGTGTGTGTGGTTGTACGTGTGTGTGTCTGTGTGCGTGCGAACCCAATCGAGTAAAGTTTGCAGAGTCTATTTTCGATTTCGGTCCCAAAAGAAATAAAAAACGTGGACCTCTGACGCCGGTGGGACACGACGACGACGGGGGGGGGGGGGGGGGGGCTCGACCCCGCTAGGCCCGGGTCGCGAGCGACTCGACGTGGTCTGGGTTTGAGTGGTGGTCACGATCAGCACCAGGGGGTCACGATCAGCACCAGGAGGTCACTATCAGCACCAGGGGGTCACGATCAGCACCGGTGGTTCTGTGCTCGCCCCAGCGAACTTTTACCTCTGGTTCAGGCGCGGACAAATGCGGGATTTGCTGTTAAGAATATTTAGTTTCCCTTCCAGAATCAGAATATTGTACTTATACTGCGGGAGAGAATCCGATGAGCTGGAAAGCTATTTTCCCCACAGATGTCCAGCAGTGGGCACGGGGTAAGAGCTTCTCAACGACAATACACACAATACACACAATACACACAAACACGAGAGCAGTGTTGCTGTTGCTAGTGCAGCAGCGACGACCATGATGATGACGACGATGATGATGATGACGATGATGACGATTATGACGATGATGACGATGAGGACGATGATGATGATGATGACATTTTGTGGTTGCGAGAGGAGGGCGAGATTTTGGTCGCGTGGATCCAGCGGAAAGGGGACCTCCCCCCCCCACCCACAACTCCTCCATCCCGCCTCCGAGGGAATAATTCCGGGAGTCCGTCACCTTTAGACCCAAGAGCCCCCCCCCCCCCCCCCCGTAACGAATGTTCATTTAGTTGTTGTAGTGCTGTGATTGATGGTGGCTTTGTTTTTGAAATCTTAGAACGTTTTGCTTCTTTTTTTGCGTTGTTGTGAGTGGTTATTCAAGAGGAAACCACCACCACCACCACCTTGCTGTTTGTTTTGCTGGTGATGTCTCTTCCACTTGGCAAGGGGATTTGTGCCGATCCGGAACACGCAAAGTGTTTTTTTGCGTTGATTTTGAAATTGAATAAAAATCACGAAATATGAACGCTTCGCTCCGTGTGTGTGCGTGTGTGTGCGTATGTGTGCATGTGTGTGCGTGTTTTTGTGTTCGTGCGCGTGTGCGTGCGTGCCAACTGTGCCAACTAGCACAGTAGGGGGCACAGGTGGTGTGCATCTACCGGTCATCTCAGTCAGCCAACCCATGGCACCTGCTGGGTCTGTCCCCGTGACCTCCACCTGCACCTAGCCTGGCACAGTAGGGGGTACAGCTGGTGGTGCATCTACCGGTCATCTCAGTCAGCCAACCCATGGCACCTGCTGGGTCTGCCCCAAGACCTCCTCCTGCACCTAGCCTGGCACAGTAGGGGGTACAGCTGGTGGTGCATCTACCAGTCATCTCAGTCGGGCAACCCATGGCGCCTGCTGGGTCTGCCCCGATATCTCTTACTGTCAGCATCGAGCCTTCGACACTTCACGTGGTAGCCTCAAAGTGCACCTAGTCTGGCACCGTAACTTAGTGGCGAGCGGCGGCTGTTGGTGTTGTGTGTGTCGCGGTTCGCGTCGCTGCGTTACGAACGGGCGACCGGAGATCGATTCCCGCTCAGGGCCAACACCGGGGACGATTATCCGAACCGATCACGGGCCTCCCCGAGGTCGACTCAGCCTCAAAATGAATTCCTGGTGCGGTGTGCACTAAACATCTCCACTGGGGAGACAAAGGTTGCCGCGCGTGGTGGTGGCCACCCACCCCTTCATGTGCCGTGCCGGCCTTCATAGGTGCTGCGACTCGCGAACAGCACTTGCCCCAACAGTCTGTTCCAGGCTGCACGAGGGATCTTTGTCTGGCTTTCATAGGTACTGATTCTCGCTAACAGCACTTGCCCCTACAGTCTGTTCCAGGCTGCACGGGGGATCTTTGTCTGGCTTTCATAGGTACTGATTCTCGCTAACAGCACTTGCCCCTACAGTCTGTTCCAGGCTGCACGGCGGATCTTTGTGTGGTCCACCAACCCCTCTCTGTTAGGGCACTGGGACAGAACGGCGAATCCGACTCGAAGGAGTGCAGGGGAATATGCCGCCTCGTGGGAATGAGTTCACTTGTACATGTGTAATAAAAGACTCCGTCAGGCACTTCTGGTCTCCGCTTGTCTTTTATTTAGGTTCTTCTCCGCACCCCCCACTGGCCTCCTCTCGGACCAGTGTCGTCTCACGTGCGCCCCGTGCACGCTCCCTCTCGCGTGCCACGCACGCTCTCTCTCTCGCGTGCTCCGCACGCTCCTCCGTTAGCTCCTCTATTCCTGCACTCCGCACACCGCTGGCCGACCGCGTGCTGAGGTCCTTCGGCCACGTGGCCGATGGCGCAGATCTTTCCTCACCACCCAACGTGGCTCAGCCTCTTAACTTCCCCTGACTGCCCCGATCTCTTCCGGGCTCCCACTTATATACATTCCCCCCACGTGACCCTGACTCCTCCCCTTCCGGATCCTCAGATCCGGCCTTCCCATACTACCCCGCTGGCTCCGCCCCCATTCAATTCGCCTCCCATTGGAGCCGAGGTGAACGGTGGCCCCTCCCACACGCCCTGCAGACCAGGCTCCGCCCCCCAATACCCCGGGCCGTGTGATTGGACCCGAGCCCAGCAACAACCCCATTTACGCTCGCATTACACATGTATTGCATCGATCACAGTCAAATAACAACACAGCAGCAGCAGTAGCCCCGTATCCGCCGTCAGCGGTGCAGCGGAGATCCGTGTACGGAGCCTTATGCCCCACGGGTTTTTTTGTGTTGTCTTAGTCTGGCTCTATGAGCCTCGGTGTGTGACACTAAACCCTTTGGGAGCCTTAGTGTGGCTCTATGAGCCTCTGTAACTGACACTGAACCCTAGGGGGGCCTTAGTGTGGCTCTATGAGCCTCGGTGATTGACACTGAACCCTAGTGGGGCCTTAGTCTGGCTCATTGAGCCTCGGTGTTTGACACTGAACTCTATGGGAGCCTTAGTGTGGCTCTATTAGCTTTTGTGATTAACACTGAACCCGAGGGGGGCCTTAGTGATTCTATGAGCCTCGGTGATTGACAGTGAACCCTAGGGGAGCCTTAGTGTGCCTCTATGAGCTTCGGTGATTAGCACTAAACCCTACTGCAGGGGTCCTCAAACTTTTTAAACAGGGGGCCAGTTCACTGTCCTTCAGACCGTTGGAGGGCCGGACTATAGTTAAAAAAAACTATGAACAAATTCCTATGCACACTGCATATATCTTATTTTGAAGTGAAGAAACAAAACGGGAACAAATACAATATTTAAAATGAAGAACAAGTAAAGTTAAATCAACAAACTTGCCAGTATTTCAATGGGAACTATGGGCCTGCTTTTGGCTAATAAGATGGTCAATGTCCGGTTCCATATTTGTCACTGCTAGTCGTAACAAGTGATGCAAGTGTGCATCCGTTAGTCTAGATCTGGTTGTAGATTTCAAATGTTTCATTCTGGAAAAAGTCTGTTCACAGACATAAGTGCTGCCAAAGATGGTTGCCATTTTGAGTGCATGGTTCCTGAGATGAGGATAGGTCTCAGAGGGGAGAGATGCATAGAAATTATGAAGGCTGCTTGACTTGAATGCGTCTTTCAGAGAGTCACAATTCTGCAGTTCAGCCAGTTCCATTTGGTAAATTGTATCCACATTTTCAATGTCAATAGAAAATGGGTTACGGAAAAGCTGTATGTCCTGTTCATGGAGATGAAGCTCTTTAAATCTAAATTGGAACTCCTTTTGCAATTTTTCCAGTGAATCCACACATGTTTTGTTTGGGAATGCAACCAATGGTTTTTCCGCTAACAGATTTTGAGTTGTGGGGAGATGGCAGAAGTTTTCCTCCTTCACTTGTTTGATGAGGACGCCTAATTTTACTTCAAATGCTTTGACATGTGATTGCATATCACAGATGAGCTTCCCCTTTCCTTGAAGTTGCACATTGAAACTGTTGAGTAGCTCTGTTACATCTGTCAGAAAGGCAAGGTGCCATTTCCATTCTGCATCATTGAGCTCTGGTACTTCTTTGTTTTTTGAAAGCATAAAAGCTGTAATCTGTGGAAGTAAGTCATAGAAACGTATCAAAACTCTCCCTCGACTCAGCCAACGGACTTCTGTGTGGTACAGAACATCTTCATAGTCAACATTTAGCTCAAACAGAAATTCCTGAAATTGTGGTTGAGTGCATGAGCTCTAATGAAGTTAACAGAGTCCCACTTCAGTGATTTACTACACAGCGCTTGTTGGTGGATGAGGCAGTGTATGGCTATTGGATGAGAATGGTTATGTTTGTCCATCTCTTGGTTAATGCGAGCAATTACTCCTTTCTTAGACCCCACCATGCTAGGAGCACCATCAGTTGTCACACTGGCTAGTTTAGCCCAGTTCAGCTCCAAACCATTCACAGTTTGGCAAACCTTTTCATAGATATCCTCTCCTGTAGTTGTTCCTTTGATGCTTTGCAGTGCAGCAAGCTCTTCTGTAACTTCGAAATAGTCATTCGTCCCACGAATAAAAATTAGAAGTTGTGCAGAATCACGAACATCATTGCTTTCGTCGAGTACCAAGGAAAAATAGGAAAGTTTTATTGTGGAGTTTTGCAAATGCTGATGCAAATTGTCTCCCATTTCTTCAATCCTCCGTGTAATTGTAGGTCCTGAAAGACTCACTGTACTAAATAAATCGGCCTTCTCTGGACACATCTCTTTGGCAACAGAAAGAAGGCATTCTTTAACAAATTCTCCCTCCACGAATGGTCTGCCAGTGCACGCTATTAGCTTGGCAACTTGAAAACTTGCTCGCAGTGATGACATATTTAGCTGCTTCTGCTTCACAAAAGTATTTTGCTGTGTTGTTAATGTATTTTTCAGTTTTAATATTTTATCTTTTCTCACTTCTCCGACCAAACAATCATATTTATCTTTATGTTGAGTTTCATAGTGTCGACGTAAATTGTATTCTTTGAACACAGACACTATATTCTGGCATATCAGACACACAGCTCTTTCCTTGTACTGCATGAAAAAGTAATCATAAGTCCACTGTTCTTTGAATATCCTACACTCCGAGTCAATTTTTCTCTTTCTTGACATCATTGTTTCCTAGGGAGTCAAAATTGCTATTAGTAAAATTCCAATATATATACAGCGCTACAAAAACAATATACCAGCAATAACTTTGCCCACACAGAGACATACAGACTGCACTGCCCATCAATGCAGTCTGATTGGGGGAACTTCGCTTTTACCCCAGGCTCACACTGGTGCGGGTGCCATTAGAAAGTTAATTACACTTGCAGTTTTGTTCACAGATCGCAGTGCGATCTGCGAACTCGCATAGGAATCTGATCGCATGGGGGAGAAGACCCATGCGATCCGATTCCACTGCAGGAAAAAAGAAGGCACATGTGCATTTTTTCTTCCGAATCTAATGCAAGTTCAGCCATACAAGCATATGGCTGAACTCGCACTGCTCAGAGATCGCAACAGTATGAACCGGGGCTTACACAACATACAACATATAACCTCATACAACTGAATAGCAATCAGAATATAAATGCACTTACTGTCATTTAAATTGGGGTTCCTACTCCTCGGCTGTCTGTCACTGACCAGCACGGGAAAACAGCAGGCAGCCCCTCCAGAGATCAGAGATCACTCTGTTATTACCCCTCTATCATTTACTCAGCACACAGGAATATCACTGGGAGTGGAGCCGAGGGGCAAGTGAGGGAGCTGAGGGAAGGAGAGCCAGTCAAGCGCAGCCAGGGGAAGGCTGGCAGCCTTAGGCCTGGGGGGCAAGTCCAGTCAATTGGCCCATTGAACCATTCACCAGCGCAGCCCAATGAGTGCCCACCGCCGCAGCTCAATCAGTGCCCACCGCCGCAGCTCAATCAGTGCTCACCAGCGCAGCCAAATCAGTGCTCGCCACCGCAGCCCAATCAGTGCCCACCACCGCAGCCCAATGAGTGCTCACCAGCGCAGCCCAATTAGTGCTCACCAGCGCAGCCCAATTAGTGCTCACAAGCGCATCCCAATTAGTGACCATGGGCCGGATAAATGTCCTCGGTGGGCCGCATGTGGCCCATGGGCCGTAGTTTGAGGACCCCTGCCCTACGGGAACCTTCGTCTGGCTCTATGAGCCTCTGTAAGTGACATTGAACCCGAGGGGAGCCTTAGGGTGGCTCTATGAGCCTCGGAGATTGACAATTAACCCTAGGGGAGCCTTAGTCTGGCTCCATGAGCCTCGGTGGAGCCACCTGGCACAGTGTGGATACAAATACATCAGCACCCGCGAGGGGAGAGACAAAGACGGCCGGGCGGGCCTCTCCGCACCTCCTCGAGGAGCTCTCCATTACAGGAGGTGGTCCCTGCCAACTTTCACAGCGGTCGTGTGGTGTTGCCGGCCGCTGTGTACGTACGTGTCGGTGTGTGTATGCGGTGAACTTATTTTGCACCATACGTAGCCAAACCGTGCTTAGTCGGAGGACAACAAACTAAACACAACAACAACAAGGAGCAGTTCTAAAGAAATCCGTTCTCAATGTAGTATCGTGTAGTGTATCGTGTATTGTATAGTGTAGCAGTGTATAGCGTAGTGCATAGTTGTGTATAGTGTAATGTAGCATATAGTGTAGTGCATAGTGTATTGTACAGTTGTGTAATCTATAGTAGCGTACAGTGTAGTATATAGTAGTGTAGTGTGTATAGTGTAGCAGTTTAATGTATAGTGTAGCATATAGTGTAGCGTGAAGTGTATTGTGTCGTTGTGTAGTCTATATTAGTATATAGTAGTTTGTGTGCGTGTACAGTGAATTTCTTTCACACCATACGCAGCTATACCGCACTCAGAAGGAGGTGACCAGGGGGGGGGGACAACAAACTAAACACAACATCAACGAACAGTTACAAAGAAATTTGTTTACGATGTAGTATAGTGGTGTAGTGTATAGTGTAGTGTATAGTAGTATAGTATATAGTAGTGGAGTGCGTAGTAGTAAAAAGTGTAAGGTAGCGTAGAGTGTAGCGTACAGTGTATTGTATAGATGTGTAGTCTACAGTAGTGTATAGTCGTGTGTAGTGTAGATTAGTGTATCTCATATAGTGCAATGTGTATAGTGTAGCAGTGTAATGTTTAGTGTAGCATATAGTGTCGTGTGTAGTGTATTTGTACTTGATTCAACTGAGTCGCAGACATGCTCTTGGAGGCTAACACATTAATTTAACACCAACACACGGGGTAACTGTCCCTTAACAGGAGAACAACCTATGGTGGTGACCACCAGGCTAACTACACTAATTACAACGTAACTGCTACTACGGACCAGGACCGCAGCTCGGGTCCAAGTCCACGTGTTGGAGACTCGGAGAACGTAGGACGTAGACGAAGGTTTCTTCAGGATGAACAACAGCAGCGCTCCCTCTGGGGGACCCGGCTTAGATCCTCTGCGGCGTGGCCGGCTCCGCCATTGGCCACGCCCACATTCCAGAACCCTCTAGCAGGATCTCAACCCAGACCCCGTGACCACCCCTAGCCCCCACTTGAGGCCCCTATGTAGTCTTAACCGGTCACGTGTCCCCTCGGGTCAACCAGAGTGCATGGCCCTCAATAACCCCTTCCCTCCGGTTGGCACTCTCACACATAGGCCTCGGCAAGGTAAGGTCATTTACCCTTTTTACCGGGTAAAAGGGTAAAGGGTAAAGATGTCGACATGCCAAGGGGTAAGGTAAAGGGTAGGGTAAAGGTAGCTCGGAAGAATTACCCGGTAGGGTAAAGATAGCGCGAAGTATTACCCGGTAAATACGGTACCTTGTTTATCGCTAAAAGCTCCGTCGCGCAGTCCGTGGCCTACATTTAATAAGTAATATTTTTAAAAACTTGATTAAAAACACGCTTTTATGAAATGTAAGAGTAATGCCAGAACTCCACGACTCCAGGAAGTGGCCCCAAAGCTTGCCATAATGTAAGGGACCGTGGTGATTTACAGCCAACGTGAGTTGACCGTGGACAATTATACCCAAGCCGAAACATAACATATACAAAATATTGTTTAAATATATATATATATATTTAATGATAGAATATAGTATTGTCATCAGTATGACATAAGTATACCAAGTTTGCAGTCGATACGACATTTGGAAGTGGTTTAAACTTGAGTTTCAAGATTTGAGGATACAACAACAATAACGACAACAATAACGACAACAACGACAGAGTGAGTTAAAAGAAAGCGTGTAAAATTGGAATAATCGAGAGTATTATATATGATTAAAGCGCTCTACCTGGCATTTACCGTTATAAACCTTGTTCATGTGTAGTAGTTCCCCAGTAATTACCCTGTAATCGGGTAATTTGTATGGGGTGAGGATAAAAGGTAGGGTAAAGGTAAGCTCGTTGCTTTTACCTTTTAACTTTTACCTTACCTTGCCGAGGCCTACTCACACCCGATCCTCTAGGGCTGGCTTTGCACGCCAAGCGTGATGTCATCCAGCGCTATCGATCAGCGCTCATCGAACCCATCTATGGCCGGTACTGTACCCACATCCTCGTGGTGTCCGCGATGTCGCGACACCGCACGGCGTGCCTCTCTAGGGCCGGCATTGCACAGTGACATCCCGCGATGTCACTACATATTGTCTAGTTGTGTAGTCTATAGTAGTGTAGTGTATAGTGGTTTGTATGTGTGTACGTTGGATTTATTTCGCACCACCATACGTAGCCAAACCACGCGCAGTCGGAGGTGCCCAGGGGGAAGGACAACAAACTAAACACCACAACAACAAGTAGCAGTTCTAAAGAATTGAGTTCTCAATGTAGTAGAGTGGTGTAGTGTTATAGTGTAGTGTATTGTGTAGTGTATAGTGTAGTGTATAGTGTAGTGTATAGTAGTGTAGTGTATAGTCGTGTAGTGTGTAATAGTGTATAGTGTAGCAGTGTATTGTGTAGTGTAATGTATAGTGTCGTGTATAGTGTGCTCTTAAGTAGTGTAGTGTGTAGTGTAAAGCAGATTGCGTGTGTGTACATTGAACTTCTTTCGCACCACCGTACGTGCCGGGGGAGAAGGACAACAAACTAAACACAACAACAACAACATGTAACACTTCTAAAGAAACGAGTTTGCGTGATCCCAAATGAAATTTATTTGCGATTCAATGTTTTCAGTATTGGGACGTGTTGGCCAAGAAGCCTGTTACCTATCTACCTAATGAGAAAGAGGTTCAACGTTCGGTCACGAAAATTATTCCACTAAAATGTCCCAAGACCGCGATTATCATCACAAACCCGGTCTCGGCGCACGCCATGGTGGCTGGGAGATGTTAACTCCCTCGCCTGATATACAGGAGGTCATGGGTTCGATCCCGACCATGGCAATTCCTGCTGCTGTATATATTGGAGTTTGTATGTCTCTCTCCCTCTCATCATCATCACGGTGGCTAGGAGATGTTAACTACCTCGCCTGGTATACAGGAGGCCGTGGGTTCAATCCAGACCCTGACGATGCCTGCTGCTGTGTATTTGGAGTTTGCGTGTTTCTCGCTTTCTCTCCCCGTGGTGGCGTGGATTTTTCTCCGGTTTTTCCCTCCAGATTTAGAATCAATATCACGCGTTTAGCGTATTATGCCTGCTGTTATACATTTCCGCGTGATGATAAGCCACTTCATTGGGATATTATTTGTGATAGCCAGGTCGCTTCTGCGAAAGAACTACAAAGATCAATGGGGCCTTATCTGGTAAAATGAAATTCGTTTTAAATTTAGTTTTAAATGATAAAACGCCTACAATTATAAAAAAAAAAGAAAAACGATTTCACGCAAGCAGCTAATTGAAGTATAGTTGACACTCGATTATCCGCGTGCGCCATTTAACGATTTGTGGATTAACCACGCACGCTAAAATTTTGACATAAATTAACAACTCGTAGATTTTCCCTTTAGACCAAAAATAAGAATCTAAAAACAGTGATGCGTTGTTAGTCTTGGAAATGTTTACGACAAATCACGTGCTTAAACCGAACAAAATATGTGTGTACTCCGATTAATGCGACGTGATCGCCTCTACAGTACAGTGGTTGCAGTATCTTTACAATAGTGGGGTGGGGTTTGATTGATGTCTCATTGGCTGTGGCTCTACTGCTGTCATCCACTGAGTGGAGCCAGAGTCTTCTGCTGAGCGGGAGCCAGGAAAATATTTTATTCTAATAAAGCATTTTTATTATTAAAAAAATAGTTTATTCTAATAATGATCATCACTGAGGATGCGCATCATCATCGATTGGTCGATCGGTCGACGATCATTTCGTATCCGTTCTGAATCGAAAGAGTAACAATCGAGATCGTCGGCTGTGCTTCACTTTGAGCAATCCCTCCGATCTTTTATTTTTTGTGATTTTTAACTTTACGAAACTGTGCGATGGCAGACAAAGGGAAGCGCCGTGTTGTTGCAACCTTAAAGCAGAAACTACACATTTTGCGCACCTTTTTAGGTGAATGAGTGTGTTTGGACTTTTGTAATGAAGCAAGATCAACGCATTCTTTACGACACATTTTTTTTTGTACATTAACAAAGTAAATTTCCTTAACCTAAACATAATTTATACCTATACAGTCGAACCCCCTTTAACGAACACCCCTGTTAACGACTAACGCTTAACGATGGAATTCCATAGAGCCCAATGTGTAGTGTATAGTGTAGTGTATAGTAGTGTAGTGTATAGTAGTGTAGTGTTAAGTAGTGTAGTGTATATTAGTGCAGTGTATAGTATTGTAGTGTATAGGAGTGTATAATAACGTAGTATATTAGTGTAGTGTATGTGAGTGTAGTGTATAGTAGTGTATAGTATTGTAGTGTATAGGAGTGTATATTAGTGTAGTGTATATTAGTGTAGTGTATAGTATTGTAGTGTATAGGAGTGTATAATAACGTAGTATATTAGTGTAGTGTATAGTAGTGTATATTAGTGTAGTGTATGTGAGTGTAGTGTATAGTATTGTAGTGTAAAGTAGTATAGAGTAGAACCCCTGTTACCGAACACCACTGTTAACGAATAATCGCTTAACGACGGGCCTCTAGAGCCCAATGTGTTAACTTACTGACCATTCCCCTGTTAACAATGGGCTGTCGTAGGTACAGTAAATATTAATTAATACAGTGGTTAACCATCATTAGACCTCCTTTGCCAGTACCAAAATATATTAATAGGGTTTTCCCCTTTTTTTTCTGGCAACAAAACTGAAACCTTTTTACAAGGATAACCACAATACTTGCAGTCAAATGCAAACAAAAACACACTATGATAATATATGCATTGTCCTTAAAACTGATTAGACGTGACTTAACCGAAAGAACCAAATAATAATTCCTGCAGTCACGAAAGTTCTAAAATTAAGATGTAACCACTATATAATTGTGTGTATTAATAATGTTGTGAGTATAATTATGTATTGATAGCCATTAATGTAAATATTATATAGTACGTTTTTTTGGGTGAAAGGGGGTCACTTTCGATGCTATCGGAACGAAGTAAGCTTTTAACCGTTCATTTCCTCTACCTCGCTTAACGACCAAATCACTTAACAGGCGGTCCATCTCTAAACCTTCATAATCAGCTTGCCCTCAGAGGCTAACCTCCTTGTTTCTGATGACGACCACTTGTGTTGCGATCTAAACGTCGTGATATTTGTATTCACTTCATTCTATTATTTAATGATAATTATTTTTTCTATCTACGTGACTTTACCAAAAGAACCATAGAATAAGAAGGTAAATCATCAAAAAACACAAATTAAGCAAGGGGCACGTGCAGTTTCAAATTACGTCGTTTCATCAACCCCCTGTGTGTTTATTAACATCAAACATAAACAATGTTTAAGATGACCACCGGTGTACGGCGATTTCACCGAAGATGCCGTGTCACCCGTGTAGCTCCTGCCACCACCTCGTCGCGTGCCGGGCGAGAGCCGCGGCCGCCTGGATCACCTAGAGTCCCTCTCTCTCTGCCGCGACTGCTTCCAACAACAGCGCCATGCTCACGAAACTTTCCGCCTAACGCTATTTCACCCCTCCACCAAAATGTAAATCATCATCAAGAGTGGAGACTAAATTTGAATTAACGATTCGTCTTGACGACGACCCCTCTTATCCTCCTCCCCCACCCCGTAACATCCGTGACCTTTGTGACAAAACTTTTGATGGTGGTGGTTGGTGGTGGTGATTTGTGGTAGTGATTGGTGGTGATTGGTGGTGGTGATTGGTGGTAGTGATTGGTGGTGGTTGGTGGTGGTGGTGGTGATTGGTGGTTGGTGATTGGTGGTGGTGTGTGATTGGTGGTGGTTTGTGATTGGTGGTGGTGGTTGGTGGTGATTGGTGGTGGTTGGTGATTGGTGGTGGTGGTTGGTGATTGGTGGTGGGTTGGTGGTGGTTGGTGGTGATTGGTGGTGGTTGGTGATTGGTGGTGGTTTGTAATTGGTAGTGGTGGTGGTTGGTGGTGATTGGTGGTGGTTGGTGATTGGTGGTGGTGGTTGGTGATTGGTGGTGGTTGGTGGTGGTTGGTGGTGGTGGTTGGTGATTGGTGGTGGTTGGTGATTGGTGTTGGTTGGTGGTGGTATTTGGTTGTGGTTGGTGGTGGTGGTTGGTGATTGGTGGTGGTTGGTGGTGGTGGTTGGTTATTGGTGGTGGTTGGTGATTGGTGTTGGTTGGTGGTGGTATTTGGTTGTGGTTGGTGGTTGGTGATTGGTGGTGGTGGTGGTGGTGGTGGTTTGTGATTGGTGGTGGTGTGTGATTGGTGGTGGTTGGTGATTGGTGATGGTGGTTGGTGGTGGTTGGTGGTGGTGGTTGGTGGTGGTGGTTGGTGATTGGTGTTGGTTGGTGGTTGGTGATTGGTGGTGATGGTGGTTGGTTATTGGTGGTGGTTGGTGATTGGTGGTGGTTGGTGGTGGTGGTGGTTGGTGGTTGGTGGTGGTGGTTGGTGGTGATTGGTGGTGGTTGGTGGTGGTGGTGGTTGGTGATTGGTGGTGGTGGTTGGTGGTGGTTAAGTTGAAAGCGGAAGCTGTGGTGACTTTTTATTTTGTTTGGGACTCTACCACGTGGGCCCGCGTGGCGGGGGTGGTTTCCCCGGGCGCCGCAGCCTCACCCGCCCCGCGGAGCGGGTCGGCATCTCCCGGGTGACGCCCCTCGAGCGAGGGGAGCACGTGGCGGGAAAAGCCGTCGACAAATACCGCCACAAAATCCCTGTGGGGGGGGGACACGGTGGGGGGGGGGGGACGGTGGGGGGGGGGGGGACACGGTGGGGGGGACACGGTGGGGGGGGGACGGTGGGGGGTGTTAGTGGAGTGGTGGTGCAGTGGTTAGCGCGCCGCTGCGCATAGCACCCGTCCATGACCGAGGCTCCATTCACGCCTCACGGTCAGCAACAACTGGTGACGATTATCTGAACCGGTCCCTGGGCCTCTTCCCCTAGGTCGACTCGGCCTCAAATGAGTACCCGGGCGTGGTGCTGCCCCCCCCTCCCCTCGTGTGGCGTTCCGGCCTTCATCGGTGCTGCTGCTCGCTAACCGCACTCGCCCCTAGTCTTGTAAGGGGCCATCCATAAATGACGTCACGCGATTTTTGACGATTTTTGACCCCCCCCCTCGTCACACGGCGTCACAAAAAGTCAGCCCACCCCCCCCTCAAATATGACGCCACAAAGCTCTTCCCCCCCCGCCCCCAAAAAATAAAACATGCTTCAAATCGCTTTAAACTATTGTCATTGTAGTGCGTCTCTAATGTGGCGCTGCACTCTGGATGTTGTAGGAGGAAACATTTAAAGTTGCGCATTTTCATGTGACGTCACATTTCTCAAACCCACCCCCTCCCTCGTCACACATCGTCACAAATGCCTGACCCCCCCTAAGTGCGTGACGTCATTTATGGACGGCCCCTAAGGCTACACGTGGGATCTTTGTCCGCTTACCCGTCTCGGCTGGGCTCATCGTTGAGTACCACGTCTGTCCGTGGGGGCACCTGGCCCCCACCCTTCCAGCCCCCCCCTTCCCCCCTTCGTGCCGCGTGGCCCAGAAGCTCCTCCTCATCCTCATCATCGTCCATGCCCTTTCTGTGTGGAGGAAAACAAACAGCAGAGAGACGGAGGAGGAGTGCGTGAGCTGTGAGTGATTGAGTGTGTGAGCTGTGAGTGTGAGAGCTGTGAGTGTGTGAGCTGAGTGTGTGAGCTGTGAGTGTGTGAGTGTGTGAGATGTGAGTGTGTGAGTGTGTGTGTGAGATGTGAGTGTGTGAGTGTGTGAGTGAGTGTGAGATGTGTGTGAGTGTGTGAGCTGTGAGTGTGTGAGTGAGTGTGTGAGTGGAGAGTTTCCCATACCTGGGCAGTGTGCTTATGACCGGCTCCAGTTTATCAGCAGAGGTCTCACTCCGAATCAGTCGAGCGGCAATATCTTTTCATCAGCTGCGTACCGCTGTGTGGAAGCTACCTGGTCTGTCGCTCCGCACGAAGCTTCAGGTCTTCTCGGCCACAGTCATTCCCTCCCTTCTCTACGCTTGCGAAACGTGGACCCCCCTAATGGAGCATCTTCGCCGGTTGGAAACATTTAGGCTGGCCTGCCTACGATCCATCCTGGGTTTAACCAGGCTGGATTGTGTGAGGAGCTCACAAATCCTTGAAAGATCTGGGCAAAGTCCCATCGGTGAGCTCCTCCGGCGGGCAAGGCTGCGTTGGCTGGGTCATGTAGCCCGCATGCCCAGCTACCGCATGCCTAAACAGCTTTTGTTCGGCCGGATCGAGGGGGCTAAACGGGCGCGGCACGGGCTAGAGAAGAGATGAAGTGATGTGGTACAGCAGGACGTGGAGCTGAGTGGACTTGCCGATGACTGGTACCAGCGGTGTCAAGATCGGCCTCAGTGGAGGAGGCTCGTGAAGGACGCTACTGGGCAGTTGGAGGCAGTCGCCCTCCAACAACAACGGAGGGCGGAGGAGCGACGCTCACAACAACGAGCGGAGCGCCGGGTGGCTAAAGCACAGCAAGTTGGTACAGTAGGGGACACAGGTGGTGCATCAGCCAGTCATCTCGGTTATCTCGGTCAGTCGACCCGTGGCACCTGCTGGGTCTGCCCCGTAACCTCCTGCCAGCGGGCGTTCGACACTTCACGTGGCCTCAAGGTGCACTTGGCCTGGCACAAGCGTCGTGGTGACGTCACCGCCACTTAGTGGCGAATGGCGGTTGTTGTTGAGTGTGTGAGTGTGTGAGATGTGAATGTGTGAGATGTGAGTGTGTGAGTGTGTGAGATGTGAGTGTGTGAGCTGTGAGTGTGTGAGTGTGTGAGCTGTGAGTGTGTGAGTGAGTGAGTGTGTATGTGAGTGAGTGAGTGTGTGAGCTGTGAGTGTGTGTGTGTGAGCTGTGAGTGTGTGAGTTGTGAGTGTGTGTGAGTGAGTGTGAGTGTGTGAGTGTGTGAGCCTTGACCAGGGAGGGGAGTCTCACTCGGGTCTCATCCTCATGATGTCCATCGCGTATTTCTGGACGAGCCGAGCGCTCTGTAGGCGGCTCAGCTCGCTCGTAAACATCCCGTCCACGTGTCTCTGTGGCCTGAACAACAACAACCACAACAACCACATCAACCACAACAACAACCACAAATAAACATCAACAACAACCACGAGAAAACATCAACAACCACAAGAAAACATCAACAACAACCACAATAACAGTCGCACACAGACGCATGGGAGAGAAATCAAGGTACCAGGATCGTCTCACATGCAAGAGTAGGTGAATGAATGGGTGGGTGGGTGAGTTAGTGGGTGAGTGAGTGAGATGGTGGGTTAGTGAATGCGTGGGTGGGTGGGTGAGTTAGTGGGTGAGTGAGATGGTGGGTGGGTGAATGAGTCGGTGGGTGATGGAGATGGTGGGTGAGTGAATGAGTGGGTGGGTGGGTGAGTTAGTGGGTGAGTGAGATGGTGGCTGAGTGAGATGGTGGGTGAATGAGTGGGTGGTAGACAGAGTGGGTGGGTGAGTTAGTGGGTGAGAGAGATGGTGGGTGGGTAAATGAGTGGGTGGGTGGATGAGTTAGTGGGTCAGAGAGATGGGAATGGGTGAATGAGTTGAGTGAGATGGTGGGTGGGTGAATGAGTGGGTGGGTGAGAGAGATGGTGGGTGGGAGAATGAATTGAGTGCGATAGTGCCTGCGTGAGATGGTGGGTGAGTGAATGCATGGGTGGGTGAGAGAGATGGTGGGTGAGAGAGATGGTGGGTGAGTGAGTTAATGGCTGAGTGAGATGGTGGGCGACTGAATGAGTGAGTGGGTGGGTGAGTTAGTGGGCGAGATAAATGGTGGGTGGTCGGGTGAATGAGTTGAGTGAGATGGTGGGTGAGTGAATGAGTGGCTGGGTGGGTAAATGATTGAGTGCGGCAATGATTGAATGAGTTAACGTTTATTTTGTTTAACCGGTTGTGAGAATTCAAGAGACCAGGGTAGAGTCCCGTTCACCAGAGTGACTGAGGGCGGCCTTGAAATGCTGCCCTGCGTGTGGCACAATCCCCAACTGAGTGAAATGTCGGTGTCATTTAAAAAAAAACCCACAATGATATGACAAATTTGGGACCTCAATGCCGGCACACAATGGCCTGCATGCTCGTGACAATGACGAATGGCGCAAACACTTAGAACTTCACGAGCGTCGCTCGCTCCCAGCGCTTGCCCCAGCAGTCCGTTGGAGGCCCCACGGGCGATCTTTGTGAGCGCCACGCTGCGCTACGAACCCGGCGACCAGAAGTTCGATTCCCACTCACGGCCACCAACACCGGTGACGATTATCTGAACCAGTCTTGCGCCTCCCCTAGGTCGACTCAGCCTCAAGTGAGTACCAGGTGTTGTGTGCAAACATCGCCACTGGGGAGACAAAGGCGGCCGGGCGTGGTGATGGCCACCCATCCCCCCTCGTGTGCCGTGCCGTGCTCCGGCGCGGAGGTGCTCGCTAACAGCACTTGCCCCAAACATTCTATCCAGGCTATACGGGGATCGTTGTCTTTGTGTGTTCGTGGGAGGGGTGGCGCAGTGGTTAGCGCGCTGCGCTTAGAATCCAGTGACACGAGTTAAATTCCCGTTCACGGCCAACATCAGTGACGAATATCTGAACCGGTTTTGGACCTCCCATAGGTCGACTCAGCCTCGAATAAGTACCCTGTGCGGTGTGTAAAACGTCGCAACTGGTGATAGAAAGGCGGCCGGGCGTAGTGTTGGCCATCCACCTCCGTGTGTTGCAGTGCCGCCCTTCATAGGTGCTGCTCCTCGCTAACAGCACTTACCCCAACAGTTTGTTCAGGCTACACGGGGGATCTTTGTCTGGCTTTCATAGGTACTGATTCTCGCTAATAGCACTTGCCCCAATAGTCTGGTGAGGCTACACGGGGGATCTTTATCTTTGTTGTGTTCGCACGTTACCGCTCAGCTCCAGGGATAGCTGCTGAGTCTCCCGTCTGGTTCGCAATCATCAGCATCATCAGCAGCATCGTCATCACCAGGCCAGCCGGGCGTCTTGCCATACTTCACCTAAAAGGGAGAGAGGAAAGAGAGAGAAGGGGGGGGGTGTAGTTATGGGTGTCTCTATTGGCTGAATGGAGAAGTTACTTATTGAAGTCTCTATCTGTAGTGAGTCCAACTTTAGAGGCAACACTTTTATTGTAACATCAACCCGTTCACACAAAGGGGGTAACTGCCCCTTCACCAGATACAGCCCAGGGTGGTGACCACCCAGCTAACTACGCCATACTGAGGAGTTACAGCTACGAAGGGTCAGACCCTCACTCGGGTCCCCCACCACGTGTTGATGCCTCGTAGGACGTAGAGCTTCCAGCTTGTAGACGTGGAGCTGCAGCTGGTGGACGTGGAGCTTCAACTTGTAGAATGCAGCGACCCCGTCCCTCTCAGGGACCCGCCTTTTATCCTCCTGGTCGGGGCTGCTCCGCCCTCGGCCCCGCCCACCTTCTCGAGCCTTCCAGCTTCCTCTCGATCCCCCTTCAGAGCTCTCCCTGGACACGTGATCACCCCCTAGCCCCCCCCCCCCACCTGGGGCCTTCTCTGTGGACACTCCAGATCACGTGTCTACGGGGTCGACCAGAGTGCTATGGCCCGAGGCAGCCTTGCCCCTGGGCTGACACTCTCCCGCTCCCCCCGGTGGGAGCCCGCACCAAGCCCCACTAGGGCCGGCACGACACCCGCCTACGGGGTGCACGCGATGACGGCGCGTCGCACGCCGCGCCGTGCTAGAGCCGGCCTCACGCAGCAACCCACCCAGTGCTGCCCGCGACGTAGGAACATCACACAGTGACATCCCCCATGTCACTACATATCACTACATATCACTACATATCTGTAGTGACATGAAATGTTGTCTCTCTATGGTCAGCGCCAGCCGCGATTTCACACGTGCTGCTGAGCGCTGGGTAATGGAGGGACACGTGACTGGGAGCCGGGGACACGTGACTGGTAGCCGGGGGCTCCGAACTTGATGCATCAGGGGGCGGGGGGCGGGGCGAGCCCACGCCCAGGGGATGAAGGGGGAGCCCTGACTGGGATCGGGGTCCGTTGTGGGGATCGGCCTGGAATCCCGCGTCTCTTCGTCTTCGCTCGTCGCTCCTCGTTCGTGGGTTGAGTGTCGCCTGACATCGTGTGTCAGGCAGCTGTGTGCCGGCTGGCCCGTTCGCTACACTAACGCGCACGTACATAGCGAACAGATAGACAGCTAGCTATAGAACCCGAGTTGTAAGGGTTGTGTTTATTAAAAGTATTGCCTCCAACTACATTGTGTGAGCCTCTGTATAAAACACACTACATATATTTGCATGTGAAATGTGGTGCTATTGGTTTGCTATACGGTGTATGCGCTGGGGTAAAGTGCGGATAATCTCTTCCAAGAGGTGACGGTGGCTAGAAGATGTTAACTACCTCGCCTGGTACACAGGAGGTCGTGGGTTCGATCCCGACCCTGACGCCTGCTGCTGTATATTTGGAGTTTGCGTCTCTCTCTCTCATCATCATCACGGTGGCTAGGAGATGTTAACTACCTCGCCTGGTACATAGGTGGTCGTGGGTTCGATCCCGACCCTGACGCCTGCTGCTGTATATTTGGAGTCTGCGTCTCTCTCTTTCCCCGTGGCCGCGTGGATTTTTCTCCGGGTCCTCCGGTTTTTTCTCCCTCCGCATCTGCTGCTATAAATTCTCCACGTGGTGGTGGTGGTCATGATGATGGTAAGCCCACTTTGTTGAGCTGCAATAATTTGTGATCTAGCCTGTGTAGCTTCTGAAGAACAGCTACACAGCTTAGTAGGGCCTTACAACTGGTAAAACATACATTTAAAAATCTTAGTTTTACATCCGGGCAACGTGCAAGAGTTGGGTGAAACTTCTCTCCACAGGGCCTCTCCGGAACTCCCCTCTTCCTTCTGACAGCAGTGGCGTGGGCCCAGCAATTGCGGGGCTGCGCCCTTACCGGTCACCCAATGAGCATGGGGACCACCACCATGTATGGGGCTTTGTTTGGATGATGTAACATTCATTGCTTACGTCAGACACCACATGAGATCATCTCTACCGTTTAGTTTGAAATCAAACCATATACGGGCAGATTACTTAATATCCTCTCGAGGAGAGGGGGTAGAGAGAGAGAGGGGGGTAAGGAGAGCAGAGCGTGAAATGTTTTGTGAAATATTTCATTTAAAAGTGGGGGGGGGGGGAGGTTACATAAAGCAAAGCATAAAAAAAACTAAATGATGAATGAAGCAAAGTGCCGACTACACCGAGCATCTTCTTGTTTCCTCTGATCGTACGGAGAGCGAGGAGGGGGTGGGGATAAAGAGAGAGGGGGGAAGATGCGAGAGAGAGATGGGAGAGAGAGGGAGGGAGAGATGGGACAGCCAGAGAGAGTGGCGAGAACGAGACGGAGGGGGAGAACAAGATGGGGAGAGAGATGAGTGAGGGATAAATAATGATTGGAGACTGATATATGGGAGAGAGAGGGAGGGGAGAGAGATGGGAGAGCGAGAGAGAGGAGATGAAGGGGAGAGGTGGGAGAGATATAGAGATGGTGGAGAGATGAGAGAGGAGAGTGGTGGGAGGGATCGTGATGGCAGACTAATAGATGATTATACTGGTAGGAACCTCCTGGTTACACCAGCCCACAGGGGATTATTGTGTCCGTCCGTCCGTCGTGAATCCAAAAATTGGAGGGGTGAGGCTGGGTGGAGAGGGGAGGGTGGGGAGGGGCTGGGTGGGGAGGGTGGGGAGGGGAGGGAAGGGTGGGGAGGGGCTGGGTGGAGTGGGTGGGGCTGGGTGGGGTGGGAGGGGTGGGGCTGGGTGGGGAGGGGCTGGTCACCCCGTGGTGCCCTTATAAAACTCAACGTTTAACCTACTCACGCCGGCTTGTGCCCGCCCTCACAGTCGGGCATATTGCGGAATACACCACGCCGCCGTTGACCCTGCCCATTGACCGAGCAACCCAACGTTCCTACCAGCTCCCTCCGCAGGAATGTGTTAGAGCTGACGATACTGATTATACAGATGACGATGAAGAAGATACAGATTATTAAATATGCTTATGCTACTACTGATTATACAGATGCTGATTATGATAATACGGATGATGCTACTGATGATCACACAGATGATACTTATAATGATGATACCGATGATTACACAGATGAAGATAGCGATGATTACACCGGCGATACTGACGATAATGATGGCACACGTGATGCTATTGTGAAGATGTACATAAACTAAACTAAGCTATTTTTTATTTTGCCAGGCAAGGCTCCACTGAGCTTTGTAATTCTTTTTCAGAAGCAACTTGGCCACATATGATAGCTCAACGAATTGGGGGCTCATCATCATCATAACGTGGAAATCTATAGCAGCCAAATATTATCAACAAGCGTTGATTCTACATGTGGATACAATAACCGGAGGAACTTGAGAACAATCCAAGCGACCATGGAGAGAGAGAGACGCAATCTCCAAATATAAGCGCGCAACTTTATCTATGATGAGAGAACGAGGCGATTCGGTGTTGATTCGCAGAACCGACAAGGCCCCCACCGACACGACTTTGCCATTTGTTTTGCGATGTTTTGCTACAACGACAATTTCCTATTATCCCCGTACACGCTATCACATAATACATAATGAAATACAATATAAATACTCTTATATAAGCGCACAACTTTATCTATCTGTGATGAACGCTGCACTTCCCGTCGTTTTCCTGCGGGGGGCGCTGCAAACCAACGCGCCCCGTGCATGAACGACGGAGGCGCAGGGACAGACGTTCGATTGGAATCGATCTGCAGACGGCGGTCTTCTCGCACGGCCAGATCTATGTCGCCTTATCTCGATCCCGCAATCCCAAACATGTGAAAGTCCGCATCGAACCGAACCCCCAGCAAGGTCATCTACTTAACGACGAGAGGAAATTCACACGAAATGTCCTTTTCAATTAAGTTTTCCCGATGTCAAATTAAATAAGCTTTTAATGAAGAAATTAAATTATCTAATTCAAAACATTCATTTTAAAAACTTCAAAACGGAGCATCGGGTGCTTGCGTGAATGCGTTGTTCGTGTGCAATCTTTTCTGTAACTTTCCTCGCCAAAGGCCTAAATGGTTGCGAGGGGCGCCGCAGGCGGCCCCGAACAAGCCCGAGTCTCCAAACACGCAGCAGCAGTAGCAGCAGCAGGAGCAGCAGTAGCAGCAGCAGCAGTAGCAGCAGGAGCAGCAGTAGCAGCAGCAGCAGTAGCAACAGTAGCAGCAGCAGCAGTAGCAGCAGCAGTAGCAGCAGGAGCAGCAGTAGCAGTAGCAGCAGCAGCAGTAGCAGCAGCAGGAGCAGCAGTAGCAGCAGCAGCAGCAGGAGCAGCAGCAGCAGTAGCAGCAGCAGTAGCAGCAGGAGCAGCAGCAGCAGCAGGAGCAGCAGTAGCAGCAACAGTAGCAGCAGGAGCAGCAGCAGCAGCAGGAGCAGCAGTAGCAGCAGCAGTAGCAGCAGTAGAAACAGCAGTAGCAGCAGTAGCAGCAGCAGCAGGAGCAGCAGTAGCAGCAGTAGCAGCAGCAGTAGCAGCAGTAGCAGCAGCAGGAGCAGCAACAGCAGCAGCAGTAGCAGCAACAGTAGCAGCAGGAGCAACAGCTGGAGGAGCAGCAGTATCAGCAGCAGCAGGAGCAGCAGTAGTAGCAGCAGCAGGAGCAGCAGGAGCAGCAGCATCAGGAGTAGTAGCAGCAACAGCAGTAGCAGTAGTAGCAGCAGCAGCAGCAGCAGGAGCAGCAGTAGCAGCAGCAGCAGCAGCAGGAGCAGCAGTAGCAGCAGCAGCAGTAACAGCAGTAGCAGCAGCAGTAGCAGCAGCAGGAGCAGCAGCAGTAGCAGTAGCAGCAACAGTAGCAGCAGGAGCAGCAGCAGCAGCTGGAGCAGCAGTAGCAGCAGCAGTAGCAGCAGTAGCAGCAGCAGGAGCAGCAGCAGCAGCAGCAGCAGCAGGAGCAGCAGCAGTAGCAGCAGGAGCAGCAGCAGCAGTAGTAGCAGCAGCAGGAGCAGCAGTAGCAGCAGCAGCAGGAGCAGCAACAGCAGCAGCGGTAGCAGCAGCAGTAGCAGCAGCAGTAGCAGCAGCAGTAGCAGCAGCAGCAGGCGTCAGGGTCGGGGTAGAACCCACGACCTCCTGTATACCAGGCGAGGTAGTTAACATCTCCTAGCCACCGTGATGATAATGAGAGAGAGAGAGAGACGCAGACTCCAAATATACAGCTGCAGGCGTCAGGGTCGAGATCGAACCCACGACCTCCTGTATACCAGGCGAGGTAGTTAACATATCCTAGCCATCGTGATGATGATGATGAGAGAGAGACGCAGACTCCAAATATACAGCAGCAGGCGTCAGGGTCGGGATCGAACCCACGACCACCTATGTACCAGGCGAGGTAGTTAACATCTCCTAGCCACCGTGATGATAATGAGAGAGAGAGAGACGCATACTCCAAATATATAGCAGCAGGCGTCAGGGTCGAGATCGAACCCACGACCTCCTGTATACCAGGCGAGGTAGTTAACATCTCCTAGCCATCGTGATGATCATGACGAGAGAGAGACGCGAGGTAGTTAACATCTAGATTTGAAGTTTTGGTGACTGCAAGGATCCATACTCTTTGTTTTTGTCCGGTAAAGTCACGTAGATGAAAACAAAATAAAATAAAAATAAAACAACTAAATTAAAACTTTCGTCGTACAGTCACAATACTCACACTCACCCTCCCATACCCTGGAATCACAAAGAAAAAAGATGTTTATCTATCGGCTTAACTCAGCTAATCCCCTGCCCAACCGCCCGCGACGCCACACGGCCTGCCGCATGCCCCCCCCCCGACCCCTTGGCCCCTCCCCCTCCTAGCACCCTATATAAACACGTGGCTCTAAAAATCTCTCTTCATACGCTACAGTAATTTTGCTGGAGCAGTCACACCTGATGACGGATGCTTGTGTTGCTTCCGAAACGTCGTTATTGAATTTAGTTGTTTTATTTTTTTTGTTTTCACCTACGTGACTTTACTGAAAACACCAAAGAGTATGTGGTTAACATCCCCTAGACCAGGGGTCGGCAACCTGCGGCTCCGGAGCCGCATGCGGCTCTTTTGAACCTTGACCGCGGCTCCGGGGCGGATGCTAGCGAGGGGAGGAGGCGCACTGTGACACCTGCTCTGGCGTTGCCGCTGCTGACAGGTCGCCGCTCCGCTCCACACTGCCCGCCCGGTGACAGGCAATAACGTTGCCGTTGCTTTGTCACATGTTTGGAAGAAGTAAAAACCTTCCTGGGCAGCAAAGAGCTCACCTTTGCTGAGCTGGAACAGCCAGAGTGGCTGGAAAAATTACATTTTATGGTAGACATGACAGCACATCTAAACACGCTAAATACAACCCTTCAGGGGAAAGGAGGCACAGCCCTGCACATGCTGGAGGAGGTTTTGGCATTCGAGCGCAAGTTGACAGTGTTTGTCAAAGATTTACAGAGAGGTACACTGTCTCACTTTCCCTCTTTGAGAGAGTTCAAACAAAGTCATGATACGATAAATTTGGAATATTTCAAGTCTGCAATCACCACAATGCAAAGTTCGTTTGGGAAACGATTCTGTGAGTTCAGAGAGGAAAAAACGACATTATCCTTCCCTGTCACTCCCCTGGCGATCGATCCATCCCTATTGAATATGACTGCATTTGCAGGTGTAAGTCAACCTGATCTTGAGATGGAACTGGCCGATATAGCCGACAAAGATATATGGGTGTCCAAGTTCAAATGCTTGACCGCTACTCTTGAGGATGTTGCCCGTCAGAAGGCCATTCTGGCTCAGAATCATAAATGGAGTAATATTGAAAACCTTCCCAAACAGGACAAACTTGTATTCGAAACATGGAATGCCATCCCCAACACTTATATAAACATGAAAAAGTATGCATTTGGAGTCCTGTCGATCTTCGGCTCCACATATGTATGTGAGCAGGTCTTCTCCAACATGAACTATATTAAAAACAAACATCGATCACGCCTCACAGATGACAGCTTGCAAGCCTGTGTGAAAATGAAGGTGACGTCTTACAGCCCTGATGTGCAGACACTGTGCACTGAGGTTCAGGAGCAAAAATCCCATTAACCAGGTAATTTAGCTATTAATTTGCAAAAATATATTTTACATTGTTAAGTGAAAAAGTCCTTTTTTTATTCAGATTGACAGCTGACTGCACGATCCTGTATATAGCAATAAGGTAAGAAACAATATATGCAGTGTTATATTTGTTTTAAATGTTGCAATGGTTTTGCGGCTCCCAGTTTATTTTTTCCTTCGGAAACGGGTCCAAGTGGCTCTTTATGTCTTAAAGGTTGCAGACCCCTGCCCTAGACACTGTGATGATGATGAGAGAGAGACATGCAGACTCTAAACACACAGCAGGCGTCAGGATCGGTATCGAACCCACGACCTCATGCATACCAGGCGAGGTAGTCAACATCTCCTAGCCTACCGCGGCGCGCCCACAATATCTCCGATTAGCATGATTGACTACGTAGAGTGCGAAAGAAGTTCAACATACATACAAACATACAAACATACAGACGATGATACGGACGACGACGATGATGATTGATGAAGACGATGAGCATGATGATGATTGATCAAGACGATGATGATGATGATGATTGATGAAGACGATGATGATGATGATGAAGACGATGATGATGATGATGATTGATGAAGACGATGATGATGATGATGAAGACGATGATGATGGTGATGATGAAGACGATGCTGATGATGAAGACGATGTTGATGATGATGAAGACGATGATGATGAAGACGATGATAATGAAGACGATGATGATAATGAAGACGATGATGATGATGAAGATGATGATGATGAAGACGATGATGAGGAAGATGATGATTGATGAAGACGATGATGATGATGAAGACGATGATGATGATGATGAAGACGATGATGATGATGAAGACGATGATGATGAAGATGATGATTGATGAAGACGATGATGATGATTGATGATGAAGACGATGATGATGATGAAGACGATAATGAAGACGATGATGATTGATGAAAACGATAATGAAGACGATGAGCATGAGGATGTTGAAGACGATGATGATGATGATGATGAAGACGATGATGATGAAGAGGATGAGGAGGATGATGATTGATGATGATGATTGATGATGATGATTGATGAAGACGATGATGGTGATTGATGAAGACGATGAGGATGATGAAGACGATGATGATGAAGAGGATGAGGAGGATGATGATTGATGAAGACGATGATGGTGATTGATGAAGACGACGATGTTCCATGATGAAGTCAATGACCTCCACCACAACTCAACCTCGCGACGAACTCAACGAGGTTGGGGCGCCGTCATCGCCCGAACCAACTTTGTTGTTTGTTTTAATGAAAGACGTCACCACAGCCGATGATGATCAAGAGAGAGAGAGAGAGTAAGGAGAGGGAGACAAAGGTCCCCTGTATAGCCTTTAACAGACTGTCGGGGGCAAGTGCTGTTAGCGGGCAGCACCTAGGAAGGCCGGTACAGCGCACGAAGGGGTGGCCAGCATCCACGCCCGGCCGCCTTTGTCTCTCCCCAGTGGCGATGTTTACTACACACTGTAACAGGTACTTATTTGAGGCTGAGTCGACCTAGGGGAGACCCAGGACCTGTTCAGTAAATCGTCACTGATGTTGGCCGTGAGCGAAAATCGAACTCGGGTCGCCGGGTTCGTAGCGCAGCGTAGCGCTAACCGCTGCACCACCGCTCCCAATACACACACGCAGACATACACCTAGACACACACCTAGACACACACCTAGACACACATACAGACACACACCCAGACACACACACAGACACACACCTAGACACACACCTACACACACACACACCTAGACACACACAGACACACACCTAGACACACACCTAGACACACACAGACACACACCTAGACACACACACACAGACACACACCTAGACACACACACAGACACACACCTAAACACACACCTAGACACACACCTAGACACACACCTAGACACACACCTAGACACATACACAGACACACACCTAGACAAACACACAGACACACACCTAGACACACACCTAGACACACACCTAGACACACACACAGACACACACCTAGACACACACAGACACACACCTACACACACCTAGACACACATCTAGACACACACCTAGACACACACACAGACACACACCTAGACACACACAAACACACACCTACACACCCCTAGACACACACACATACACACACCTAGATACAGACACACACCTAGACACACACCTAGACACACACCTAGACACACACACCTAGACACACACACCTAGACACACACCTAGACACACACCTAGACACACACCTAGACACACACACCTAGACACACACACAGACACACACCTAGACACACACACAGACACACACACAGACACACACCTAGACACACACACAGACACACACCTAGACACACACACAGACACACACCTAGACACACACACAGACACACACCTAGACACACACACAGACACACACCTAGACACACACCTAAACACACACCTAGACACACACACACAGACACATACCTAGACACACACACAGACACACACCTAGACACACACCTAGACACACACACAGACACACACCTAGACACACATCTAGACACACCCCTAGACACACACAGACACACACCCAGAAACACACCTAGACACACACACCTAGACACACACACAGACACACACCTAGACACACACCTAGACACACACCTAGACACACACCTAGACACACACACAGACACACACCTAGACACACACCTAGACACACACCTAGACACACACACAGACACACACCTAGACACACACAGAGAAACACCTAGACGCACACCTAGACACACACCTAGACACACACCTAGACACACATCTAGACACACCCCTAGACACACACAGACACACACCCAGAAACACACCTAGACACACACACCTAGACACACACACAGACACACACCTAGACACACACCTAGACACACACCTAGACACACACCTAGACACACACACAGACACACACCTAGACACACACCTAGACACACACCTAGACACACACCTAGACACACACACAGACACACACCTAGACACACACAGAGAAACACCTAGACGCACACCTAGACACACACCTAGACACACACCTAGACACACCTAAACACACACAGACACACACCTAGACACACACACAGACACACACCTAGACACACATCTAGACACACCCCTAGACACACACAGACACACACCCAGAAACACACCTAGACACACACACCTAGACACACACACAGACACACACCTAGACACACACCTAGACACACACCTAGACACACACCTAGACACACACCTAGACACACACACAGACACACACCTAGACACACACCTAGACACACACCTACACACACACACAGACACACACCTAGACACACACAGAGAAACACCTAGACGCACACCTAGACACACACCTAGACACACACCTAGACACACCTAAACACACACACAGACACACACCTAGACACACACACAAACACACACACCTAGAGACACGCATACACACACACCTAGACACACACACAGACACACACCTAGACACACACCCAGACACACACCTAGACACACACACAGACACACACCTAGACACACACAGGGAAACACCTAGACGCACACCTAGACACACACCTAGACACACACCTAGACACACCTAAACACACACACAGACACGCACCTAGACACACACACAGACACACACCTAGACACACACCTAGACACACACCTAGACACACACACAGACACACACACAGACACACACACAGACACACACAGAGACACACACACCTAGACACACACAGACACACACCTCAAAGAGATCTTCGCGTGACCTTGATCTGTATTCGCCAGATCCGGTGTCAAAGGCGGTCGTGTGGAAACAGACGGAGAAAGTCGCCACCACCTCCACCAGCGCCGGTATCTCTCTTTTTCTCTCTCTCTCTGCGTCTCTGTCCCTCTCTGTATCTCTGTCTGTCTCTCTCTCTCTTTCTCTCCCTCTGTATTTCTCTGTCTCTGTCTCTGCCTCTCTCTCTGTATCTGCCTCTCTTTTTCTATCCGTCTCCCTCTGCCTCTCTTCTCGCTGATGATTTACTCCGCCGATCTTGGACTTGAGACTCCGCCCCCCCACCCCCCCCCCCGCTGGGTGCCCGTCGCCGAACTCTGCCGCAGCCTCCTCGGAGCGCCGTCGCCTCTGTGACGTCTCTGTGACGTCTCTGTGACGTGTCTGTGACGTGTCTGTGATGCCTCGTGCCAAGTCCGCCTGGCGTGCAGTCAACTGGGGCGTACGTCCCAGCAGCCTCCTCGTCATCTTCCTCCTCCCTCCTCCGTTCGTCCTCCTCCTCTTTTTTTTGAGGTGAAAAGCCTCGGATTTATTTAGCGCGAACGGGTGCAATTGTTTTGTATAGAATAGACAATACAAATCTCGCGTTCGCAAATGGTGGGAGAGCTCATCAATACGGAGAGAGGATGATCGAAAACCCCACGACCGGATTTAAAGGAGGTTGGTCCTATACATGAGTCACGGGCATTAACATTAAACTCACGCGAGAAAAGAAATCCATTCCTGCTCTGATAGGTGAGTAACAATCCTTCAGCAAACGTAATTGGGTTGTGAATAGCAGAGACAAATGTCTTATTGTGACACGTATACATTTGTCCAGAAAACGAATGGCTATCCAAAATATAGGGCAAAGTGTCCCTGGAATGCTCTATTTACGAACAAACCTATTCATGTTATTCTCATCCTTCTCATCTCCATCGTCAACAAACAACATCCGCAGAGAGACACACTGGGAAGTTCCGAAAAGAGGCTTTGTATGTTGTATGTATGTTGTATGTATGTTACCATCTCGCCACGGTGGCTAGGAGATGTTCGCTCCCTTGTCTGCTGTACAGGGAGTTCATGGGTTCGATCCCGACCCTCACTACGCCTGCTGTATATTTGGAGTTTGCGTCTCTCTCTCATCATCATCACGGTGGCTAGGAGGTGTTAACTATCTCGCCCGGTATACAGGAGGTCGTGGGTTCGATCCTGACCCTCACTACGCCTGGTCTATATTTGGAGTCTGCGCGTCTCTCTCTCTCTCTCCCCGTGGTCGCGTGGATTTTTCACTGCGTCTTCCGGTTTCTCTCTCCATGTTTAGAATAAAAGTCACGCGTTTATTTGGCTGATATACATTTTCACATGATAAGCCACTTCGTTGGGCCATCATTTGTGGCCAGGTCTCTTCTGAAAAAGAGTCGTATAGCTCAGTGGGGCCCTTACCTGAGTAGCGACGTACAATGGGTCACTACGGTGCGTAGCGCTGGTTGCTGACAGAGAGGGGAATTGTGGGTGTCGCAGCCGATCTGCTAGCAGAGCATGCAATGCCATAATATGGCTCACTAGGGTGCGTAGCGCTGGTTGCTGGCAGAGAGAGGGCATCTGAGGACGTAGCAGCAGCCTGGCCTGCTGACAGGGCACGTGATAGGCCGGGGTAAGGGATTTAGGGTAAAGGTGACAGAGGGGAACCTTCTAGTAGGTTCCAAAAGGAGGCGTGGGTGAGGGCGGAGCCAAGCCATGTTGGGGGCATAAAGGGAAGTCCCGAGGCTGGATCGAGGCTGTCGTTTGGAATGGACCTGTCGTGCTACCTCTACGTCTTCGTCTCCTCGTTTGTAGTTATCCTGTGTGTGAACAGAAGTGTTTAAATGTAGAATAAACAACGTATGTGCCTCCTACTATTAGTGTCTCCAAAGTGACTCACTACACCTGGTAAATTAAATTATACATTAGTTTTTTTATAGTTTAACAAACAACATCCGCGAAGACAAATATTGGGAAGTTCCTATAGGAGGATGTGTATGTTGTGCGTAAGTTGTTCACATCTCCCACGGTGGCGAGATGTGAACAACTTACGTACAACTCCCTCGCCTGGTATACAGGAGGTCATGGTGGGTTCGGTCCCGACCCTGACGCCTGCTGTATATTTGGAGTTTACGTGTTTCTCTCTCCCCGTGGTCGCGTGGATTGTGTCAGCTGAGTGGGGCCTTACACCGGGTAAAATATATTAACAAAAATAGCCATTTAGTTAATCCGAATCTTTAATTTTCCTGCAGGAGGAATCCGATGAGCTATAAAGCTTTTTTGTCGCAGATGTCTAGAAAGAGCACGGGCTAAGAACGTTACAACAACAAGAAACACAGCACACGAACACGATAGGAGTGAAAAGTACAAGACAGGTAAACAAATCACCCAGACACAGACAAACACAACACTAAACCATCTCCATCCTTACCAGGCAAAGCCCACTGAGGTATTCACTTATTTTTCAGAAGCGACCTGGCCACCAAAAATAATAGCTCAACAAAGTTACCCATCAATTGAACATTTATAGCAGCACAAAGATCAAAATAATCTCCATACATGTTTCCAAATGTGGAGGGGAAAAAAACCAGAGGAGCCGGAGAAAAAACCCACGGGACCATAGGGAGAGAGAGAGACACACAAACTCAAAATATACAGCAGGCGTCAGGGTTGTGATCGAACCCACGACCACCTGTATACCAGGCGTGGTAGTTAACATCTCCTAGCCACCGTGATGATGATGAGAGAGAGAGAGACGCAGACTCCAAATATACAGCAGCAGGCGTCAGGGTAGGGATCAAACCCCCGACCTCCTGTATACCAGGCGAGGGAGATAACATCTCACCATCACCATGGAGGAATGAATGAGTGAGTCAAATGAGACAGAGTGCGTGTGTGCGATTGAGTGAGATTCCAGATTGCTCAGCAAACGTCCAGCAGTGTGAAAAATTGGCGCCACATTCATGACAAATGAGCTCAACATGCAACAGCCTTCCGCGACCAATGTTATCCACAATCGAGGTTTTTTTTTAGATCGCGTAATCATAAATGTGTCGTCAAACGCGCCATTAAATCATTACCGGTGAAAATGTTGTGGTGGGTTTACTGCCCAACATACAACCGGTTAGTTTTGAACAAGTATCTACACTATACACTACACTATACACTACTATACACTACACTATACACTAAACCAGTTGTTCTTCTTAACCTGGGGTTCACGCTGCACCCCCAGGGGGTGCGAGATGCCCTTTCTGGGGGGTAACGAAACATGGGCAGATTTTTTTTAAGAAGGTAAATCATCGAAAAAACAAATGAAGCATGAGGCATGCTAAGTTACAACTTACCTTGTTTAATCATGTGACCTTGTTTGCCAATATCAAAATATTAAAAATAACGATAGCTTTTACTCTTTTTGGCAATAAAACAGGAGTTGTGTTAAGATATTCAAACACCAAATAGATATATTGTGCAAGGAATCAAGTCTGCATTAACCACATAGTACTTGTGGTGAACATGCAAACAAACATGCTCCAATAGTAATAACATATACGCATACTCTTTGGTTCTTTCGGTAAAGTCACGTAGGTATAAAATAAATTAAATCACGACGTTTCGGGCGCAACACAAGCATCCGTCATCAGGTGGTGATTTAATTTATTTTATACCTACGTGACATTACCGAAAGAACCAAAGAGTATGGATCCCTGCAGTCACGAAAACTTTTAATCTAGATTAATATAAACGCATTGTCTTTGCAACTGATTGGCCACCAGAGATAATGGCCCAGCCTCACTACCAGTGTCAGACCAGATAACAATTGTGGACGTCGCACCCACACCTGCGAACGGTTTTCTCTTAACACACACTACAGCTAACGCTAGCGGCTGCTCAAACACGCGCACGCCCCTGCGGGCGGTTATATCCAAATCCACGTCCGCACAAAGACTAGCGGTACAGCGGCGGTGCGAACACGCGCGCTCCTGCGGGTGATCAAATTCTAACACGCGCACACACCACAGTTAACGCTACAGCAGCTGCACGAACGCGCGCGCACCTGCAGGCAATTATCTCAACAAGCTCACGTGCTGCGGCTCTGCCCTCACTCTCGCTGCGCGTCCGCCCACGCAGCCGCTCCACACCCAAATCACTCACACCACACCGAGGCTTTGTGCTAACGTTTATTCACGGCGCAATCCCTGCACTGCCCGGAGGAAATATTCTGCGAGCAGAGCCTAGCCTACTGCTACCCAAGTCCCCAAACACGCCCTATCACGTTCCTCGCAGCCGTACTCACAGCGTCGCACGGCCGCTGTGAGAGTCGGAGGGAGGATGACGAAAGAACCTCGTCTATCACTGCCTCGCAGCAGCACTCGCAGGCATCACACGGATGCTGCGAGCGGCTCGAGGAGGCAGGACTGCAGGGGGGGTCGTGGCGACCAAGCTCTTGAAGAGAACTCGCCTAAACCGTTGTTGGCTCCCCTTTGTATGGCCCTTGATAAAAAAAAAAACATCCGGGGTTATGTTATCCTGCCCTTACATGGAGCGTTATGTTGTTTTTCGCCCCATTGTTTCTGCGCCTGTACTCATGAATCCCTGACTCAGCTCAGCTGGTTTAATCTGGGAAGGCGTCTGGCTGGCGAATACACACCTGGCTAGTGTGGACTTGGTCGGTGGCGCTGAGATCCCCCCCGCCCTCATCGTCTGCCCTGCTCGCTTAATATTTCACCACAGCCCTCACCCCGATGTCGTGCGTGAACCTTTGTGCGACCATACAATTTTAAGCCAATTTAGGGGCGCAGCAATGTGACCTGTCCTGGGACTTCCCACCGAGGGGCCCTTCGGGTGAAAACCCGCTGTGCCAGGCGATCCACCGCCAGGACACTACGTGTGTGTGTGCTGCGTGTGCTCGGGGGGGGGGGGGGTAGGGGGGAATCGTGGCTCCGCAGTCGTGACACCACACAATGCCAAAAAGGTGAACAGTACAAAGACAATGCCACACGCTCTCCAGTGTTGCTGCTTGTTCGAAGTGGAGAGACCAAGTACTACGAAAGCACTTTGCAAATGGCAACATCACCCCTTGCACTTTCCTGTTTTTCGCCAGCCAGCCCAGGCCTCTCGGCATACTGGAGCTGGCTTTTCATTGTTGCTGGGGACGTCGAATTGAATCCAGGCCCGTTTTTCCCTTGTGGCGGTTGCGGCAAGAACGTCAATGCGAATTCTATCCAATGCAACGGTTGTAAAGCTTGGTACCACAAACGCTGCACTTTTAGCCCGCATCCCCAGTTCAAATTCCGGCTGATTCTGCAAATGTTGTACATCAGCCACCCCAACAACTCCACCTTGCACAACCACACTAGCACCACCACCTCATTCATCGCAACCACCGCTTCAACCAAAACAAAACGTCCACAACAACAAATCTCTTGAACTAAGCACCTTTCTACAACAAAACTCCATTAATAAAGCCGTTATCCAAGAAACGAAATTAAAATCCACTTCTCGACCGCCCAACTTTCAATTTCACTTTCCTCCATCAACACCGACCAACAGCTGGTGGCGGTTTAGCTTTTCTCATCCATAACAGCATTCAATTTGAAGAAATTAAGATCCCAATGCCTCCTTCTGATATCACCACAGAAGTCTTAAGCGTCCGTATCAAATCCCATCTAGGCCCACTCGCTGTAATCAACGTCTACATCCCTGCGACCAGTTCTTGCCCTCGCAACTATCAGTTCAATATAAATAAACTTTTACCAAACAACGACTCAATTTTTATTAGAGATTTTAACACCCACAACAAACTTTGGCACTCTTCCCTTTCAGATGCACGTGGCAACCTCATTGCCGATATCTTGAACGGCTGCCCCTATGAGGTACTCAATGAAAAGATGCAAACCAGAGTTCCGTCCCCCGGCCTTTCATCCTCACCAGATATCTCAATAGTGTCAGGAAACCTCTTTTCATCCATCGATTGCCAAGTCTTTACGGCCCTTGGATTCGACCACCTACCAATTGTGTTGACCCTCAATGCCGCCAAGCATTCACAAACTCCTAAAAACCGCTTGTATTACAACTTTAAAATAGCCAACTGGCCACTTTTTACTTCAGAATCAGAAGCATTATTCGCCGACAACATGAACCATATCCACACATCCACACATAACTCTGAAAATGTTTTCAGAAACATCATCGCAACTACCACCAAGCACACCATCCCGGCGGGAAGCTATAAACAACACCTTCTCTGCCTCCCAAGAGAAGCCTCAACGCTAATAAACCTACGAAATACTCTGAGGACTAAAAATCCTACATCACCACAAATCCCAGCCTTAAATATTGAAATCACAAAGCTAATCAATCAAGCTAAAACAGAACGCTGGCACGAATTTGTTGTATCTTTTGACCATCACCAAAATTCATCAAAACGTAGGAAGACCATCAAAGCCTTAGACGGACACTCCAAACCGCCACCCAATTGTGCAATCAATTTCAACAACAAATCCGTCATAAACAACAGTAACATCGCCAACCACTGCAACACACTTTTCTTATCAGTCGTCCTACACTCTTCCAATAAATCCGCACATCAAATAATCCGTCAAATCAAGGAACTACCTCTAAACGGCGCCCCACAATTTACCCTTGAAAAGGTGAAATTAGCTATCAATTTGCCCGAATGGCATAGCTATGCCCCATCTCAAACACCTCGGCCCCCTTGGCATCAAGTTTCTCGCCTCCACCATTAACGCCTCACTACAGTGCAACCTCATTCCGGCCATCTGGAAATCATCGACAATCATTCCATTCCCAAAATCCGGCAAAGAGTTAAATCAAGCAACGTCCTACAGGCCGATGTCCCTACTTTGTCCATCAATCAATATTTTAGAGGCTCTCATCCTTCCAATCATCACCACCAATTTACCTCCATCACCTCACCAACATGGCTTTCACCCTGCACACTCAACAATAACAGTTCTTCTCAACCTAACCACCCAAATTGCAAACGGTTTAATTGAGAAAAAGCCCCCATCTCGCACTATCGTCACCTCCCTTGACCTTACAAAGGCTTTCGACACCATTAAGCACCTCTTGCTCATCAACATCATCCAGGGTTCCACACTACCATCAGGCCTTGTTTGCTGGCTTACAAATTGCCTAAGGGGCCGCCAATCACGCACTCTCTTTCGTTATATTCAATCCTCCTCACGAAAGATTCATGCAGGAGTACCCCAATGTTCCATAATATCCCCAGTGCTGTTCAACGCCTACCTCAACGATCTACCAACTCCCCCAAAAGGAGCATAAGTAGTCAGCTATGCCGATGACATCACAGTTTACACTTCTAATCAATATATACCCAAAATGGAAAACTCCATCAACTCCTATCTAAAACGGCTCAGCACTTTCCTAGCCAATAGATCGTTTCAACTCTCAACATCCAAATCAACAGTCACCCTTTTCACACCTGATCCTCATTAAGCCAACTTACATCCCAATGTAATACTAAACAACCAACGCCTCCCACTAGCAAAAACCCCAAAAATTATAGGTGTAACCTTTGACACCATATTTAGCTTCGCTCAACAGGGCAGAGACGTCCATGCAAAAGTTAACAAACGAAATAACATCTTATGAGCTTTATCCAGCCCATCTTGTGGTCAACAAAAGGAGACTTTACTCCGAACCTACAAAGCCATTGGACGTTCCATCATCAATTATGCCAGTCCCATTTGGTGCTTAAATATCTCCTCTACAAGTTACCAAAAGCTCCAAACCTCCCAAAACCAAGCACTTCACCTAGCTACAGGATGCCACCTCATGGCGCCCATTGACCATCTCCACCAAAAAACCAAAGTTCTTCCGATTTAAAAACACAGCAAGCTTCTTACCAATCATAATCTGGCTTCATGCCACTCGACAACGCATCCTTGCACAAAGCTACTCAAAGCCCCTGCACCTGCTAGGAAATTGAAATCCACCTTGCTTTCTTTCAGCTCTGCCAACGTGCAATCTACTTTAAATGCTCTTCCACCAAGTATCACCACCAAATCAACTTTGAACCACTTTCACACCGCTGCCACCATGCACTGCCTGAACGCCTACAAGCCAAATGTCGTGCTAGGGGGTTGGCCCCCACCCATAGCAGACGACGAAAAATCCCTGACCCGGGCAAACTCGCACAAAACTGGTTCCACTCCGTGCAGGTTACTGCTTCATGCTAGCCGATTAACAAAATCTAATCGACCCAAAGGTCCCAAACTGCTGCCCTTTGTGCCAAGCAACACCAGAAGACGTCTCACATTTTCTCAGTTGCCCAAAACGCGGACCAAAAATTAAATCGATTGATCTCTGGCTAAACCCTTCCAAAGTGGCGACACAATGCCACCTATAACACAGAATGTGTGAGGAAAACAACAACAACAATGCCACACGTATCCGAGCATTTATAGCTCGGGGGGAGCAGTTATATCATGGGATAGCTTTTGGCTTTCATCAAACGCATGTGTGTTTATTAAGATATATATTAAAACATTGTCACGATTGAGAATCAAAGGGGTGCCAACAACAAGGCTGCTGTAAAGGTGAGGACCACGGATCCCATGGATCCCAACTGACCCTCCCTGTCAATCGCCCTCCCGTCTCCCGCCCTTTTCAACGTGTCCCTGCCTCGAACTGAAATCCTTTCAGGCACCAATCACAGGGAGCTTTGTTTATTACTCCCTAATGTATCCGTGTCTGCCTGCACGCGGTGTCCAGCACGTCAGGTGAGTACCGTCGGTTGTGAGTATCGTCGGTGGTGAGTATCGTCGGTGGTGATAATCGTTGGTGGTGATGATCATAATAATATTGACATGTGTAGAGGATGTTCGGGACATCTCCACACACAACCACGGGTTAAAGGTCAGGGGTCACGTGGGCACTGCCGTGCACGACAGCAATCTGATGTCTGAGTGGAGGACACTGATCGGATTGGTGCGAGGAAGGATTGCAAAAGAGCGAGAAATCCAGAGGTGATTGGCGGGAAAGGGGGGAGACGGAGTTGGCTTTTGGGATGACGAGTGAAGTGGGGTGTGAGTTGGTGTCCAAATAAGAACCCTTCTTCGACCAGCTCGAGTCTCCTCTTCACATTGATTTCGCGGCTTCTGATCAAGGATCTCAAAGCGATGCACAGGACACAGCAGCAGCAGACACTCAGCATAAAAATAATTGTTTCAACACATTTTAAGAATCCCATTTACGAACTGAATTAACAGTTTAACAAGCGGAAGCATGTGTAAATACGTTTTAACATGCATTTTTTTTAAATGACTCAGAGCGATTCCTCTGATGTCTCGTGGAAGAGCGTTCCATAGCCTGGGGGCTACGCAGAGAAACATCTCGGTCACGCACAGAGCGAAGACGCCTCGACCTGGGAATGCAGAAAGATCAGCACCCCCCACATCTTATTGACCTTGAGGGGGACGTATGGGTGCGGCTTGTCAATGATGTAGGCTGGGGCATCAAGATGGTCCACCGCTTTGTTGAGTTAACAAGAGGATTTTAAACTGGATTCTACGTGAGTCTGGAAGGCAATACAGGTGTTGAGTAGTTGTTGAGTAGTAGACGGAGGTACTCGGAGACGGAGGTGAGTTAGGGGCTTCCGCCAGGGTTTATTAACACATATCACTATCCCTGGTTCCCTCTTTACCCCTTCTACTATCCCCGTTCCTCCAGTGACCCCGCTTACGTCACGGGGTCTCCCTTAAATACCCTAGGAGGGGTGACGTCACGTGCACTGCCCAGCACGTGCGACCCTACGTCCCGTGATGTCACCGCACCGGACAGCGCACACGACGCCACCACTCTCCTCTACTCCTCTACACAGGGAGAGCCAACATGGGCGTAATACGATGTGAAGGTGTTCTGGTTGCAAACAACAACCGCCATTCGCCAATAATTGGCGGTGCCAGGCTAAGTGCACGCCGGCACGCCGGCAGGAGGTCACGGGGCAGACCCAGCAGGTGCCACGTATCGACTGAGATGACTGAGATGAGTGGCCGGTGCACCACCTGTGCCCCCGACTGTGCAAACTCGCTGTGTTTCGGCCGCCCGGCGCTCCGCTCGTTGTTGTGAGCGTCGCTCCTCTGGCCCTCCGCTGTTGCTGAAAAGCGACTGCCTCCAACTGCCCGCCCCTTCAGCAGGTTTCAACCTCTACGCGTGTCACGGGATAGGGAGGGCTGGGAGGGAACATCCGGGAGTGGCCTTTCTGCCAAACCCCTGTTGGCCTAAGAACCGTTCGAGACAATGTTCCTCACTCAACCAGGTGGGATATAAGTCATCATCAGCAGCCACGATCAAACCAATGCTGGATGAAGGCCTCCCCAACACAGTAAATGTGGAACGTTGGGTCACCAACGTTGGGTCGCCAACGTTGGGCCGACCGATTCAACTACGGTTTGGTTCTTTCGGTAAAGTCATGTAGGTATAAAGTAAATTAAATCACGACGTTTCGATTGCAACACAATCAATCATCATCAGGTGGGAAAACCACTGCAAGAACATTGTTTGCTGAAGTGGGAGAGAGAGTTGCTCCTCCCCCTTTCTTACCTATGTAGGAGTGATTGTCACTCACCATTCAACACACCCTGCAGTTCCACTTACCTCGCCAGGGCAAATGCTATGGGCCAGAGAGGGGCCAACGGCGGATCCCGGTACACGGATCCTAGGACACATTCCTTAGGTCCCCGGGTGGGGGGGGACCGGGGGGATGATGTCATCTTCCAGGATGACCCAGAATGTTCCAGAAGGAAGGCGTGGCCAGGGCGGAGCCGGCCACGAACGGGTATATAAGCCAGAGCTCTCAGAGCTCAGTTATCTACACGCCGAAGACAGAAAACCTGGCTGGAGAATAGGACCCTGGACCCCACGCTCTGCAGCCCTTCTAAGGGCTGGAGCTCAGAGAGGCCAGTGGTCAGGACCCACGGACCAGGAGGTCAGGGTCAGTTAGCCTCCCCTAGATCCCAGCCGGAGGACGAAAGGGAACGGGTCATCAGAATTAGGTCCCATATAGTTCGGAGGCCATATCGCCGAGGTATCGGATGAAGGGACCCTTCATGCTAGGGACCCTGTAGTGAAAGACGATAAACAACGTGTGCCTCATAAAGAAGTGTATTCGTCATAATTGCAACACTACACCTATATAGCCTCTTACCATGGCAACTCTCTCTCCCACTTCAGCAAAAAATGTTCTTGCAGTGGTGTTCCCACCTGATGATGATTGATTGTGTTGCAATCGAAACGTCGTGATTTAATTTATTTTATACCTACGTGACTTTACTAAAAGAACCAAAGAGTATGGATTCCTGCAGTCACGAAAACTTCAAATCAAGATTCCAACTACGGTTATTCATCTGAAGGCGGTATATAGAAATTGTCTTCTGAAAACAGACGCTGGTCTTCTGAAATCGGAAGTTGGTCTGAAAACAGAAATTCATCTTCTGAAAACGGAGATAGATCTTTTGAAAACGTAAATTTATCTTCTGAAAACGGACGCTTGGCTTCCGGAAAACGGAAGTTGGCCTTCTGAAAACAGGAAGACAATCTTCTGGAAACAGGAAGAACATCTTCTGGAAACAAGAAGAACATCTTCTGGAAATAGGAAGAACATCTTCTGGAAATAGGAAGAACATCTTCTGGAAAAGGAAGAACATCTTCTGGAAATAGGAAGAACATCTTCTGAAAACAGGAAGATCATCTTCTGAAAAAGGAAGAACATCTTCTGAAAACAGGAAGATCATCTTCTGAAAAAGGAAGAACATCTTCTGGAAATAGGAAGAACATCTTCTGAAATCTGGAAGAACATCTTCTGGAAATAGGAAGAACATCTTCTGGAAATAGGAAGAACATCTTCTGGAAACGGAAGATCATCTTCTGGAAATAGGAAGAACATCTTCTGAAAAAGGAAGAACATCTTCTGGAAATAGGAAGAACATCTTCTGGAAACAGGAAGAACATCTTCTGGAAATAGGAAGAACATCTTCTGGAAAAGGAAGAACATCTTCTGGAAATAGGAAGAACATCTTCTGAAAAAGGAAGAACATCTTCTGGAAACGGAAGATCATCTTCTGGAAATAGGAAGAACATCTTCTGGAAAAGGAAGAACATCTTCTGGAAATAGGAAGAACATCTTCTGGAAATAGGAAGAACATCTTCTGGAAACGGAAGATCATCTTCTGGAAAAGGAAGAACATCTTCTGGAAAAGGAAGAACATCTTCTGGAAACGGAAGAACGTCTTCTGAAAAAGGAAGAACATCTTCTGGAAATAGGAAGAACATCTTCTGGAAAAGGAAGAACATCTTCTGGAAAAGGAAGATCATCTTCTGGAAAAGGAAGATCATCTTCTGGAAAAGGAAGATCATCTTCTGGAAAAGGAAGAACATCTTCTGAAAAAGGAAGAACATCTTCTGAAAAAGGAAGAACATCTTCTGGAAAAGGAAGAACATCTTCTGGAAAAGGAAGATCATCTTCTGGAAATAGGAAGAACATCTTCTGGAAAAGGAAGATCATCTTCTGGAAAAGGAAGAACATCTTCTGAAAAAGGAAGATCATCTTCTGGAAAAGGAAGATCATCTTCTGGAAATAGGAAGAACATCTTCTGGAAATAGGAAGAACATCTTCTGGAAACGGAAGATCATCTTCTGGAAAAGGAAGAACATCTTCTGGAAAAGGAAGAACATCTTCTGGAAACGGAAGAACGTCTTCTGAAAAAGGAAGAACATCTTCTGGAAATAGGAAGAACATCTTCTGGAAAAGGAAGAACATCTTCTGGAAAAGGAAGATCATCTTCTGGAAAAGGAAGATCATCTTCTGGAAAAGGAAGATCATCTTCTGGAAAAGGAAGAACATCTTCTGAAAAAGGAAGAACATCTTCTGAAAAAGGAAGAACATCTTCTGAAAAAGGAAGAACATCTTCTGGAAAAGGAAGATCATCTTCTGGAAATAGGAAGAACATCTTCTGGAAACAGGAAGAACATCTTCTGGAAAAGGAAGAACATCTTCTGGAAAAGGAAGATCATCTTCTGGAAAAGGAAGATCATCTTCTGGAAAAGGAAGAACATCTTCTGAAAAAGGAAGAACATCTTCTGAAAAAGGAAGAACATCTTCTGGAAACAGGAAGAACATCTTCTGAAAAAGGAAGAACATCTTCTGGAAACAGGAAGAACATCTTCTGGAAAAGGAAGAACATCTTCTGGAAAAGGAAGATCATCTTCTGGAAAAGGAAGATCATCTTCTGGAAAAGGAAGAACATCTTCTGAAAAAGGAAGAACATCTTCTGAAAAAGGAAGAACATCTTCTGGAAACAGGAAGAACATCTTCTGAAAAAGGAAGAACATCTTCTGGAAACAGGAAGAACATCTTCTGGAAACGGAAGATCATCTTCTGGAAATAGGAAGAACATCTTCTGGAAACAGGAAGAACATCTTCTGAAAAAGGAAGAACATCTTCTGGAAACAGGAAGAACATCTTCTGGAAATAGGAAGAACATCTTCTGGAAATAGGAAGAACATCTTCTGGAAACGGAAGATCATCTTCTGGAAATAGGAAGAACATCTTCTGAAAAAGGAAGAACATCTTCTGGAAAAGGAAGAACATCTTCTGGAAACGGAAGATCATCTTCTGGAAATAGGAAGAACATCTTCTGAAAAAGGAAGAACATCTTCTGGAAAAGGAAGAACATCTTCTGGAAACGGAAGATCATCTTCTGGAAATAGGAAGAACATCTTCTGGAAACAGGAAGAACATCTTCTGAAAAAGGAAGAACATCTTCTGGAAACAGGAAGAACATCTTCTGAAAAAGGAAGATCATCTTCTGAAAAAGGAAGATCATCTTCTGGAAATAGGAAGAACATCTTCTGGAAACAGGAAGAACATCTTCTGGAAACAGGAAGAACATCTTCTGGAAAAGGAAGAACATCTTCTGGAAACAGGAAGAACATCTTCTGGAAACAGGAAGAACATCTTCTGAAAAAGGAAGAACATCTTCTGGAAAAGGAAGAACATCTTCTGGAAACAGGAAGAACATCTTCTGGAAACAGGAAGAACATCTTCTGAAAAAGGAAGAACATCTTCTGGAAAAGGAAGAACATCTTCTGGAAATAGGTTGAACATCTTCTGAAAAAGGAAGATCATCTTCTGGAAAAGGAAGATCATCTTCTGGAAATAGGAAGAACATCTTCTGAAAAAGGAAGATCATCTTCTGGAAAAGGAAGATCATCTTCTGGAAATAGGAAGAACATCTTCTGGAAAAGGAAGAACATCTTCTGGAAATAGGAAGAACATCTTCTGGAAAAGGAAGAACATCTTCTGGAAAAGGAAGATCATCTTCTGGAAATAGGAAGATCATCTTCTGGAAAAGGAAAAACATCTTCTGGAAAAGGAAGATCATCTTCTGGAAAAGGAAGATCATCTTCTGGAAAAGGAAGAACATCTTCTGGAAAAGGAAGATCATCTTCTGGAAAAGGAAGAACATCTTCTGGAAAAGGAAGAACATCTTCTGGAAAAGGAAGATCATCTTCTGGAAAAGGAAGAACATCTTCTGGAAACGGAAGAACATCTTCTGGAAACAGGAAGAACATCTTCTGAAAAAGGAACATCATCTTCTGGAAAAGGAAGAACATCTTCTGGAAACAGGAAGAACATCTTCTGAAAAAGGAAGAACATCTTCTGGAAAAGGAAGAACATCTTCTGGAAATAGGAAGAACATCTTCTGGAAACGGAAGATCATCTTCTGGAAAAGGAAGAACATCTTCTGGAAAAGGAAGAACATCTTCTGGAAATAGGAAGAACATCTTCTGGAAAAGGAAGATCATCTTCTGGAAATAGGAAGAACATCTTCTGGAAAAGGAAGAACATCTTCTGGAAATAGGAAGAACATCTTCTGGAAAAGGAAGATCATCTTCTGGAAATAGGAAGAACATCTTCTGGAAAAGGAAGAACATCTTCTGGAAATAGGAAGAACATCTTCTGGAAAAGGAAGAACATCTTCAGGAAACGGAAGATCATCTTCTGGAAAAGGAAGAACATCTTCTGGAAAATGAAGAACATCTTCTGGAAATAGGAAGAACATCTTCTGGAAACGGAAGATCATCTTCTGGAAATAGGAAGAACATCTTCTGGAAACAGGAAGAACATCTTCTGGAAACGGAAGATCATCTTCTGGAAAAGGAAGAACATCTTCTGGAAATAGGAAGAACATCTTCTGGAAAAGGAAGAACATCTTCTGGAAAAGGAAGATCATCTTCTGGAAAAGGAAGAACATCTTCTGGAAACGGAAGAACATCTTCTGGAAACAGGAAGAACATCTTCTGAAAAAGGAAGAACATCTTCTGGAAAAGGAAGAACATCTTCTGGAAATAGGAAGAACATCTTCTGGAAACAGGAAGAACATCTTCTGGAAACAGGAAGAACATCTTCTGAAAAAGGAACATCATCTTCTGGAAAAGGAAGAACATCTTCTGGAAACAGGAAGAACATCTTCTGGAAACAGGAAGAACATCTTCTGAAAAAGGAACATCATCTTCTGGAAAAGGAAGAACATCTTCTGGAAACAGGAAGAACATCTTCTGAAAAAGGAAGAACATCTTCTGGAAAAGGAAGAACATCTTCTGGAAATAGGAAGAACATCTTCTGGAAACGGAAGATCATCTTCTGGAAAAGGAAGAACATCTTCTGGAAAAGGAAGAACATCTTCTGGAAATAGGAAGAACATCTTCTGGAAAAGGAAGAACATCTTCTGGAAATAGGAAGAACATCTTCTGGAAAAGGAAGAACATCTTCTGGAAATAGGAAGAACATCTTCTGGAAACGGAAGATCATCTTCTGGAAAAGGAAGAACATCTTCTGGAAATAGGAAGAACATCTTCTGGAAAAGGAAGATCATCTTCTGGAAAAGGAAGAACATCTTCTGGATACCGGAAGGGCATCTTCTGAAAACAGAAGATCTCCTTCTGGATTCGGCAGCGAAACATCTTTCAGCTCGAAGTGAAACCCGCCAATGAAAACGAGGGCGCCCCGTCACGTGACGGCGCTCGGAGCCAATCGGGGATCGCGGCGATTCTGGGGCGACAGTTGGCGGTGATCCGGCGGGAAAAGTGGCGCAAACGGCCGGAGCGGAGTCGCTTGAGGGCTTCGTCATCGTCGTCGTCGTCGCCGGTGGCGGCGGCTTCCTTGCGAGACGCCACTCGCTACATTCTTAACAAGACGACGGTAGTAACGGCTTTCGTCTTTCACATTCACCTGCAAAACCACCCCATCGTGCTTTCTTTGAACCGCGCGAGATGGATATCGAGGTCGTGCTGTATCACGCTACAACCATACTGTACCACAACTATTATACTGTATCACACTACAACCATACTGTACCACAACTATTATACTGTATCACACTACAACCACACTGTATCGCACAACTATTATACTGTATCACACTACAACCACACTGTACCACAACTATTATACTGTATCACACTACAACCGCACTGTACCACAACTATTATACTGTATCACACTACAACCACACTGTATCGCACAACTATTATACTGTATCACACTACAACCATATATGTACCACAACTATTATACTGTATCACACTACAACCACACTGTACCACAACTATTATACTGTATCACACTACAACCATACTGTACCACAACTATTATACTGTATCGCACTACAACCACACTGTACCACAACTATTATACTGTATCACACTACAACCACACTGTACCACAACTATTATACTGTATCACACTACAACCACACTGTACCACAACTATTATACTGTATCACACTACAACCACACTGTACCACAACTATTATACTGTATCACACTACAACCACACTGTATCGCACAACTATTATACTGTATCACACTACAACCATACTGTACCACAACTATTATACTGTATCACACTACAACCACACTGTACCACAACTATTATACTGTATCACACTACAACCATACTGTACCACAACTATTATACTGTATCACACTACAACCACACTACCACAACTATTATACTGTATCACACTACAACCACACTGTACCACAACTAATATACTGTATCACACTACAACCACACTGTACCACAACTATTATACTGTATCACACTACAACCACACTATCGCACAACTATTATACTGTATCACAACGACTATACTGTATCACGCTACGTTCATACTGTACAACAACGATATTACTGTACCACACTGTACGATCATACTGTATCACAACGATTATACTGTCACATTACGTTTATAACGTATCAAACTATACGCTTATACTGTTGCGCATTGTACGCTTATATTGTATTACACTACGCTTATACTGTATCACTCTATGCTTATGCTGTATCGCTCACTGGGGAGACAAAGGCGACCGTGCGGGCGTGGGGGGTGGGTGGCCACCCACCCCCCTCGTGTGTAATAGGTGCTACTCGCTAACAGCACTTACCCCAACAGTCTGTTAAGGTTATTGGGGATCTTTGTCTTTGATGGTGTTTCTGGGTATTACACTGTACGCGTATACTGTATTGCTTCCTGGGGAGACAAAGGTGCCCGGGCGTGGTGCCGGTCACCCACCCCCTCATGTGCCACAGTGGCCGGCCTTCATAGGTGCTACTCGCGAACAGCACTTGCCCCAACAGTCTGTTGAAACTATTTCTGTGGGATCTTTGTCTTTGGTGTAGTTTCTGGCGGTTCCTGCCAAGCCCACCAGCTGCAGGATGATGGCTTCAGACGAGGGCAGTGCGCGACTGTGCTGCCGTCCCCGGACCAGGTCGGGCTCCGCCGTCTCGCCAGCCCCGCTCGCCCCGCTCGCCGCTCCCCACGCGGCCACGATGTCGACGGCGCGGCTCCGTGACGAGGCCGGCGAGCCGACGGGTAGAAGGCATCGCCGGCCCGACGCTGCTCTGTCACGCAAACGCCACGACAACGATGATTTCCACGCCGCCTCCGTCTCACGACGGCCGCCTGACGTCGCCATCGTCATCGGCAACGCTCGCAAGAGACGAGCGCTTGCCGGCGATGACGAGTCTGCTGACGGCTCTGGTTGGCCGCCGTCTCCGGCCGCGGCGAGAGGCGCCGCCTGCGGTGTTGACGATGACGACTCCGACGGCGAGTGTTCTCTGCTCTCTCACTTGTTGGCCAAAGGTGGCAAAACCGGCGTGGGCAAATTAAACGGCAAAAGACGCAAGGACGGTGCCATCGAAGACGTCCTTTGCTTCCTCCCTGTCGCTAAAAGCGATGCTCGCAGAGACAGAGACGGTGCGAGCGGCGGCGTTGTAAGAGAGTGCGCCCGGCGTTCCCGCCAATCAGCAGAGCGGCACAGCCCCGACACTGCAGGGACAGTCGCTTCTGGCACAGGCGGTGGTGGTGGTGCCGTTGCCGCCGCCGCTCCTGCCGCTATCCCCGCTGGGCACATCGGCGCTCGGAAATTGGACGGTGTTGATGCGCGACGTATTCGCCACAGTCGCAAGGGACGGCTAGCAAACGGCCGGCGGAGTGCCGACGACATCTGTAAGAACAGCAGCGGCGGCAGCAGCACCAACAGCATCGCCAAAATCGACAGCAGCAGTAACAGTAACAGCACCAACATCGACAGCAGCAGGAACAGCACCAACATCGACAGCAGCAGGAACAGCACCAACATCGACAGCAGCAGGAACCGCACCAACATGGACAGCAGCAGGAACAGCACCAACATGGACAGCAGCAGGAATAGCACCAATATCGACAGCAGCAGCACCAACATCGACAGCAGCAGCACCAACATCGACAGCAGCCGCACCAACATCGACAGCAGCCGCACCAACATCGACAGCAGCAGCACCAACATCGACAGCAGCCGCACCAACATCGACAGCAGTGATGATCGCGGCTCTATCGCCGACGTGCCACCGCCGCTGTGGTCCGGTGAGTGGCCGAGCGCGGCCCGTGTGGGTGCCGTCGCCGCGGAGGCAGAAGGGGACGGCGATCCCGTCCCGGGTGGCTCTCTCGGCATTTGCCATGGCGTGAGCGGCGACGGCGACGATGGCGGAGCCGACGACGACGATGGTGTCGGCGGTGTTGGGTTGATGGACGCCGCGTTTGTGGAGACCTCCGGGCGCATTTCCGACTCCAGCCCCTCCGCCGTCCCGGAAACGCCGGAGCCGGCGCGCAAGCGGCGGCGCGGTGGACTCCTCCTGCACCGCCGCCGGCGCTGTCGCCGCGTGAGTGTCACGCGTAGCCCCAACTTCGTGCCAGTCACGCCGAGGTGCGTCTGTGTGTACGTGTTTCTGTACGTCTGTGTGTGGGTGTGTGTACGTCTGGATGTATGTCTCTGTATGTAGTACTTGTAAGCAGCAGTACTTGTCGGCCGAGCGCGAGAAACGTCTTGCCGCACTCGTCACACATGCACGGCCTATCGCCCGTGTGCTAGAGTTTTTGGAGATGGGCACCGCCCTCAATGTGACATCAGAGCAAGAGATCACTGTTGGTCACAGCATTGGAGGTGGCATGCTCATTGATGGCCTTTAGCTTCTCGCTGCACTCGGGCAGCAGCTTAAGGTTTTCCAGGTCGTTGAGCGAACGCTGGAGGGCTGCTCCGTGCTTTCCGATCAGGTCGTTGCATGTGCTCATATCCTCGAGCTTAGAGGACAGCGAGCGGAGCGTGGTCTGCAGTTCCCTCGTTGTCGGCCTGTGCGCCTGATTTCTCATCGCCCCAGTCATATACTTGCAGCACGCTTGTAGAGCCAGCCCTCCTTCACCACCGTCACCTGCCGTGGCTCTCTCGGTCTGCTCAAGCACTCCGCCACAGACTCTCCGTGCACTTCACACGAGCATGAGCGACGCGTCACTCCTCACCACCACGACCACGGCGGTCCGCAGGGCCCTGGGTGCTGCTCCCTGTGACTTCGGGAGACAAAGGCGGCCGGGCCAGGTGCTACCCACACACCTCCTCCTGTGCCATGCCGGCCCCCATTTATACTGCTCGGAAACAGCACTTGCCCCAAAATCACGTTAAGGCTAAATGGGGGTCTTCGTCTGAGTGTGGTTGTGTGTCAGTCGACCCGTGGCACCTTGATCGTGTGCATAGCCTGGCACAAGCGTCGTGGTGACGTCATCGCCACTCAGCGGCAAATTGCGGTTGTTGTCACCATTTGTGTGTTTGTGTGTGGGTGTTTGTGAGTGAGTTGAATATCTGTGCTTTTTTTTAACGTCCCGGGAGGCCTGCCTACGACTCGCCCTGGGTGTCACCAGGCCGTCTCGTGTGGGCAGCTCACAAACCTACGTTGAACTTCTTTCGCACTGTACACAGCCGACTGCGATAATCAGAGGTGCGGGGAAAGGACAACAAACTAAACACACACAAAAACTGTTCTAAAGAAAATAGTTTTCAATCTGCCCCAGTGGCTTCCTCATATTCATTCATAAACCGTAAAGGATAATAAATACACAATATGAAAAGCTTGAAGTCTAGGACTTTAGACGAGGCAATGGCGAACTAGGCCTTGTAAAAAAAAATTACTCTAAACAAAGATAAACCCTAGATTTGAATAAATATCCTTGTATTTGTATTATAATAAATATAGACACGTACATTTTTATTCGAAAGTGCATAAATGTACCCAATTTAACAGAAACTAAAAACAATACAAAAAGCTGAGGGCTGTAGTCAAGGTGCTGATGGACTAGGCCTTTATCACATTTAAACTCGATAAACACAGTGAATACATCTTAAATTAGAATAAATCTACGTGTATTTGTATCTTGTTGCATTATGAACCTGGTGACCCGAGTACGATGTATTGTGCATAAATTTACACAAATTAACAAACTCTTTAAAATAATATACAAAAAGCCGTGGGCTTGAGGCAAGGCGCTAACGGACTAGGCCTTAATCACATTCAAACTCATTAACATTAAATAAACGTAGTTAATAAACCTTAACATTAGAATAAATAAACATTCATTTGTGTTGTAATGAATACAGACACGTACATTTATATTGACACTCACGAGAGAGATGACGGAAAGTGATGATTACGAACAAATGGAGAAAGAACACACGATTAAACCCGAGTAAAACGATTAAACCCCCTTGCACCCGCCAATCTCAATATAAACACACACAGCTCACTCGCAGACACACAACTCACTCACACGCAGCTCACATGCAGCTCATTCTCACCCATTCTCACGTACAGCTCATACACATGCAGCACAATTCACATGCCGCCGCACACGCTGCCGCCATCTTGGGGGGGGATCCAACAGGTGAGGTGTGAGGTGAGCCGAAAAACAGGGCGTGGGTGAGTGACAACGATTGTGAGTCTCGGTGCCGGCGAGTATCACTGTTGGTCAGTGTCGGTGTGCGTGTTGGTGAGCGTCACTGTTGGTGAGCGTCAGTGTGGGTGAACGTGTTGGTGAGTGTCACTTTTGGTGCGTGTCACTGTTGGTGAGCGTCAGTGTGGGTTAGCATTTTGGTAAGTGTCAATGTTGGTGAGTGTCAGTGTGGGTGAGCGTGTTGGTGAGTGTTACATTGGTGAGTGTCAGTGTTGGTGAGTGTCGGTGAGCGTGTTGGCGAGTGTTGGCGAGCGTGTTGGTCAGTGTTGTCTCCGTGGTTACTACCCACAGCCCCATCCTTGTCAGCAGAAAGAGGCGGCAGCCACTGCCAGAGCTCAGCGCAGAGCCACCGGCGTGCTCACAGGTGAGTATGTCTCAGTGTGTGTGTGTCAGTGACCTGGTCAAGGCCTATTATACCATCAGTAGGCCTGGGCTCTGGGTAGTTCTTCGTGCTTTCAGAATCCCTGACCCTCTGCTCACGATCATTAAGGACCTTCATAATGGTGTGCGGGCCCAGGTAAAACTATGTTGCCGGGAGTCGGAGCCATTCCCTGTACACCTTGGGGTGCGACAGGGATGTCCTCTGGCTCCCACATTATTTAACATCTATTTCGACCACGTAGTTCGTGAAGCCTTTAATAGCTGTACCGGAGGAATTCCCATCTGGTACAGATACAATGGGAGGCTGATCGATGCCCGGGTGCGGTCAAGGGATGGCTCCCTATTGCTCAACCACGTTATGTATGCCGACAATCTGGTAATTGCTGCTCACTCGGTGGAGGAGTTGGAGGCGCTGCTGCTGAACCTGGAGCTTGCCACTAAGTGGTTGGGGCATTACCATCAGCCCCACCAAAACTAAGCACCTGCCTGGGTATTTTGTACCATCGGACACTCCACCCCCAAAACTCCCAATTGATGAAAGGGCAGTTGTGAAGAGAGTGGAGAGTTCCCATACTTGGGCAGTGTGCTCATGACAGGATCCGGTTTAACAGCAGAGGCCTCACTCCGAATCAGTCGAGCGACATTATCTTTTCATCAGTTGCGTAACGCTGTGTGGAAGCTACCTGGCCTGTCGCTCCGCACGAAGCTTCAGGTCTTCTCGTCCACGGTCATACCCTCCCTTCTCTACGCTTGCGCAACGTGAACCCCCCGAATGGAACATCTACGCCGGTTAAAAACATTTAGGATGGCCTGCCTACGATCCATCCTGGGTTTAACCAGACTGGATGGTGTGAGGAGCTCACAAATCCTTCAAAGGTCTGGACAAAGTCCCATCAGTGAGCTCCGGCAGGCAAGGCTGCGTTGGCTGGGCCATGTAGCCCGCATGCCCATCCACCGCATGCCTAAACAGCTTTTTTTTGCCGGATCGAGGGGGCGAAACGGGCACGGCACGGGCTAGAGAGGAGATGGAGTGATGTGGTACAGGAGGATGTGGAGCTGAGTGGACTTGCCAAATGACTGGTACCAGCGGTGTCAAGATCGGCTTCTGTGGAGGAGGCTCGTGAAGGACGCTGCTGAGAAGTTGGAGGCAGTTGCCCTCCAACAACAACGGAGGGCGGAGGAGCGTCGCTCACTACGACGAGTGGAGCACCGGGTGGATAAAGCACAGCAAGTTGGCACAGTAGGGGGCATAGGTGGTGCATCAGCCAGTCATCTCAGTAGACCCGTGGCACCTGGGTCTGCCCCGTGACCTCCTGCCAGCGGGCGTTCAACACTTCACGTGGCCTCAAGGTGCACATAGCCTGGCACAAGCGTCCATACTTCTGTCCATCCGCGTATACCCAACAAAGATGAGGGGTAGTGTAGCGGTCAGTGCTACTCCCTGCTACGAACCCGGCGGCCCGAGTTCGATTCCCGCTGTCGGCCATCACCAGTGGCGATTATTATAGCTGTTGGTGAGCGTCTGTGTGGCGGAGCGTGTTGGTGGTGAGTGTCACTATTGGTGAGCGTCAGTGGTGGTGCGTGTGCATGTTTGCGAGTGTTATAATTACCACTGGTGATGGGAGCCCCAGAACTTGTTATCTGAACTAGTTCTGGGGCTCCCCTAGGTAGACTCTGCTTCAAATGAGTTCCTGTGTGGCATTGTTGTTCTGACCGCCCCCCACCCAACCCATCCCACCCCACTCACCCCACCACACCCACTCCACCTCATCCACCCCACGTCAACCACCCCACCCCACGTCAACCACCCCACACCCACCCCTGCTACGGGTATGCGCGTGGCCACAGGCTCCCATGAGCCACCACAACCCCCCCACGACCCAGGCGAGAAGACGGCTCGGGCTGCGATGTTCTCCCAGTCGCGACGTCTGCCCGAGAGGACTCGCCGGTGAGACCCCCCCCCCCCAACTCATCCACCCGTTCTGCCTAGCACTGGAAGCAGTAGTAATCCTACTGGCATCAGCACTAGCAGCAGCAATGATCCTACTGGCAATCAGCACTGGCAGCAGTAGTGATTCTACTGGCATCAGTACTCGCAGCAGCGGTAGTGATCTTACTGGCATCAATACTTGCAGCAGTAGTAATCTTATTGGCATCAGCACTGGTAATAGCAATGGTAGTAATCTTACTGGCATCAATACTTGCAGCAGTAGCGGTAGTAATCTTACTGGCATCAGCACTGGTAGCAGTAGCGGTAGTAATCTTATTGGCATCAGCACTGGTAGCAGCAGCAGTGATCCTACTGGCAATCAGCACTGGCAGCAGCAGCGGTAGTGATCTTACTAGCATCAATACTTGCAGCAGTAGTAATCTTATTGGCATCAGCACTGGTAGTAGCAGTGGTAGTAATCTTACTGGCATCAATACTTGCAGCAGTAGTAATCTTATTGGCATCAGCACTGATAGTAGCAGTGGTAGTAATCTTACTGGCATCAATACTTGCAGCAGTAGCAGTAGTACTTTACTTGCATCAGCACAGGTAGCAGCAGCAGTGATCCTACTGGCAATCAGCACTGGCAGCAGCAGCGGTAGTTATCTTACTAGCATCAATACTTGCAACAGTAGTAATCTTACTGGCATCAGCAGTGGTAGCAGCAGTGGTAGTAATCTTACTGGCATCAATGCGAACTGCAGCGGTAGTAATCTTACTGGCATCAATACTTGCATCAGCAGTAGTAATCCTACTGGCAGCAGTGCTGGCAGCAGCAGTGGTAGTAATCTTACTGGCATCAATACTTGCATCAGCAGTAGTAATCTTACTGGCAGCAGCGCTGGCAGCAGCAGTGGTAGTAATCTTATTGGCATCAGCATTGGCAGCAGCGGTAAAATAGCTTCAGAGCTCATCGGATTACTCCAGTCTAACTACAGATTCTGACAGAGCCCACCGGAGATGTTGACTCCCTCGCCTGGTATACAGGAGGTCACGGATTCGATCCCGACCCTGATGCCTGCTGCTTTATATTTGGAGTCTGCGTCTCTCCATCTCCCAGTGGTCGCGTGGATTTTTATCCGGGTCCCCTCCGGTTTTCCCTTCACATTTTTTAAAATCAACATCACGCGTTTTTGGCCGCTGTGAATTTCCACGCTATAAGCCACTTGAATGGGCTTTCTCATTTATTGCCAGGTCGCTTCTGAACAAGAGCTACATAGCTCAGTGGGCCTTCTCTGGTGAAATTTAAATAGTTTAAAATAGTTTTAAATCGCAACAGCATTAGCAGTACAAAGCAGCAGAACTAGCTTCAGCAGTAGAAGCGGTGCTAGCAACGGTATGAGCACCACTATCACCAGCAGCACCACTACAACCACCTCCAAATACCATCATCATCACAGCCACCACCATTGCCACTACAATTACTACCACTGACACCACAACCGCCATCAGCACCACCAATACCAACACCCGCCGTTCGCCACTAAGTGTCGGTGACTGTCACCACGGTGCCTGTGCTAGGCCCAGGCGCACTTTGAGGCCACGTGAAGTGTCAAATACCTGCTAGGTTGGCTGAGATGACCAGTAGATGCACACCAGCTGTACCCCCTAGTGTGCCAACTTGCTGTATTTTAGCCACCCGGCGCTCTGCTTGTTGTTGTGAGCATTGACCCTCTGCCCTCCGTTGTTGCTGGAGGGCGACTGCCTCAAACTGCCCAGTAGCAGCGTCCTTCACGAGCCTCCTCCACACCACCACTACCACCACCACTACCACCACCACTACCACCATCACTACCACCATCACTGCCACCACTACCACCACCACAGCCACCACCGCTACCACCACTGCCATCACCACTGTTACCACCACCACTGCACGCCCACGCGTTATGAGGCTCCGTCCCTGGCGGTGCCGTCTCACCTGAGATCTTGCACCGGTGCAGGTGGCGTGAGCCGGGCTTCGCCGCCGGCGTCGTCGTCCTCACCGCCGTCACCGCGGTGCCGCCGGCCCCGCCACTCCTTCAGCGACGCTGCACCAGGTCCCCATGGAGGGTGGAGCCCCGGGTCGAGACGCGCGCGACGTGGGGGGTTGAGGCACGCCACGTGACCAGCGCAGCTGGCAGCAGCGCGGTCACGTGGCTTCTGTATGCATTTTAGTAATTAGTGTCTAAATTGTTTTATACAACCCCATTAATGTATAATATGCCACTTAAAATATCATTTATTTACCTCTGAAACGGATTATTTCCTTTCCCTTTATTTCTTATGGGAAAAATTCGTTTGGTATGCGTCATTTTTGGTATAAGTCCTACCTTCTGGAACGAATTAACGACGTATACCGAGGTACCACTTTACAAACTTTTTATTTTACCAGTTGTAAGGCTCCACTGAGCTGACGACTATGACGACAATGATGACGACAATGATGACGATGATGATGATGACGACTACTACGATAATGATGATGACGTTGATGGCGATGGCCGTGGTTTTGGTGAGAACAATGGGTGACGGTGGGCTCTGCATTGGTCCCGCGCTTGCAGGGGAATGGGTTCGGATCCCACCCAACTTCATAGTGATCAACAGCGACGACGACGATGAGGTCGAGGGGGACGCCGTCTTTGCGCAGCAGCAGGTGCAGATGGACGAGGACGAGGCGCTGGCTCGAGCGCTGCAGGTGAGCGCAGCGGAGGGCAGCGTTGGGGTAGCCGTACGCACACGCATGCATGCACACACACGCACGTATGCACGTACACGTATGCACGCACACGTACGCACGCACACGTACGCACACGCATGTATACACACACATACGTACGCATACACACACGTACGCACGCACACACACGTGTCAGGGTCTGGATCAAACAAACGACCTCCTGCATGTCAGGCGAGGTAGTCAACATCTCCTGGCCACAAACCGTTGCCCGCAGAGTAACGCCACCGAAGCCCGCTGGTCAACGTCGTTCAGAGACGTTTACCACGACGCCACGCTCCCGAAGTCGTAGATATGCTCGCTCGCTCGCCAGGCTCGTCGTACGCAAGAGAGAGGGGGAGTTGTCCGTACTCCCTCGGGCGTCCAGCAAGTAACCGCCGCCGCCTTCCGTAGATCCAGTTTGACGAGGAGGAAGCGGAGAGGCTGGCGGGGCCTGGAGGTCGCGGCGGTGGCGGCGGTGGCGGTGGTGGCGGTGACACGGAAGAGTTTTGGCACCGCCCCCCGACTCGCTCCTCGAATCACCAAGAAGAGGTGAGGGTCACCATGTACAGGAGTCGATCATCGATAATTATCCAGGGACGAAGGGGACACTGAATTTTCAAAAACGCCAGATAATGGCTCAATCATTGTTCTATGGTTCTTCCGTTAAAGTCACATAGATCGCAACACAAGCTTGTGTGTTGCGATCGAAACATCGTGATATTTTTATTATTTTTTATTCACTTTATTTTTATTACTTTATTGTTTTTGATTTTTTTTTTCTACATGACTTTACTGAGAAAACCATATAATATAAATTCCTGCAGGCACGAAAGTTTTAAGTCTAAATTAAATCATTATTTAGAATAGCTTATGTTTCCACATTCTTGCATGGCATGTTTGTAGGTGTTGGTAATCTCGAAGACTCTGCATCATGGGGTGATGTACGTAGCGCGCCTCTGCTCTTGTTTCAACAACCATGTGTTTGGCGATCGCACAGCCTTCAGAGGGGTTTTGCCGGTTACGCCGGATCGGCCCGGGAAGCAGCCGGAATAATCGCGCAGTGCCGGATGATCTGTGATTGACTGTATGTGCGTGTTGAACTTCTTTCGCACCGTGCGTAGCCGGCCGTGCTAATCTAATCGAAGGTGCCAGGAGGAAGGACAACAAACTAAACACAACAACAGGAAGCATTTCTAAAGAAATTAGTTTTCAATTTTGTATAGTGGTTTAGTGGAGTGTATAATAGTGCACTGTCTAGTGTAGTGTAGTGTATAGCAGTGTAGTGTATAGTCGTGTAGTGTATTACGGAGTGTATAGTATTGTAGTGTACGTCCGTTGAACTTATTTTGCACCGTACTTAGACAATCGTGCTAATCTGTGGATCTCTGTGGGTCTGGGTGTCTGGGTCTCTGTATGTGCGTGTTGAACTTCTTTCGCACCGTACGTAGCCGGCCGTGCTGATCGGAGGTGCGATTGCGGTGCCACCGGATTACATTTTGATTGAAAAGATTGTAGACCAAACTAAAACATGTCACATCAAAAAAAATTACAGAACACATTTAAAGTGATGCACATAGGAGTATAGTGCTTCCATTGCAGTCTTGGTTGTAAAGTGGCTTTTGGGTTTACAGTGCAATTAATCTTGCGAGTAGTTGTTAGATGTTTTTGGGCAAATCCAGACTGATCGAACCTACGACCTCCTCCATACCAGGTGAGGTAGTCAACATCTGCCTGGCCACCGCGCTCACCCCAATCTCAACGTCTCCCCTCTGCCGCCCTCCCCAGATGCCGCGCAACCAGCGCAGGAGGAGGAACCCGTCGCAGCACCAGCACAGGGACACGTACCCGGGTGAGTTCTCCCTCCCCAGGGTGTCCCCATGGTGCCCCCGTGTGTCTCCCGCAGGTGTCTGCTGTCTCTGCTGACCTACAGTGTGCCCCATGTGTCTCTGTTCTCCCGTCGTGTCTCCGCATCCTCCCTTCGTGTCTCCGTGTTGCACGCACGCACGATCAACTTCCCACACGCCGTGCGTAACTGACCGTGCTCACCGGAGGCGTTGTCCCCCACCCCCCCATGCCCTCTTCAGGGTGGACGTGCTGCAGCATCCCCCCCAATTTTCTGCGCGCCATCGCCATGACCTCGATGCACACGCAGCAGCAGAGCCCCAGCAACAACGGCGATGACTACGAGGTGAAGACCGTGCACGCGTGTGTGTTGGCACAGTAGGGGGCACGGGTGGTACATCGGCCAGTTATCTCAGTCGGTCGACCCATAGCACTTGAGTCTGTCCCGTGACCTCCTGCCAGCAGGCATTCAACGCTTCACGTGGCCTTAACGTGCACATAGCTTGGCACAAGCGTCGTGGTGACGTCACTGCCACTTAGTGGTGAAGGGCGGTTGTTGTTGATATTTGCGGGGAGCGGTAGTGTAGCGGTTAGCACGCTGAGCTACGAACCTGGCGACCCGGGTTCGATTTTTGCGCACGGCCAACACCAGTGACGACTATCTTAATCGGTCCAGGGCCTCCCCTAGGTGGACTCATCCTCAAATGAGTACCTGGTGCAATGTGTGAGCATCACCCCTAGGAAGACAAAGGCGGCCGGGCGTGGTGTTGGCCACCCACCCCCTCGTGTGCCGTGCCGGCCTTCATAGGTGCTCGCTAACAGCACTTGCCCCAACAGTCTGTTGCGGCTAGACGGGGAAACTTTGTCTTTGTTGTGTATATCTGGGTGTGTATGGTGGACAGTGTCCGGCAAAAACAACCCCCTACCTCCTCGGTGGTGTCAGATGGTGACGCTATGGTGGGTGCGAGCAATTCCATGGGAGGAATGGCCAATTCCATTTGGCTTACCCCCTCATGGTGCCACCACAGTGTCCAATGAGGGCTCTGGACAGGTGCAAGGGGCTGTTAACCCCTCCACCTTCAATCTAACTACCACCAAAACACGTGTTAAAAATCTAACTAAGCTTGTGCCAGAGGGCCCGGGACAAACCCATTTGGCAGAGCCAGGAGACTGAATCCTTACTCTCGGAGTTCCTCCAGAAACAGCAAAAAGCCATTGCGGGTGGCCACGTGGAATGTTTGAACGCTCACTGTGGAGGAGAGGCTGCCAATCCTCTGTCGGAAGCTGGACCATTACCGCCTGGATCTCTGCGGTATTCAGGAGGTCTGGTGGACTGGCTCTGACTCCTGCCACCATGAGGGGTGGACTGTCCTCTACTAGGGGCAGGAGACTACCAAACAACAAGAAATGAAGGGGGTGTGGGAGCATGGCGGTGAAGTGTGGGAAGCTTAAGCCCCAGGCTACTGTGGGCTCGCCTTCCCATCCAGAGGCGAGGAGTGGTGGTCGTGGTTACTTTTGCATCCACCGAAGATGAACATCAGTGGAGTGATGCAGGCAAGGCTGATAAGTCAGATGCCTTCTATGACGTGTCACAGGTGCTAGCTAAAGTGGCATGTCAGGGTTGCGCTCTGGCTCCCACATTGCGAGGCTAATCGATGCCCAGGTGCGGTCAAGGGATGGCTCCCTATTGATCAACCATATGTATGCTGATGATCTGGTGATTGCTGCTCACTCAGAGGAGGAGTTGGAGGCGTTGCTGCTGAACCTGGAGCATGCCACTAAGAGGTGGGGCATTACCATCAGCCCCACCAAAACTAAGCATCTGCCTGGGTATTTTGTACCATCGGATACTCCCCCCCCCCAACTCCCAATTGGTGATGGGGCAGTTGTGGAGAGAGTGGAGAGTTTTCCATACCTGGGCAGTGTCCTCATGACCAGCTCCAGTTTGTCAGCAAAGGTCTCACTACGAATCAGTCAAGCGGCATGATCTTTTCATCGGCTGTGTAAGCGTTCCAGACGACCGCAGAAGCGCTTCTGAAAGCGCCGCGGGACAATGCGGTGACCACCGTATTTGTTCAACGGCCAGCCAAAAGCCGCTTCTGCCGCTATGAAGATGACTGGAGGTCGCGCGATGATGGTTTATGTTAGTTTGCTGCTGCCCTGGTGATGTGAGTGCGTCATCGCACGTGTGTGCTTGTGTATGATGCCATCACCGCTGGAGGCAACCGGAGGTAGGCTGATGATGCTCATGTCAATGCTGATGGTTCTGATGGTGCTGAAACTGGTGTGCAAGTGATGATGATGGCACTGATGTGCTAGTAATGATGATCATGATGATGATGGTGCTGGTTGTAATGGTGATGGCTCTGCTGGTGGTGCCGGTAATATTGGGTGGTGCTGCTAATAATAGCGCTCCTGGTTGTGATGATGATGATGATACTGATGGTGATGATGATGGTGCTGCTAACTCCGCTACCATGGTGGTTGATGCTGGCACTACCTACAGTGTTGCTGTTTATTGTTGTTGTTGCTATCTGTAGCTATTCTACCTGTTTACCCAGAAAGCCTCACCAAGTCTCAACGCTTGTTCTGCGAAGGATCCTGCTACAACTTAAGCTATAGAAACGTGAAGTCGATGTAGTAGAATAACCATCGCACTAACGGTAGGGTGACCATCGTAGTAACGGTAGGGTGACCATCGTACTAACGGTAGGGTGACCATTGTACTAACGGTAGCGTGACTCTACTCACTTGTAAACAGGTTCAAAATTAAATTGTTAGCGAGTGAAAATTTCCTGCTGTTTGGGGGATGAATAGAGAATGTATGAGAACGAGTGATGGTGACGATGTGAGTCCAGTACTCGTGAGCTCGTGGATGGTGACGATCGTGATAATGGTGATGGTGACGATGGTGATGACGATGATGAGAACGGTTACGATAGTAAGTCCTGTACACAAGAGTTCAGGGATAGTGATGACGATGGTGACAATGACGACGATGTTCAGGAGCTGCTGCGGCTGGATGAGCAGCTTGGCGTCCGAGCGCATCACCTCAGCGCCGCAGACATACACCGGCTGCCCACCCAGGTCTTCTCGGCCGACCTGCGCAAGCCAAACTCCCAGTACGTTTTACCGTCATCGTCCAACATTCACACCTTCGCAACTCCGATTAGCACGGTTGGGTAGGTACGCTGTGTGAAATAACTCTTTGGTTCTTTTGGTAAAGTCACGTAGAAAGAAACGAAAATAAATTAAGTAATAGAATACGACGTTTCGATTGCAACAAAAGCAATCGTCATCAGGTAAAAAACAAACCAGTAAAATTAGAAATACAATGCAATACAACACATAGAGTTGGCTAACACAACAGTCAACACCCTACCTGGTTGATTACATTCTTCCAAAGATTGTTAAATTTGAGAGACAAAACACAGACACGGAGACACACAGACATAGAGAGACACAGAGACACACACAGAGACACAACGCTTCTGTGTCGAGGCCTTAAATAGAGAGGGGAGGGGTGGGGCAGAGAGAGAGGTGGGGGTGCTGGAGCAGAGAAATGAGCATGTCAATGAGAGAGCTGTGTGGAAATCCATCTTGCGGCGGCCCGGGGGAGAGAAAGACCTGTGGAAATCCACTCCGACGGGGGGGGGGGGGGGGGGAGAAAGAGCAAATGGGCAAATGGACCTATGCAAGCCTGGTAGAAATAGGAAGTATATTTCTAGATTTGAAGCTTTCGTGACTGCAAGGAATCATCTTCTTAGGTTTTTTCGGTAAAGTCACGTAGAAAGTAAAATAAAATAAAAACAGAAATCACGACGTTTCGGAGGCAACACAAGTCTCCGTCATCAGGTGGGACCGTCACAGCCAGATTAGCTGTATCAAGTGATTAGCTGTATCACTTGATACAGCTAATCTGGCTGTGACGGTCCCACCTGATGACGGAGACTTGTGTTGCCTCCGAAACGTCGTGATTTCTGTTTTTATTTTATTTTACTTTCTACGTGACTTTACCGAAAAAAACCTAAGAAGAGGAAGTATATTCATCTTCTTGGTTCTTTCGGTAAAGTCACGTAGGTAAAAAATTAAAATGAATTAATTAAAAAAACAAATTTATTTTAATTTTTTACCTACGTGACTTTACCGAAAAAACCTAAGAACATGAATCCTTGCAGTCACGAAAGCTTCAAATCCAGAAGAAATAAAATAGGAAGTGTTAGGTCTTCCAGTTTTTCCCCTCCACGCGGTTTAGAGCATTCGGGCTGCTGCTATTATTTTCCACGTGATGGTGATGCTGATAATCCCACTTCATTGAGCTATCGTTTGTAATGATCAGGGTCGCTTCTGATAAAGAGCTACTACATGGCTTAGTGGGGCCCTTACACCTGGTTTTTAGTTTTAAATGATGAGACACCTAAAATTATCGCTTGAAATAAGGAGGAAGAAGAAAAAACCTGTTCCATAAAGTAAGCGGCTCATTGAAGTAATTCACTGAAGTTGTATCGACACCTTTTGTGGTATAGCTCAGTGGGCCTTACCTGGGAAAAATACAATTAATTTCACCACCATCCCCTCCCCCCCACCACTCTGCAGGTGCAGCATCTGCACGGAGGCATACGAGGAGGGGGAGGTGATGCGGACCTTGCCCTGCTTGCACGCCTTCCACGCTGCCTGCATCGACAGGTGGCTACAGGTGAGCGTGGTGGGTGGTGGTGATGGTGGTGGTGGTGGGTGCTGAGCCAATCAGATGGGATTGCCCGAGAGGGGGAGGTTAATGTATGCATATGAATTACAATGGATACCCATTACCGGTTCGGTTAATCATGGTAATCAGCGGACATTATGCATGCACTCCGTGCCTTGACACCCTTCCGTTTTGTGGATGCACGAAATCACAAGACCTGTTGTTGTCCGCTCACAGTTAATCACCATAGGCGTATGGTCGCGAGGGCCTACGTGTTAAAGCAAATATCCTCTTGCCTTATTATTTTCTTTCTTTCAAATCGGACCGTTGCTATAATTGAATGGCGCGCATCATTGTGAGCGTTGCAAGTAAATAATAATACTGATGGTGGTGATGACGACGTGTGTTACTGTGACCGGCAAAATGTGCGCATGTAACGGTTTTGAGGTTCGGTAGCATGCTCTCTTGCGCTCGCATTCCGCAAACCGCTTCCCTTTTATAATAGAAGTTTGTTTTGGTGTTAGATCGCGTAAATATAAATGTGTCATTAAAACCGCCACCACCCGACAGTCCATTTAGCAAGTTTTGTCACGTAAACAGAACATGCCAATACGTTAAGAGTACAGCACACCGTGCTGTGTATTGGAAAGCAAATCCACAGCATTTACAATCTGAGTGATGTTTTTGCCAGTAATTACAACTATTTTTTGGGTCTTTCGGTAAAGTCACGTAGATGGGTTCAATGAAAATAACAAAAATAATTGAAAAAAACTACGACGTTTCGATCACAATGCAAGCGGTCATCATCAGGCTGAATAAAGAGAGGAAAGCTGCTGAGGCAGGCTGTTTTAAAGGTTTCAAATGGGTGTAGTCCAAGGGTCAGAAACGAAGTGGGCGGGGCTATTTATGTTAATGTAAGAAATTAGCATGTTAATGTAAGATCGCAGAGCCGCAGCCACGTCGGCACACGAGGTGGCTGGGAAATTTAACCTGCTTATGTAGAATCAGAGAGCCGCAAATAGCAACTAACATCGAAAGGTGGCAGGATGGAAACATCACAGCCAGTTATGACTTAAACTGGTTAATAATGTCCTAGATTTGAAGCTTTCGTGACTGCAAGGATTCATATTCTTAGGTTTTTTCGGTAAAGTCATGTAGGCAAAAAATTTAAATTAATAAAAGTAAAATAAAACAAAATAAAAATAAAAAAATCACGACGTTTCGGAAGCAACACAAGCCTCCGTCTTCAGGTGGAACCAGCACAGCCACGACAGCTGTATCAAGTAAATGAGAGATCACAAGAAATACCACCCCGTATATATAATGGTTGAGGGGGGAAGGGCCAGGAACGGCACACTTTTTATTAATTAAACCTTACCATATTAATAAAAAGTGTGCCGTTCCTGGCCCTTCCCCCCTCAACCATTATATATACGGGGTGGTATTTCTTGTGATCTCTCATTTACTTGATAGAGCTGTCGTGGCTGTGACGATTCCACCTGAAGACGGAGGCTTGTGTTGCTTCCGAAACGTCGTGATTTTTTATTTTGTTTTATTTACTTTTATTAATTACAAATTTTTACCTACGTGACTTTACCGAAAAAACCTAAGAATAATAACGTCCTTCCACTGATTGCTCAGTTTGTACCCATCTTCTTGGTTCTTTCGGTAAAGTCACGTAGAATGGAAACAATAAAAATAATAAAATGAAACATAATAAAATTATTCTCATGACGTTTCGGCCACAACGCAAGCAGCCGTCATCAGGTGAAGACCAGGTCTGTCGGGGAGACAGCGTCTGAATGAAACAGCACCATGCTTGGAGCGTATATTTAAGCTGGGTTGGAAGGGGGGGGAAGGGCGCCTTCACTAAATAATTTCTATATCAAGAGGAATTTAGCATATTTATAGGCATATTTATGGGAAATGCAGGTGTGTGATTAGTACTACTTATGCCCGTGCATTATGCAGGACTAGCAGCATCAAAGGGAGGGGATAGGGGTAGCACTAATAAAGGGAAGGAGTGTTAATAGTATATAGCTGCCGCAACTAGAAACCACCACGTAATTTAGCATATTTATGGGAAATGCAGGTATGTGATTAGTACTACTTATGCCCGTGCATTATGCAGGACTAGCAGCATCAAAGGGAGGGGATAGGGGTAGCACTAATAAAGGGAATGTATGTAGCTACAGCAACCAAAACCAACCACGTAAACAACTAAAGTATAAACTACATAGTATCATCAGTATACTATATATACTGCTGTATATTCACTATGCAATTACGATACTATATTGTACATTGTATTAAGCATATACATTTTATACTATTTATTATTATACACTACTATTGACCATCGTGTGAAAGACACTAAGAGCGAGCAACGAAATATGGCGCCCTCCCCCCCCCCCTTCCAACCCAGCTTAAATATACGCTCCAAGCATGGTGCTGTTTCATTCAGACGCTGTCTCCCCGACAGACCTGGTCTTCACCTGATGACGGCTGCTTGCGTTGTGGCCGAAACGTCGTGAGAATTATTTTATTATGTTTTATTTTATTATTTTAATTGTTTCCATTCTACGTGACTTTACCGAAAGAACCAAGAAGATGAATTCCTGCAGTCACGAAAGCTTTAAATCGAAATGTACCCATCTTGTCGGTTGAAATTGTGTCTGTCTATAAATATGGATGGCTTCGTGAACGAATCTTTGTTGATAGCCAGTGGGTTTGCAAAGTACCTTCGTCTTGGAGAAATCAATTACGTGTTCCAGTTCACTGGCGAGGTGATGATGGCCGGAAATACATTGAGCTCTATGGTGTAGAGTTTTGATGAGGGAATTAATCAAATTCACCATGGAGGTGGAAAAGGCTGGCAAGTTACCATTCTTGGATGTTTTAATCTAAAAGAGACCAGATGGCTCAATGGGACACTCTACAGGATAGCCACCCATATGGATGCCTACCTAACTCTAGTTATGAAGTAATAAAAAACAATGTATATGTATATATACGTGTAAAATTGTCATTGTCTATGTTGCATAAAGTCTATTATGTACCGTACAAATATAATATTTGAACACTGAAATGAAGCGTTGCTACTTTGTTTTTATCACGTACACATGGTGATGGTGCCGATAGCCGAACTCTGTTACAGCCTTTGGAGTGGCTTTGCCGGTTTCTCTGGATTGGCCCTGGGAACCGCCAGATAATGTTGGAAGCAGCCAGATAATCGAATATCTAATGTATATTGTCCCTGGGCAGAGAGTGGGCTTAAAACTCCGTCATGAGTTCTCTACTCCTCCCACCTCGTCCAGCACTCTCCCCTTGTCTCGCACTGCTACATTCATTCTCTCTCTCTCTCTCCTCTCTCACAGCAAAGCGCCATATGCCCGGTGTGTCGCACAAACATCATGTTGGACTGACGGACACGAAGAGGAAGAGGAGGTGGAGGACTTTGAGGGGCTGAGAAGTTTTTTCAAGAGCCAAAGAGTCGTGTTTAACGTGCAGTCGGCACGCTTTTCACGACCAATATTATCCACGACAGAGGTTGGTTTCTTTTGGTGGGGGTGGGGGGGAGTTAGGAACGTCACCAGCTTGTCGGGTTGTAAACGACCGACCGGTTGGTGCTGAACGAGTAACGAATTGGCCACGCGCTGTGTTACGTGACAAACCCCCTCGCCGATTGGCCACGTGTTAAGGGGTGGTGGTGGCAGCGGTTACCGATGCGACATTGATATCGGCGCCATCTGTCACCGAAAATGAAACCATTATTTCGGAGCACAGTTTTGCTCCCACCCTCAAGTCTCCCCGCCACCCCCCCCCTCCCAAATTCCCGGATATATTGTACGCCACGGTGCAACGATCTGCCGCGGCGTTCGTTTTCTGGCGACTTTACGTTTCGCATCGTTTATTTGTCTTTAACGTTCCCATTGCAGACCAACCCCCTCGCGTACCACTCCGGTACAAACGAGGAGCTCCACTCACTCAACGTTCATTCATTGGCTCAATGCGAGGCCGCTGACAAGTTGCATAACCGTTGCAATAATGCCATGCGTGCGCACGTGCTTGCGTGTGTGTGAGACGCGGGTGCGTGTGTGTGAGACGCGGGTGCTCGTGTGTGTGACGCGGGTTCTCGTGTGTGAGACGCGTGTGTGAGACGCATCTGTGTGTGTGTGACGCAGGTGCGCGCGTGTGTGACGCAGGTGCGCGCGTGTGTGACGCAGGTGCGCGCGTGTGTGACGCAGGTGCGCGCGTGTGTGACGCAGGTGCGCGCGCGTGACGCAGGTGCGCGCGTGTGAGACGCTGGTGCTCATGTGTGAGACGCGTCTGCGTGTGTGAGACGCTGGTGCGTGTATGTGTCTTTGTTGTCACGCGGGTGCTCGTGTGTTTGTGACCCGTTTGTGTGTGTGAGGCGCAGGTGCATACGTGTGACAGTTTGGTTCGTTTTTGTCATGAATAAAACAAAATTTTGTTTTTTTTATGCTTGCCTCAGAGAATACTCTTTTTCCAGTCTGTTCAACTCCTCTACTTACGAACGTTCGACGAACGAACTTTCAGAGATACAAACAAACCTGTCCTTATGTCTAGTTGCAGCTGTTCGGACCAAGAGTCGTAAGTTAAACTGCCGCGTAATAGATGGCAGTGGTGGAACCCACATCTGCAGAATGTGAAGAACCAGTGACATCTATATCTGCGTAATGTGAAGAACCAGTGGCATCTACATCTGCAGAATGTGAAGAAGCAGTGGCATCTACATCTGCAGAACGTGAAGAACCAGTGGCATCTACATCTGCAGAATGTGAAGAACCAGTGGCATCTACATCTGCAGAACATGAAGAACTGACGGCATCTACAGGAGATTATCCAAATTTTAAAGCCATTCCCCATGTTTTAGTGAACACGCCATACAACGCGTTCGGAATCGACGGGAGTAAAGTTGGACTTGCGAACAAATCGACTCATGAACAAACTTCTAGAACCCAACTCATTCGTAAGTAGTGGAGTCCCTATCGTCTTAGCCGACCACTTTCAGGTTACTTAAGTCGCTGGAGACTTTGAACGAAAACAAAAAAGACCCGGACTCATTCATCGGCGGCAATTTGTGGCCTTAGAAGTTGTACATGATAATAATGTAAGCCTAGGGCAATGGCTATTACTCATAGCATCACTGGGCCGTGTGCATCGCTGCTAATGCAGCAGCATCGCCAAATAACTTGTACGGTATAGTAATGCACATACCGTGGTCTGGCTGTTGCTTAGAAATGTGAAACTAATTTATTTAGAACTGCTTGTAGTTGTGTTTAGTTTGTCCCCCCGCACCTCCAATTAGCGCAGTTGGCTACGTACGGTGCGAAAGAAGTTAAACATACTAACTACTATACACTACATTATACACACTTCACGACTATACACTACACAATACACTGCAACACAATACACTGCTACACTACTACACACCACTACTATATATTATACGAATATACACCATACTATACATAACACTGCTACACTATGCACTGGTGCCACAGCAATGGAGCAACTCTGCCGGCGACGCCATCCCCTCGCACCCCTCCACACGAACGCACGAACACCCCCACTAAACACACGCACGCACCCACGTAGGGTCTCGATGGGGGGGGATGCCTGGCACCACGGGTTTTCATCCAAGGGGCCCCTAGCAGGGATGCCCCCCGGTTTCCCGTTGCCAGGAGACTAAAATCAACTTAAAAAGTCGTAGGGGCGCATAGAGCTTTACAGGCTGGTCGCGATGAAGCATCCACAACACGGGAGGTCGGGCCTCGAAGGCAAACACTCTACGGACGGTGCAAACAGTGGGGTGGGGGAAAAAGTCCCTGGGCGCCCTAGCAGAAGCGATTTAAGAGAGAGACCGGAAATTACCAGTGAATCGGAGATGAGGAACACAGATATGGGGACAATGGGAAGAGGGGGGGGGATGACGTGATGCCCCCCGTAACGGCAGGTAAAGCGCTCAGATTGGCCGCGCAGGATGACATCATGTCACCCGGAGATTAACGGGCTCTGAGGATTAGAGGGGAGTGAGAGAGAGAATTTATATCCAAGTTCTCCTGCGACCGTCAAGAATCCCAGCCGCTCTCAGCGTCCGCGTGACACCTGCCGGGTGTAGCTGCGAACCGTCGGCCAGGCGGAGTCTTCGCTGTCCAGCGTCCTCCCCAACTCCCACCGTGTCCGTGCGGCGCCGTGAGTGTGTCTGCGAGGTGAGTGATCGTTGAGTTGGTCGATTCAGCCCAGTTCGCTCGTTAGACCTCGCCCTAGATAGTCGCACATCACGAAGGGTGGCAAGTAAGAGGCCTGGCGCTACCCGGAGGGTGTTCGCTGGGGGCCATAAACAGGGGTTCACTTCGCGCCGGGAATAAAACCTTCGCACAGGTTGATGGTTGACGCGCTGTGCGTGTGTGTGTGAAGAGTGGTGGAACCGGCGTACTGCGGTGTGGGTGAATAAATCGGTGTGTGTGGGTGATATAAATCGGTGTGTGTGTAATAACAGCTATCGTGGGTTCACGTGGGGGAGTGGCTTGCCGGTCCCTGCTTGTAGCCAATAAGGGTCAAGATAGGGAGTGTGGGGCCGGCGTGATCACGGCATGTCATCAGGAGTGATTGGCCCAGCCATTTGGGGCCCCAGCCAATGGGGATCCGGGTAAGAGGCGTGGTCCCGGGATTGACAGGGAACCATCGAGAACGGTCGAGATTGCCCATGGAGGATTGGCTGGGAGGACCACGTGACGAAGGGATTAAGAGAGAGAGAGAGGAAGGATCGGGAGAGAGACTGGGAACTGAACGGGGCGAGAGCCACGCGCGAACGGGGCTCCGGGTGCCACGTGCGCGGTGGGAGCTGGTGGGAGTCCGCCGCCACTACGTTGTCTGCCAGCAACGGAGCGTGTGGGAGCAAGTGTACCGTGAAGTGGAAATAAAGAGGACCGATTCCGAATCCGTCTCCGGAGAATTATTACATTGGTGTCAGAAGTACTTCTGCGACTGTTTGGACGATCGTCATGATGTCCAAGCACCCCAGAAAAAAGAACCTGCCTGTGCCTCTATCGGAGGAGGAGGTCGAGACGGATGAAGATGAGCTGTTGGGAGCTACAGCCCCTATGCCGCCTGCTGAAAATGTACTTCTCGACGTCTCTCAGCGTCGACCGACGGAAGATGCGACCGCTGCAGGAACAAAAGGCGAGTGGCGGCTGATGGCGGAGCAGATCGAGTCTTTACGCGCCATTCTGCTTAGTCTGGTGACCGCGGTGGCATCCTCACCAGCCGCGGGCCGCCAGATTGCCGATCAACTGGACGCCGCGGGAAGGAGTCCGGTGAAAGAACCTGCGTCCGCCATTCCTTCTGCTACGCGGGAGGACGCCGTCATTCTGGGTGGAGCAGCGGCGCCGGAGCCGTCGGCCGCCATTTTGGGCGCGCCTACCGCCACGCGGCCACCGGCCGCCATTTTGTCTGATACGGGTGGAGAGCGGGAACGCCAGTCGGAGACGCCCGCGGCGCGCGCTTACCACCGCGGACATCGCCTTCCACAAATCAAAGAATTCATCGCCGGAGGTGATTGGAGTGCTTTCACATGGCGCTTTGAATCGGCTTTTAGATCCGTCAATTGGACGGAGGATGAAGCACTGGGAGCGCTACCTACACTGCTCGACGATGTTTCTCTGGGGGTCTTCCGTTCCATTCCGGCGGCCAAGAAGAAGACACTGCGGGACGCGTTCGTGGAGATGGCGGAATTCTATGACCCACCGACGTCAGCCACCAGAAAATTTATGTTACGTCGCCGAGCATCGGAGGAATCGCCGTTGGCCTATCGTGGGGCATTGATGGCGCTGGCCATGGCTGCCTACCCCGACGCGACGGCCGACCATTTGGATCCTCTCATCCTCTCCCGTATGCTGGAGTTGGCTCAGGAACTCAAGATTTCGCTGCCAGTGTGCGGCCACGAACCACTTACATCGCGATGGGTGGCGCGCTGCCTGGACGCAAAATTTAATATCAGGCGTTGGGACCAGATGGCGGCGTGGACGGGGAAACCGGAGATCGACGGGCCACCTTTGGGGTGGTCTCCACGACTAGTGGTCCACTGCTCCGACGACTCGGGCGACGACGACATGCTGGCTGCTGCTGTTTCGCACGAGAGTCCGGGACGGCGGCTGCGCGACCAGCGTGGCAACTACATGGGCCGTCCGCGTGCAAGGGCCGGGTCGTCCGACCGCCGGCCGACGTCGGCGGCTTGCTTCAAGTGCGGCAGACGGGGCCATTTCGCCCGTGACTGCCGCTGTCGGCCTCTACTGTCGCCTCCTTCGACGAGGGGACCTCCTTCTCCTCCACCTGCCGCGGAGCCGCAACAACCTCGGGCGAGTCGGCACACATCGGACACCCGGCAGGTCCTGTCACATCACCCATCCATTCGCACTCATTCTCACACTCCTCAGGAAAAATGTACTTCCCCCGCTACAGTTACGCGCTCTGCTACGCAGTGGAAAAAATTGGCTCGCAGGGTGGTAGCTGCGGCTTCGGGCTCGTCGACGGTACGCGGTACCATCGACGGCGTTGATGTGCGCATCTTGGTGGACACGGGTGCGTCGGCCACCATCATTTCTGATGTTATTTTCCATCTGTTGTCCATCCCTGCGTCGCAGATATGTAGGGTTAATGATGCGTGTGTCGCCGCGAATGGGGGAAGCATGGGTATCTGTGGCCAGGTGGATGTGAGCATCGCTATCGGAAATATTACCGCCGCAGGACCTGTGTTAATCTCTCGCTCGCTAGCTGTTCCATGCTTACTCGGTACTGATTTCCTGCGTCGGATGCCGCTGAAAATACGAGTCGACCAGGACTGTTTAGAAATGCCGGGGGGTCGTCGTATGGCGTTCCTGCCTTCCTTGTTGGCCAGCGCGCCTACAGGTAACGCAGTCACTGCCGTTGTTGCTGCTACGGTAGAAGTACCGCCGGGAGCACAAATGTTGATACCGTTGCGTTACCGTAAACCCCTTCGAATGGGGAAGGGTGCAGAAGGCGTGCTGCTATCCCCATCTAATTCGGCATCTAAATCATTTTCTTTAGCGGCGGCGCAAACGATCGTGCGACCGGGTCAAGCACCTTTTATACAGGTGTTAAATGGGGGACCTGACCGCGTTATTGTTCCAGAGGGGTCGGTGTTGGCTCACGCCACTACCGACTTCGCCTCTTGCGACGCAGCGCCGCGCGCACGAATGCCCGCTGGTAGGCCCCCACACGATCGCTCTCAAGAACGTTGGATCGCAGATTTGTGCGGTGAAAATTCTTCCTTGTCGAACGGACAAAGGAACGCCCTGCGTTCATTATTGATACAGTACACTGATGTTTTCAGTAAAAATGATTTGGACCTCGGCCGCACGTCGCTTTTGTCGCACCATATTGACACCGGTGCGACGCCTCCCATCTCTATGCACCCTCATCGCATGAGCCCGGCGGAAAGGGATCACGTGCGCGGAGCGGTAAATGAATTGTTGGCGGCGGACATCATTTCGCCGTCCAACAGCCCTTGGGCCGCGCCCGTCGTTCTGGTAAAGAAGAAAGATGGCGGTACAAGATTTTGTGTTGATTTCCGCCGGTTAAACAAAATTTCGGTGGCGGATGCATACCCCTTACCGAGGATGGATGATTCGTTGGACGCTTTATCGGGTGCTAAGTTTTTTTCTACCCTTGACTTGTCCTCGGGGTTCTGGCAGCTTCCCCTCGACGATGAGTCGAAGGCAAAAACGGCATTCCGCACGCCGCAAGGTCTCTTTGAATTTAATCGGTTGCCTATGGGCTTGAATGCGGCACCGGCGACGTTTCAGCGGCTCATGGAATTGGTGCTGACTGGACTGCAGTTAATTGTTTTCAGCCGCACGTTCGAAGAACACCTCCAACGTCTAGAGGCGGTTTTTCAAAGAATGCGTACGGCTGACCTTAAATTTAAACCTAAAAAATGCCACCTTCTGCAACACTCTGTCCGCTACTTGGGTCATATCGTCAGTTCGGACGGCGTATCCACTGACCCTCTGAAAACGAAATGTGTACGAGAGTGGCTCACACCCACTTCGGTGGGAGATGTTCGGCGGTTTATTGGGTTCGCTTCCTATTATCGCCGCTTCGTTCAAAATTTTGCGACGTTGGCAAAGCCATTACATGTTCTGACTGGCAAAAATCAAAGGTTTCGATGGGGAGTGGAAGAGGAAAAATCTTTTATGGCACTTCGGAACCACCTCGCCACGGCGCCAACACTGGATTACCCAGATTTCTCACAGCCGTTCATCCTCGATACGGACGCTAGTGATATCGGCATTGGGGCCGTTTTGTCGCAACGTAAGGACGGGGTAGAGCGAGTAGTGGCGTACGGCAGCCGGGTTTTGTCCCCTGCGGAAACACGCTATTGTGTGACAAGACGGGAACTTTTGGCAATTGTTCACTTTGTCCGTTTGTACCGGCCATACCTGTATGGACGGAAATTCCTAGTTCGCTCAGATCATGCGGCTTTACAATACTCCTTGAAATTAGATCAACCGTCAGGCCAATTGGCCAGGTGGCTGGAATCGTTACAAGAATTTTCCTTTGATATTACATACAGAAAGGGGGCCCGTCATGCGAACGCTGACGCGCTCTCAAGGCTGCCGCCCCTTCCTCCGTGCACTTGCCTGACGGGCACGCACCGCTGTGCGGCACCGGCCGCTTCGCCTTGTCCGGTTATGGGGGCGATAGCGGATGAGGATGCAGGGGCGGAAGCGAAGGAGGACGACCAGCAAGGGTCGGTGGACACGGATGATATCTTACGGTTACCGCACGCGGTTTGGTTACGTGAGCAGGAGGCTGATGCCTCGCTGTCTCCACTACGGAAATTGATAGGGAAACAAAAATCTCCATTGGCGGGTTGGAAATGGCAGATGTTCCGAGGCAAGTCGGGATTGTTAATGTGTACTGACGGGTTGTCTGATCGACCACGCTTGGTGGTGCCTACTTCACTTCGCTACGACCTGCTTCGTGCTTTGCACGCTGATAAATTGATGTACCTCGGCGTCCAAAAGACTTTGGCCGCACTGCAGAAGGATTTCTTTTGGGCCGGTATGACAACAGACGTCAATGACTTTATTCGCTCATGCCAGGACTGTGCAAAGAGGAAGCCGCCTCGGAACCCCTATGTACCACCGTTACGTTCCATTGAGGTGTCCCGCATTAACGAATTGGTCGCTCTCGATATTCTGGGCCCGTTTCCCCCGTCGGCGAGGGGCAATAAATACCTTCTCGTCGGGGTGGAATATTTTTCTCGATGGCCGATGGCCTGGCCCCTACCCGACCAGACGGCAGCATCCATTACCGACGCTTTCTTGAACGGGTATGTCATGGACAAGGGGGCACCTGAAAGGCTGCTCACAGATCAGGGGCGGAATTTCTCTTCCAAATTGCTTAAGGAAGTTTGTGACGCGTTGGGTACGAAGAAAATTCGCACTTCTCCTTACCACCCACAAACAGATGGTATGGTGGAACGATTCAACCGCACCCTCTCGGCTATGCTTTGTCACACGGTCAGTGAAAAGCAAACCGATTGGGACCTGCACATACCAGGCGTCTTAGCGGCTTACCGCATGGTTCCACACACATCCACGGGATACTCACCATTCTTTTTGATGTATGGCCGTGAAAATGTTCCACCCATCGACGTGCAATTGGGTGAGCCTAGCAAACGACCGTCCCGTTCCTTGCCTGACCACGTGCGTGACTCGCTTGAACGAGTGACGGAGGCACGAGAGGCTGCCCGGTGTGCGACAGCCCGTGCTCAGGCAAGGAACGAACGTTATGCGCGTCGATCGCATACTCACATGTCTTGGTCAGTGGGGGACCGGGCGTGGCTCCACTGCCCCCAGGTACCGGCGGGCACATCCCCCAAACTGCACAGGCCGTGGCGGGGGCCTGTAACACTAATAGATGTTCGGAACTTGCAGAGTATCCGTGTTCAGTATGAAAATCGGCGGTGGTATGTCCACTCCTCACGGCTTAAACCCTATGTTGACGCGCGTGTCGGCCCTTCATCCCCATTAGTTGACCTGCCGGGTTCCGTCGAGCCGACCACGCCGCTTGCCACACCCATTGATCCCAAGGGGGACTGTGTTGTGCCTCCTACAGATGAACAGGTTCTGAGGGCTGAGGTGGCCCCAGCCGCCCCCCCTCCAAGGAGACCTGACCTGGGCGTGACCAAGCATCCACAACCTACTTCTTCTTCAAGCCTACCATCTCCTGTCCATCCGGAAGCAAGGGGATCAGGCGCTGGGAGCGGAGGGGGTCCCGCGTCACGTACGCGGTCGAAATCTCTCCCGTTTCGTTAACGTTTGATCGTTCGTTTATTTCCCTGTTGTTACTGCGCTGCAGGGGCGCCCTAATGTATGTCGTGATTTTGTTGTATGGGTGACTTTTTAAATGTTGTAGGCGCAGGGACGCCGGTTCACCCTCATATCGTTAAACGCACCTTGGTGCCCTAATAATATGTTTCGGAATTGGTTTATCACCCTTTCCCAGCCGAGACGGCTATTTTTTTTCACCGGGGGGGGGGGGGGTGATGTAATAACAGCTATCGTGGGTTCACGTGGGGGAGTGGCTTGCCGGTCCCTGCTTGTAGCCAATAAGGGTCAAGATAGGGAGTGTGGGGCCGGCGTGATCACGGCATGTCATCAGGAGTGATTGGCCCAGCCATTTGGGGCCCCAGCCAATGGGGATCCGGGTAAGAGGCGTGGTCCCGGGATTGACAGGGAACCATCGAGAACGGTCGAGATTGCCCATGGAGGATTGGCTGGGAGGACCACGTGACGAAGGGATTAAGAGAGAGAGAGAGGAAGGATCGGGAGAGAGACTGGGAACTGAACGGGGCGAGAGCCACGCGCGAACGGGGCTCCGGGTGCCACGTGCGCGGTGGGAGCTGGTGGGAGTCCGCCGCCACTACGTTGTCTGCCAGCAACGGAGCGTGTGGGAGCAAGTGTACCGTGAAGTGGAAATAAAGAGGACCGATTCCGAATCCGTCTCCGGAGAATTATTACATTGGTGTCAGAAGTACTTCTGCGACTGTTTGGACAATCGTCAAGATGTCCAAGCACCCCAGAAAAAAGAACCTGCCTGTGCCTCTATCGGAGGAGGAGGTCGAGACGGATGAAGATGAGCTGTTGGGAGCTACAGCCCCTATGCCGCCTGCTGAAAATGTACTTCTCGACGTCTCTCAGCGTCGACCGACGGAAGATGCGACCGCTGCAGGAACAAAAGGCGAGTGGCGGCTGATGGCGGAGCAGATCGAGTCATTACGCGCCATTCTGCTTAGTCTGGTGACCGCGGTGGCATCCTCACCAGCCGCGGGCCGCCAGATTGCCGATCAACTGGACGCCGCGGGAAGGAGTCCGGTGAAAGAACCTGCGTCCGCCATTCCTTCTGCTACGCGGGAGGACGCCGTCATTCTGGGTGGAGCAGCGGCGCCGGAGCCGTCGGCCGCCATTTTGGGCGCGCCTACCGCCACGCGGCCACCGGCCGCCATTTTGTCTGATACGGGTGGAGAGCGGGAACGCCAGTCGGAGACGCCCGTGGCGCGCGCTTGCCACCGCGGACATCGCCTTCCACAAATCAAAGAATTCATCGCCGGAGGTGATTGGAGTGCTTTCACATGGCGCTTTGAATCGGCTTTTAGATCCGTCAATTGGACGGAGGATGAAGCACTGGGAGCGCTACCTACACTGCTCGACGATGTTTCTCTGGGGGTCTTCCGTTCCATTCCGGCGGCCAAGAAGAAGACACTGCGGGACGCGTTCGTGGAGATGGCGGAATTCTATGACCCACCGACGTCAGCCACCAGAAAATTTATGTTACGTCGCCGAGCATCGGAGGAATCGCCGTTGGCCTATCGTGGGGCATTGATGGCGCTGGCCATGGCTGCCTACCCCGACGCGACGGCCGACCATTTGGATCCTCTCATCCTCTCCCGTATGCTGGAGTTGGCTCAGGAACTCAAGATTTCGCTGCCAGTGTGCGGCCACGAACCACTTACATCGCGATGGGTGGCGCGCTGCCTGGACGCAAAATTTAATATCAGGCGTTGGGACCAGATGGCGGCGTGGACGGGGAAACCGGAGATCGACGGGCCACCTTTGGGGTGGTCTCCACGACTAGTGGTCCACTGCTCCGACGACTCGGGCGACGACGACATGCTGGCTGCTGCTGTTTCGCACGAGAGTCCGGGACGGCGGCTGCGCGACCAGCGTGGCAACTACATGGGCCGTCCGCGTGCAAGGGCCGGGTCGTCCGACCGCCGGCCGACGTCGGCGGCTTGCTTCAAGTGCGGCAGACGGGGCCATTTCGCCCGTGACTGCCGCTGTCGGCCTCTACTGTCGCCTCCTTCGACGAGGGGACCTCCTTCTCCTCCACCTGCCGCGGAGCCGCAACAACCTCGGGCGAGTCGGCACACATCGGACACCCGGCAGGTCCTGTCACATCACCCATCCATTCGCACTCATTCTCACACTCCTCAGGAAAAATGTACTTCCCCCGCTACAGTTACGCGCTCTGCTACGCAGTGGAAAAAATTGGCTCGCAGGGTGGTAGCTGCGGCTTCGGGCTCGTCGACGGTACGCGGTACCATCGACGGCGTTGATGTGCGCATCTTGGTGGACACGGGTGCGTCGGCCACCATCATTTCTGATGTTATTTTCCATCTGTTGTCCATCCCTGCGTCGCAGATATGTAGGGTTAATGATGCGTGTGTCGCCGCGAATGGGGGAAGCATGGGTATCTGTGGCCAGGTGGATGTGAGCATCGCTATCGGAAATATTACCGCCGCAGGACCTGTGTTAATCTCTCGCTCGCTAGCTGTTCCATGCTTACTCGGTACTGATTTCCTGCGTCGGATGCCGCTGAAAATACGAGTCGACCAGGACTGTTTAGAAATGCCGGGGGGTCGTCGTATGGCGTTCCTGCCTTCCTTGTTGGCCAGCGCGCCTACAGGTAACGCAGTCACTGCCGTTGTTGCTGCTACGGTAGAAGTACCGCCGGGAGCACAAATGTTGATACCGTTGCGTTACCGTAAACCTCTTCGAATGGGGAAGGGTGCAGAAGGCGTGCTGCTATCCCCATCTAATTCGGCATCTAAATCATTTTCTTTAGCGGCGGCGCAAACGATCGTGCGACCGGGTCAAGCACCTTTTATACAGGTGTTAAATGGGGGACCTGACCGCGTTATTGTTCCAGAGGGGTCGGTGTTGGCTCACGCCACTACCGACTTCGCCTCTTGCGACGCAGCGCCGCGCGCACGAATGCCCGCTGGTAGGCCCCCACACGATCGCTCTCAAGAACGTTGGATCGCAGATTTGTGCGGTGAAAATTCTTCCTTGTCGAACGGACAAAGGAACGCCCTGCGTTCATTATTGATACAGTACACTGATGTTTTCAGTAAAAATGATTTGGACCTCGGCCGCACGTCGCTTTTGTCGCACCATATTGACACCGGTGCGACGCCTCCCATCTCTATGCACCCTCATCGCATGAGCCCGGCGGAAAGGGATCACGTGCGCGGAGCGGTAAATGAATTGTTGGCGGCGGACATCATTTCGCCGTCCAACAGCCCTTGGGCCGCGCCCGTCGTTCTGGTAAAGAAGAAAGATGGCGGTACAAGATTTTGTGTTGATTTCCGCCGGTTAAACAAAATTTCGGTGGCGGATGCATACCCCTTACCGAGGATGGATGATTCGTTGGACGCTTTATCGGGTGCTAAGTTTTTTTCTACCCTTGACTTGTCCTCGGGGTTCTGGCAGCTTCCCCTCGACGATGAGTCGAAGGCAAAAACGGCATTCCGCACGCCGCAAGGTCTCTTTGAATTTAATCGGTTGCCTATGGGCTTGAATGCGGCACCGGCGACGTTTCAGCGGCTCATGGAATTGGTGCTGACTGGACTGCAGTTAATTGTTTTCAGCCGCACGTTCGAAGAACACCTCCAACGTCTAGAGGCGGTTTTTCAAAGAATGCGTACGGCTGACCTTAAATTTAAACCTAAAAAATGCCACCTTCTGCAACACTCTGTCCGCTACTTGGGTCATATCGTCAGTTCGGACGGCGTATCCACTGACCCTCTGAAAACGAAATGTGTACGAGAGTGGCTCACACCCACTTCGGTGGGAGATGTTCGGCGGTTTATTGGGTTCGCTTCCTATTATCGCCGCTTCGTTCAAAATTTTGCGACGTTGGCAAAGCCATTACATGTTCTGACTGGCAAAAATCAAAGGTTTCGATGGGGAGTGGAAGAGGAAAAATCTTTTATGGCACTTCGGAACCACCTCGCCACGGCGCCAACACTGGATTACCCAGATTTCTCACAGCCGTTCATCCTCGATACGGACGCTAGTGATATCGGCATTGGGGCCGTTTTGTCGCAACGTAAGGACGGGGTAGAGCGAGTAGTGGCGTACGGCAGCCGGGTTTTGTCCCCTGCGGAAACACGCTATTGTGTGACAAGACGGGAACTTTTGGCAATTGTTCACTTTGTCCGTTTGTACCGGCCGTACCTGTATGGACGGAAATTCCTAGTTCGCTCAGATCATGCGGCTTTACAATACTCCTTGAAATTAGATCAACCGTCAGGCCAATTGGCCAGGTGGCTGGAATCGTTACAAGAATTTTCCTTTGATATTACATACAGAAAGGGGGCCCGTCATGCGAACGCTGACGCGCTCTCAAGGCTGCCGCCCCTTCCTCCGTGCACTTGCCTGACGGGCACGCACCGCTGTGCGGCACCGGCCGCTTCGCCTTGTCCGGTTATGGGGGCGATAGCGGATGAGGATGCAGGGGCGGAAGCGAAGGAGGACGACCAGCAAGGGTCGGTGGACACGGATGATATCTTACGGTTACCGCACGCGGTTTGGTTACGTGAGCAGGAGGCTGATGCCTCGCTGTCTCCACTACGGAAATTGATAGGGAAACAAAAATCTCCATTGGCGGGTTGGAAATGGCAGATGTTCCGAGGCAAGTCGGGATTGTTAATGTGTACTGACGGGTTGTCTGATCGACCACGCTTGGTGGTGCCTACTTCACTTCGCTACGACCTGCTTCGTGCTTTGCACGCTGATAAATTGATGCACCTCGGCGTCCAAAAGACTTTGGCCGCACTGCAGAAGGATTTCTTTTGGGCCGGTATGACAACAGACGTCAATGACTTTATTCGCTCATGCCAGGACTGTGCAAAGAGGAAGCCGCCTCGGAACCCCTATGTACCACCGTTACGTTCCATTGAGGTGTCCCGCATTAACGAATTGGTCGCTCTCGATATTCTGGGCCCGTTTCCTCCGTCGGCGAGGGGCAATAAATACCTTCTCGTCGGGGTGGAATATTTTTCTCGATGGCCGATGGCCTGGCCCCTACCCGACCAGACGGCAGCATCCATTACCGACGCTTTCTTGAACGGGTATGTCATGGACAAGGGGGCACCTGAAAGGCTGCTCACAGATCAGGGGCGGAATTTCTCTTCCAAATTGCTTAAGGAAGTTTGTGACGCGTTGGGTACGAAGAAAATTCGCACTTCTCCTTACCACCCACAAACAGATGGTATGGTGGAACGATTCAACCGCACCCTCTCGGCTATGCTTTGTCACACGGTCAGTGAAAAGCAAACCGATTGGGACCTGCACATACCAGGCGTCTTAGCGGCTTACCGCATGGTTCCACACACATCCACGGGATACTCACCATTCTTTTTGATGTATGGCCGTGAAAATGTTCCACCCATCGACGTGCAATTGGGTGAGCCTAGCAAACGACCGTCCCGTTCCTTGCCTGACCACGTGCGTGACTCGCTTGAACGAGTGACGGAGGCACGAGAGGCTGCCCGGTGTGCGACAGCCCGTGCTCAGGCAAGGAACGAACGTTATGCGCGTCGATCGCATACTCACATGTCTTGGTCAGTGGGGGACCGGGCGTGGCTCCACTGCCCCCAGGTACCGGCGGGCACATCCCCCAAACTGCACAGGCCGTGGCGGGGGCCTGTAACACTAATAGATGTTCGGAACTTGCAGAGTATCCGTGTTCAGTATGAAAATCGGCGGTGGTATGTCCACTCCTCACGGCTTAAACCCTATGTTGACGCGCGTGTCGGCCCTTCATCCCCATTAGTTGACCTGCCGGGTTCCGTCGAGACGACCACGCCGCTTGCCACACCCATTGATCCCAAGGGGGACTGTGTTGTGCCTCCTACAGATGAACAGGTTCTGAGGGCTGAGGTGGCCCCAGCCGCCCCCCCTCCAAGGAGACCTGACCTGGGCGTGACCAAGCATCCACAACCTACTTCTTCTTCAAGCCTACCATCTCCTGTCCATCCGGAAGCAAGGGGATCAGGCGCTGGGAGCGGAGGGGGTCCCGCGTCACGTACGCGGTCGAAATCTCTCCCGTTTCGTTAACGTTTGATCGTTCGTTTATTTCCCTGTTGTTACTGCGCTGCAGGGGCGCCCTAATGTATGTCGTGATTTTGTTGTATGGGTGACTTTTTAAATGTTGTAGGCGCAGGGACGCCGGTTCACCCTCATATCGTTAAACGCACCTTGGTGCCCTAATAATATGTTTCGGAATTGGTTTATCACCCTTTCCCAGCCGAGACGGCTATTTTTTTTCACCGGGGGGGGGGGGGTGATGTAATAACAGCTATCGTGGGTTCACGTGGGGGAGTGGCTTGCCGGTCCCTGCTTGTAGCCAATAAGGGTCAAGATAGGGAGTGTGGGGCCGGCGTGATCACGGCATGTCATCAGGAGTGATTGGCCCAGCCATTTGGGGCCCCAGCCAATGGGGATCCGGGTAAGAGGCGTGGTCCCGGGATTGACAGGGAACCATCGAGAACGGTCGAGATTGCCCATGGAGGATTGGCTGGGAGGACCACGTGACGAAGGGATTAAGAGAGAGAGAGAGGAAGGATCGGGAGAGAGACTGGGAACTGAACGGGGTGAGAGCCACGCGCGAACGGGGCTCCGGGTGCCACGTGCGCGGTGGGAGCTGGTGGGAGTCCGCCGCCACTACGTTGTCTGCCAGCAACGGAGCGTGTGGGAGCAAGTGTACCGTGAAGTGGAAATAAAGAGGACCGATTCCGAATCCGTCTCCGGAGAATTATTACATTGGTGTCAGAAGTACTTCTGCGACTGTTTGGACAATCGTCAAGATGTCCAAGCACCCCAGAAAAAAGAACCTGCCTGTGCCTCTATCGGAGGAGGAGGTCGAGACGGATGAAGATGAGCTGTTGGGAGCTACAGCCCCTATGCCGCCTGCTGAAAATGTACTTCTCGACGTCTCTCAGCGTCGACCGACGGAAGATGCGACCGCTGCAGGAACAAAAGGCGAGTGGCGGCTGATGGCGGAGCAGATCGAGTCATTACGCGCCATTCTGCTTAGTCTGGTGACCGCGGTGGCATCCTCACCAGCCGCGGGCCGCCAGATTGCCGATCAACTGGACGCCGCGGGAAGGAGTCCGGTGAAAGAACCTGCGTCCGCCATTCCTTCTGCTACGCGGGAGGACGCCGTCATTCTGGGTGGAGCAGCGGCGCCGGAGCCGTCGGCCGCCATTTTGGGCGCGCCTACCGCCACGCGGCCACCGGCCGCCATTTTGTCTGATACGGGTGGAGAGCGGGAACGCCAGTCGGAGACGCCCGCGGCGCGCGCTTGCCACCGCGGACATCGCCTTCCACAAATCAAAGAATTCATCGCCGGAGGTGATTGGAGTGCTTTCACATGGCGCTTTGAATCGGCTTTTAGATCCGTCAATTGGACGGAGGATGAAGCACTGGGAGCGCTACCTACACTGCTCGACGATGTTTCTCTGGGGGTCTTCCGTTCCATTCCGGCGGCCAAGAAGAAGACACTGCGGGACGCGTTCGTGGAGATGGCGGAATTCTATGACCCACCGACGTCAGCCACCAGAAAATTTATGTTACGTCGCCGAGCATCGGAGGAATCGCCGTTGGCCTATCGTGGGGCATTGATGGCGCTGGCCATGGCTGCCTACCCCGACGCGACGGCCGACCATTTGGATCCTCTCATCCTCTCCCGTATGCTGGAGTTGGCTCAGGAACTCAAGATTTCGCTGCCAGTGTGCGGCCACGAACCACTTACGACGGGCCACCTTTGGGGTGGTCTCCACGACTAGTGGTCCACTGCTCCGACGACTCGGGCGACGACGACATGCTGGCTGCTGCTGTTTCGCACGAGAGTCCGGGACGGCGGCTGCGCGACCAGCGTGGCAACTACATGGGCCGTCCGCGTGCAAGGGCCGGGTCGTCCGACCGCCGGCCGACGTCGGCGGCTTGCTTCAAGTGCGGCAGACGGGGCCATTTCGCCCGTGACTGCCGCTGTCGGCCTCTACTGTCGCCTCCTTCGACGAGGGGACCTCCTTCTCCTCCACCTGCCGCGGAGCCGCAACAACCTCGGGCGAGTCGGCACACATCGGACACCCGGCAGGTCCTGTCACATCACCCATCCATTCGCACTCATTCTCACACTCCTCAGGAAAAATGTACTTTCCCCGCTACAGTTACGCGCTCTGCTACGCAGTGGAAAAAATTGGCTCGCAGGGTGGTAGCTGTGGCTTCGGGCTCGTCGACGGTACGCGGTACCATCGACGGCGTTGATGTGCGCATCTTGGTGGACACGGGTGCGTCGGCCACCATCATTTCTGATGTTATTTTCCATCTGTTGTCCATCCCTGCGTCGCAGATATGTAGGGTTAATGATGCGTGTGTCGCCGCGAATGGGGGAAGCATGGGTATCTGTGGCCAGGTGGATGTGAGCATCGCTATCGGAAATATTACCGCCGCAGGACCTGTGTTAATCTCTCGCTCGCTAGCTGTTCCATGCTTACTCGGTACTGATTTCCTGCGTCGGATGCCGCTGAAAATACGAGTCGACCAGGACTGTTTAGAAATGCCGGGGGGTCGTCGTATGGCGTTCCTGCCTTCCTTGTTGGCCAGCGCGCCTACAGGTAATGCAGTCACTGCCGTTGTTGCTGCTACGGTAGAAGTACCGCCGGGAGCACAAATGTTGATACCGTTGCGTTACCGTAAACCCCTTCGAATGGGGAAGGGTGCAGAAGGCGTGCTGCTATCCCCATCTAATTCGGCATCTAAATCATTTTCTTTAGCGGCGGCGCAAACGATCGTGCGACCGGGTCAAGCACCTTTTATACAGGTGTTAAATGGGGGACCTGACCGCGTTATTGTTCCAGAGGGGTCGGTGTTGGCTCACGCCACTACCGACTTCGCCTCTTGCGACGCAGCGCCGCGCGCACGAATGCCCGCTGGTAGGCCCCCACACGATCGCTCTCAAGAACGTTGGATCGCAGATTTGTGCGGTGAAAATTCTTCCTTGTCGAACGGACAAAGGAACGCCCTGCGTTCATTATTGATACAGTACACTGATGTTTTCAGTAAAAATGATTTGGACCTCGGCCGCACGTCGCTTTTGTCGCACCATATTGACACCGGTGCGACGCCTCCCATCTCTATGCACCCTCATCGCATGAGCCCGGCGGAAAGGGATCACGTGCGCGGAGCGGTAAATGAATTGTTGGCGGCGGACATCATTTCGCCGTCCAACAGCCCTTGGGCCGCGCCCGTCGTTCTGGTAAAGAAGAAAGATGGCGGTACAAGATTTTGTGTTGATTTCCGCCGGTTAAACAAAATTTCGGTGGCGGATGCATACCCCTTACCGAGGATGGATGATTCGTTGGACGCTTTATCGGGTGCTAAGTTTTTTTCTACCCTTGACTTGTCCTCGGGGTTCTGGCAGCTTCCCCTCGACGATGAGTCGAAGGCAAAAACGGCATTCCGCACGCCGCAAGGTCTCTTTGAATTTAATCGGTTGCCTATGGGCTTGAATGCGGCACCGGCGACGTTTCAGCGGCTCATGGAATTGGTGCTGACTGGACTGCAGTTAATTGTTTTCAGCCGCACGTTCGAAGAACACCTCCAACGTCTAGAGGCGGTTTTTCAAAGAATGCGTACGGCTGACCTTAAATTTAAACCTAAAAAATGCCACCTTCTGCAACACTCTGTCCGCTACTTGGGTCATATCGTCAGTTCGGACGGCGTATCCACTGACCCTCTGAAAACGAAATGTGTACGAGAGTGGCTCACACCCACTTCGGTGGGAGATGTTCGGCGGTTCATTGGGTTCGCTTCCTATTATCGCCGCTTCGTTCAAAATTTTGCGACGTTGGCAAAGCCATTACATGTTCTGACTGGCAAAAATCAAAGGTTTCGATGGGGAGTGGAAGAGGAAAAATCTTTTATGGCACTTCGGAACCACCTCGCCACGGCGCCAACACTGGATTACCCAGATTTCTCACAGCCGTTCATCCTCGATACGGACGCTAGTGATATCGGCATTGGGGCCGTTTTGTCGCAACGTAAGGATGGGGTAGAGCGAGTAGTGGCGTACGGCAGCCGGGTTTTGTCCCCTGCGGAAACACGCTATTGTGTGACAAGACGGGAACTTTTGGCAATTGTTCACTTTGTCCGTTTGTACCGGCCGTACCTGTATGGACGGAAATTCCTAGTTCGCTCAGATCATGCGGCTTTACAATACTCCTTGAAATTAGATCAACCGTCAGGCCAATTGGCCAGGTGGCTGGAATCGTTACAAGAATTTTCCTTTGATATTACATACAGAAAGGGGGCCCGTCATGCGAACGCTGACGCGCTCTCAAGGCTGCCGCCCCTTCCTCCGTGCACTTGCCTGACGGGCACGCACCGCTGTGTGGCACCGGCCGCTTCGCCTTGTCCGGTTATGGGGGCGATAGCGGATGAGGATGCAGGGGCGGAAGCGAAGGAGGACGACCAGCAAGGCTCGGTGGACACGGATGATATCTTACGGTTACCGCACGCGGTTTGGTTACGTGAGCAGGAGGCTGATGCCTCGCTGTCTCCACTACGGAAATTGATAGGGAAACAAAAATCTCCATTGGCGGGTTGGAAATGGCAGATGTTCCGAGGCAAGTCGGGATTGTTAATGTGTACTGACGGGTTGTCTGATCGACCACGCTTGGTGGTGCCTACTTCACTTCGCTACGACCTGCTTCGTGCTTTGCACGCTGATAAATTGATGCACCTCGGCGTCCAAAAGACTTTGGCCGCACTGCAGAAGGATTTCTTTTGGGCCGGTATGACAACAGACGTCAATGACTTTATTCGCTCATGCCAGGACTGTGCAAAGAGGAAGCCGCCTCGGAACCCCTATGTACCACCGTTACGTTCCATTGAGGTGTCCCGCATTAACGAATTGGTCGCTCTCGATATTCTGGGCCCGTTTCCCCCGTCGGCGAGGGGCAATAAATACCTTCTCGTCGGGGTGGAATATTTTTCTCGATGGCCGATGGCCTGGCCCCTACCCGACCAGACGGCAGCATCCATTACCGACGCTTTCTTGAACGGGTATGTCATGGACAAGGGGGCACCTGAAAGGCTGCTCACAGATCAGGGGCGGAATTTCTCTTCCAAATTGCTTAAGGAAGTTTGTGACGCGTTGGGTACGAAGAAAATTCGCACTTCTCCTTACCACCCACAAACAGATGGTATGGTGGAACGATTCAACCGCACCCTCTCGGCTATGCTTTGTCACACGGTCAGTGAAAAGCAAACCGATTGGGACCTGCACATACCAGGCGTCTTAGCGGCTTACCGCATGGTTCCACACACATCCACGGGATACTCACCATTCTTTTTGATGTATGGCCGTGAAAATGTTCCACCCATCGACGTGCAATTGGGTGAGCCTAGCAAACGACCGTCCCGTTCCTTGCCTGACCACGTGCGTGACTCGCTTGAACGAGTGACGGAGGCACGAGAGGCTGCCCGGTGTGCGACAGCCCGTGCTCAGGCAAGGAACGAACGTTATGCGCGTCGATCGCATACTCACATGTCTTGGTCAGTGGGGGACCGGGCGTGGCTCCACTGCCCCCAGGTACCGGCGGGCACATCCCCCAAACTGCACAGGCCGTGGCGGGGGCCTGTAACACTAATAGATGTTCGGAACTTGCAGAGTATCCGTGTTCAGTATGAAAATCGGCGGTGGTATGTCCACTCCTCACGGCTTAAACCCTATGTTGACGCGCGTGTCGGCCCTTCATCCCCATTAGTTGACCTGCCGGGTTCCGTCGAGCCGACCACGCCGCTTGCCACACCCATTGATCCCAAGGGGGACTGTGTTGTGCCTCCTACAGATGAACAGGTTCTGAGGGCTGAGGTGGCCCCAGCCGCCCCCCCTCCAAGGAGACCTGACCTGGGCGTGACCAAGCATCCACAACCTACTTCTTCTTCAAGCCTACCATCTCCTGTCCATCCGGAAGCAAGGGGATCAGGCGCTGGGAGCGGAGGGGGTCCCGCGTCACGTACGCGGTCGAAATCTCTCCCGTTTCGTTAACGTTTGATCGTTCGTTTATTTCCCTGTTGTTACTGCGCTGCAGGGGCGCCCTAATGTATGTCGTGATTTTGTTGTATGGGTGACTTTTTAAATGTTGTAGGCGCAGGGACGCCGGTTCACCCTCATATCGTTAAACGCACCTTGGTGCCCTAATAATATGTTTCGGAATTGGTTTATCACCCTTTCCCAGCCGAGACGGCTATTTTTTTTCACCGGGGGGGGGGGGGGGGTGATGTAATAACAGCTATCGTGGGTTCACGTGGGGGAGTGGCTTGCCGGTCCCTGCTTGTAGCCAATAAGGGTCAAGATAGGGAGTGTGGGGCCGGCGTGATCACGGCATGTCATCAGGAGTGATTGGCCCAGCCATTTGGGGCCCCAGCCAATGGGGATCCGGGTAAGAGGCGTGGTCCCGGGATTGACAGGGAACCATCGAGAACGGTCGAGATTGCCCATGGAGGATTGGCTGGGAGGACCACGTGACGAAGGGATTAAGAGAGAGAGAGAGGAAGGATCGGGAGAGAGACTGGGAACTGAACGGGGTGAGAGCCACGCGCGAACGGGGCTCCGGGTGCCACGTGCGCGGTGGGAGCTGGTGGGAGTCCGCCGCCACTACGTTGTCTGCCAGCAACGGAGCGTGTGGGAGCAAGTGTACCGTGAAGTGGAAATAAAGAGGACCGATTCCGAATCCGTCTCCGGAGAATTATTACATGTGTATGACGCGCGCGCAGATTAAAATATAAACGGCGAGACGCGCGCGTGGATCGCGCAGAGAAAATCAGTGGGTGGGTATCGCGCGTGCACAGATCAATAACACTGGTCAACAAAAATTTAGTTTTTCTGGCCTGGACTTTTGCAGCTGTTTTAGACTAATTTCAGGGTGCTGAATTCAAATCTGATCTCAGATTTGTTCTATCACATCCAGTGGCGGCTCCTGCAAAATCTCTCAGGGGGGGCCAATGTCTGGATGATTGATAAGGATAAGGTCCACCCATGCAATGGATAAATTAACAGCTTAAGCATGTAAAGGCAACTTCACTTCTTTAATATTAATGATAAATCAAGTGGCTCTTACAATACATCTTGTTTGTTTCTATACTCACTATTAAAACAAACCACTCAAGTTTATTTTATTAAAGATTCCACTAGGTGGCGACAAATTAAATTGTTGGATGAAACGTGCTTACGTATGATGATGTAAGCACGTATGATGAAGTAAGCACGTTAGGGCGAGCCCTCCCGGAAGCCATAGAGAATGCATTGCAGCGCCCCCGTTCGAAAAAAAACATCTTTGAATGTAAGTCTATGGGACCACTTGGGGCGATTCTCAGCTGGAGAGAAATCGCCCAAAAAGAGGCGGTACTCCACAGAACGTAGCATGACGCTGATTGGACTATATCCAGAGGCACAGTGACGGCTAGCGTGACTCTGTGGTTGAATGACATTGGTGGTGCGTCGCCCAATCGCCCTAATGAAGAAATCGCCCCTGATCACATCTCATTTTTATGCTATCGGCATACCCCATTTTCATTGATTTTACCCGAAATTAACTCTGTCACTTATGATTGCAAGTTGTTGCGAGTCAGTGACTGCTTTAGTGTTAAATTATGGTGCTGTATTTTTAGGATAGTGTGTTTATAATATCATTTTATGTAGATATCCACATTTATTTAATATTTTTCTTCTGCAGGGCGTGATCTAACAATGGCTACAACATCCGAAAGAAGGAAATGCAGTAATGACCCAGATATCTTCTGCTACATATGTGGCAGCTTCACTTTGCAGGATCAAAAGCGCAACATCAATACCTTTGTCAAGAAGGTTTATCTTTCCTACTTTAAAGTACGACTTGGAGACCAAGACAAAAATTGGGCTCCTCACAAAGTGTGTAAAACCTGTGTTGAAACTTTGCGATCATGGTCTAAAGCAGGGGTGGGGAACCTTTTTGACTGGGAGAGCCATAAAAGCCAAATATTTCTAAATATATTTCATTGAGAGCCATATAGTATTTTTAACGTATAATAAATTAAATATGTCTTACTTTTAATGCGACTTCTGGTGCTGCATGGTTTTGCTGATGGCCTTGTAGTCTGGTTCATACGTGGTGAGGTTGAGCTTCATGCAGGCGTTGAGGCTTCCATCAGTTAAACGTGAGCGTAGGTTGGTCTTAATGTTCCTCATATGCGAGAATGACTGCTCACATGCATATGTAGAGCCAAACATGGTCAATACGGCAATACTCACACGCTGCATTGTGTGGTATGTCACAGGAAGCTCGTTCCAAGTTTTAAGAATCAGCTGGTCCACTTGTGTTCCCTCGCCAGCTCTGCTCGCTGTCGCGCAAGACTTTCCAACTCTCGATTAAGTGACTTGAACTTACTCATCCACATGTCTGATGCCTTCAGGTAAGCAACATCCACGGGACCCGTGACCCGTGAAATTTATCTTCAAAACTAATTTCTGTTTACTTTAAAATGACACAGTATTATTAAGCAATATCACAAGTATTTTAAAATCAGTTCCAAACTGATTATTTTTATATTTTTTTCTACTTAAAATTGTCTGGGAGCCATATGCCGTCACCGGAGGAGCCATATATGGCTCGCGAGCCATAGGTTCCCGACCGCTGGTCTAAAGGAAAGAATGCTAAGCTGAAGTTTGGTGTGCCAATGGTTTGGAGAGAACCTACAAACCATTTGGATAACTGCTACTTCTGCCTTGTCAATGTAAAATGTTTCAATAAGAAAAACAAACAACACTTACAATACCCAGATATCCCATCTGCCAGACGACCAGTTGAGCACTGTGAGGAAATACCTGTGCCTGTATTTACTGAGCTACCAGAGATTGATGTTGAATCCCTCAGTTTACCTGCTTCTACAGATGATGATGATGCTCAGATTGAATATACGCCGCCTGATGCAGATTGTGATAACATTTCTTTGTTTAGTCAGCCTGAATTGAATAATCTCGTAAGATATTTGTATTTGCCAAAGCAGTCTGCTGAATTGTTGGCTTCCAGGCTGCAAGAGAAAGGACTACTCAGACCTGGCACTAGTGTCTCCTTTTATCGTAACAGAGAAGCAGCACTGCGAAAGTACTTCCATTCAGATGGTCAACTTGTTTATTGTAATGATGTTGAAGGGCTTTTTCTCAATATGGGACTGCCCGCATATGATTCAAGTGAATGGAGACTTTTTATTGACAGTAGTAAAAGGAGTTTGAAATGTGTGTTACTTCACAACAGAAATATATATGGTTCAATCCCAATAGGACACTCTGTAAAAATGAATGAAGAGTATGCCAACATCAGGATTGTTCTGGATAGATTGGAATACCATGTTCATGGATGGATAATTTGTGTTGATTTGAAAATGGTTAATTTTCTGCTAGGTCAGCAAGGAGGTCACACCAAATATCCTTGTTTCCTGTGCTACTGGGACAGTAGGGCTACATTAGAACACTGGGTTAAAAATAACTGGCCACCAAGAATCAGTTTGACGCCTGGTGACAAGAACATCAAGAATGTGCCTCTGGTTGATAGGAATAAAATTGTATTTCCTCCACTGCACATAAAACTTGGGTTTATGAAGCAATTCGTCAAAGCTCTTGATCACACTGGAGACTGCTTCAGCTATATATGTTCAACCTTTTCAAGTCTCAGTGCCGAGAAGAAAAACGAAGGAATTTTTGATGGTCCTCAAATAAGAACACTCATCAGGGATCCACACTTTGTTACAGCAATGACTGCGGCAGAGGCTAGAACGTCGTGAGAATTGTATTTTATTATGTTTTATTTTTATTATTTTATTATTTCCCTTCTACGTGACTTTACCGAAAGAACCAAGAAGCTGCTTCTTGTTATTGTTATTGTGTTTAGATTGTTGTCCTGGATGCAATGAATATCACGTCGCGGTCTGCTTTTCGCTTGCAAGTTTCAGATTTACTGCAATACACCCGTCCTCGGACGAGAAAAAGGCGAGTCACTCCTATGTTCACCACCATCACTATCATCACCACCACCATCGTTACCATATTCATCACCATGACGAGCGTCCTCACTTCCATCATTGCTATATGCACAACTACCACTATCATTACTACTAAAACAAAGATCCCCCGTGTATACTAATAGGGTTTTCCCCTTTTTTCTGGCAACAAAACTGACACCTTTTGCAAGGAATCATGCTTGCATTAACCACAATACTTGCAGTCAAATGCAAACAAAAAACAATACTCTGATAATTTATGCATTGATATCTTGGTTACATTTCTTGGTTACATTTCTTTTTATCCTACAAGCACAACAATATGGTCACAATTTTTTTCCGTAGGCCCTTTAGTTTTCAGTTTTCGTAGTCACAGTAACTGTGGCGAGGGCCTATGGAAAGTTTTTTTTACCATTTTGTCGCGTGATAATTTTTCTTAGCAAAGATATCTTCTTGAATACTAATATTTATGTAATGCGGACGTAAATGGGCGGGCCGGATGCGACGATCCGAGAGGGAGGAGTCAGGGTCACGTGGGGGGAGATGGTATAGCGGGGAGACAGGAAGACATCTGGGTCAGTCGGGGGAGTGAAGAGTGGAGAACACGTTGGGTGGTCGCCGTGCCTCAGCCTGGTGGCTGAGGGGCTCATGACGGCGCCAGCCAGCGGGGTGGAAGAGAGAGTTGGGGATAGAGACAGAGAGTGGCGAGATCGCCACAGAGGCCAACGCAGGGCAGAGGTTGGAGAGTGGCGAGATCGCCACAGAGGCCACGCAGGGCTGAGGTTGGGGAGTGGCGAGATCGCCACACACGGTAAGACTTGGCACCGTCGGCCAGCGGTGACCAAGCACGGAGGAACGACGGGCAGCGGTGGAGCTGCAGTGAGGGCAGCGGTGGAGCTGCAGTGAGTGCAGCCGGAGGACTGTACAGGAGTCTGCAGCGGAGCTGCAGAGGTGTGGAGGCTACGGGAGCGAGGGCAGCTATGGAGCTGCCAAAGGGAGAGCTCTGAGCAAGGGCCGTGTGGGAAAAGTGTAAGAACCCGAATAAAGGACAACGGAGACAGACCCAGGATCGAGTCCTTTATTACACTGGTGTCAGAAGTGAAACGGCATGTCAAAACAGCTCAGAAGAAAGAATATTCCTGCGCCATCATCTGCTACATCATCCGACTTACGACGGGGACAGATGGCGGCGCAGCTGGAGACCTTGAAAATCGTGCTGGCGCAACTGTGTGAGCTCACCACGCCGAGGACGGCGTCGGGGAGAGCCGATGGTGGTCTGCAGGCCGCCGCCTTGCCTGCGCTGCCAGCGCCATCTGCCACGCGGCACGAAGACGCCATCTTGGGCGTGAAAGGGGAGAAACGGCGGGAAGCCGCCATCTTGTCTTCACCGCGGCGGGGAGACGCCACCATCTTCAACATCGCGGCGGAGAGGCAGCCTTGCGCTGCCATCTGGAGGTGCCGCGGGGAGAGCAGCCTGCTGTGAGCTGCTGTTTTGCGAGGAGGAGCTGCGAGGAGAGGACGACGACGCTGCAGCTGCTGGGGCGGGAGCTCTCCCGTCCTGGCTCGGGTGCGAGACAACGGAGCAGTCAAGTCATCGTTCGAGTTCTGCGAGGCGTCTCAAGTTACCACCCTGCTGTCCTCTGCTTGCTGCAGCCCCGGGCGAGTCGTAACGATACGCACCCGGCCTTAACACACACCTCACCCATCTTTCGTGTGCTGGGGGGCGATTTTTGTCATGTCTCGAGTGTGCGGAGCGCAGTTCGGGCTGTGTGTGTGTTCTGGATGAACGCGCTATTTGCTTGTTGCTCGGTGTCAATTAGAGTGTATGTGTGTGTGTTGAGGATGGACGGAGAGTCTGCTGTGCTTGCTGAGTGTCAAATAGTGTGTGTGCGCTGCGGCGTGGAGTTGTTATCTTGATGGCGAAGTTAATTATTAACTCGGGAGCGTCGGGTATCCTGCGCCGTACCATCTCGTGGGTTACCATGTGCGACGGGCTTAATTGAAAAATATTTTTTTTTGGTGTATTGTGCTGCAGGGTGCTGTGTGCGATGTGGATGTTTGCAAGAGAGAGAATATTTGTGTGTTGCTGCAAAGTTACGACAGGATTAATGGTGTGTTGGTTGCCTGCAGATCTGCTTGCTATTGTGCTTAAATGTACGCGTGTGATCGCGATATGCTGACTGCATGTGCTGTTTACACCGTTCTGTACGGTTACGGGGTGCAATGCATTGGTTGACTATTGGGTTTGGGAGTGTTATTATATGTGCGTACCTGTTGGAAAGTGGTAACAAATTCGAGGGGGACCCAAAAATTTGGTTGTATGGGTGTTTATGCACACGAGATTGCGTGTATATTATAGGTAATTGCGTTTTTTGAGAGAGAGAGCACGCGATGAGGGTGCGCGATGACGCCGTTGTGGGTGGCTCAGATGTTAATGGTGATGGGGCCGTAAATTGGCGCCAAGTGGCGTCGCTCATTCGGTTGATTGCATGCAGCCAGGGGTTGCTTTGCGAGTTGGTGTGTGTAACCAATGTGTTTTGGTAAAATATTGGTTAAAAATTCCCCGATATGACTGCTGTGCGTAGCAAGCTGGGGCTGTGCGTCTATCATTGGTGGGGTTGTTACAACGTGACGGGGGATGCATTTTGTGACCCCCAGCAAAGGTAAGCTGGGGTGCACGCACGGAGAAAACTGGCCACGTGTTCGCACGTTGGGCCGCCATTTTGCGCGCACGCGGGGTATGGCGACGATGCGCTTTGCGCAAAGGGCCACCATTTTGAGTGCGCGCGAGATATTGCGAGAACGCGCTTGGCGAAGGGGGCCGCCATTTTGAGCGCGCGGGAAAAACCTCGGTGGGGCAAATATTCCATCTGTTATGCCTGCCATTGTTGATTGGGTGATGCACGAGTTGTGGTCACATCGGCCTATGGCTGACCAGACAGCCCGGAGGCGAAACCTCCGTGGTATGTCCCAAACTAATGGGCCGTGTGCTCATATGGCTCGGGGAGTCATGGTTCAGTTGTGCGATGGCAGACTGAACCTGGTGTGCCGGGGGCTCATGGGATTTGGGTTAGGGCGTTATTGTCTCTATAAGAGAACATTACCCCGTGAGGGGGGTCGTTGGTGTCTGGCCTTGTCGAGGGATTGATCTTCCCTTGGCTATAAAGCGTTAGACTATAAGAGGCTGGTGTGTGTCCATCGCTGATGGGATAGTAAGGGAGGAGCATGGCCAAATTGCTGCTCATCCCCGAAATTGCACTAGCCGAGAGTATGATCAGTAGATGTTGCTGTGGTTTGACGACCACGGTGAGGGTTAGGGCGAGTTAAACGTTACCGCTGGGGAGCATGGCTCTCTCCACGCGAGGGTGTGCGACTGGGGGTTTTGTTGAGAGTGACCGTGGGTACATGCTGTGTACGTGAGATGTCTGTGCCGGTCCTCAAGGGAGGACTGCTGGTGGGCAAGAGCAGAAATTGTTTTTGTTGTTGTTGTCACGTGTAAATAATATTGTTGTTAAAATGTAAATACTGGGGCATCCATCGCGTTTATTTTGGGTAATTATTGGGGTTTTCTTAAGCGGGCCGGAATTACATCATCTCCACTACCCTGGGGCCGGGTGGCTGTCGTGTACGACATGCGGATGTGCGTTGTTGTGCTGTGCCTCAGGGGATTGGATTCTCCTTCTCGTCACAGATCTTCAGCGCCTGCCACACTGGGTGTTACCTGGTGTGCTAACTGGACGAGGACTTAAAGGAGCAATTGAGCGCCCGTTCGTCATTCTGCTCTACTACTTGCTCTTTGATGTTGGACTTGAGCCGAGCAGATGGAACAACAACGTGGACACGCTCTAAGACACCACATTTCTGGGTTGTGCGCGTGTGCCATTCTTGCGTGTCGGTTGCCGTTGTTGTGCTTTGTGCCATTGTTATTCTTGTTGTTCTGTTCCGGTTCCTGATCCCTCCCCTTTCGTTACTTGTTTCGTTGTTGTTATAATCTCCGTTGTGTCTGGGGGACTCCTGATTGTGATGCCTTCGCCCGCATTATTTTGTTCTGTTTCAGCCGAGGACGGCTGGAATTTTCTCTACGGGGGTGGGTGGTGTAATGCGGGCGTAAATGGGCGGGCCGGATGTGACGATCCGAGAGGGAGGAGTCAGGGTCACGTGGGGGGAGATGGTATAGCGGGGAGACAGGAAGACATCTGGGTCAGTCGGGGGAGTGAAGAGTGGAGAACACGTTGGGTGGTCGCCGTGCCTCAGCCTGGTGGCTGAGGGGCTCATGACGGCGCCAGCCAGCGGGGTGGAAGAGAGAGTTGGGGATAGAGACAGAGAGTGGCGAGATCGCCACAGAGGCCACGCAGGGCAGAGGTTGGAGAGTGGTGAGATCGCCACAGAGGCCACGCAGGGCTGAGGTTGGGGAGTGGCGAGATCGCCACACACGGTAAGACTTGGCACCGTCGGCCAGCGGTGACCAAGCACGGAGGAACGACGGGCAGCGGTGGAGCTGCAGTGAGGGCAGCGGTGGAGCTGCAGTGAGTGCAGCCGGAGGACTGTACAGGAGTCTGCAGCGGAGCTGCAGAGGTGTGGAGGCTACGGGAGCGAGGGCAGCTATGGAGCTGCCAAGGGGAGAGCTATGAGCGAGGGCCGTGTGGGAAAAGTGTAAGAACCCGAATAAAGGACAACGGAGACAGACCCAGGATCGAGTCCTTTATTACATTTACATAGCAAAGGTCGGCACAGTGTAGATACAATGAGACAGAGTCATGACTTTGTGTTTATTTTATTCATAAGGCGAGAGAGAAATTGTGATGCCGCCGCCACGAAGCCGTTCAGCAGGCGCCCCATCTACGACCTCGCCACCACCAAGCGACGGAGCCGACCCCGCGTCCCCCTCACCTCACCTCACATGAACACACCCGCATGCATTCCCCCCCCCCCCTCCCATAGAGCTCCGAGGGGAGGTCACCTGACCGACCAGTTTTTATCCGAGAAGCCCTTATCGGGATTACTTTTCAGGGTTTCCGGCGACCAGGGAATTGGACGACCTCCCCCGACGCTACTTTGCACCACGGCGCTGCGACCGGCCTTAAGATGGTATGGTCGCGGCGAAGGGCATTCGGCCACCACGGTTGAAATGCATCCCCCCACACACACCCCCACGGGTCGACGAGACAGGCAGAGGAGGGACGGGGCGGCATAGTTTAGCGTGCCAAAGCGGGCTCGAGTGCGTAGGTGTCATTGTTAGGGAAGTTAAAGGATAGGGCGGGAATTGCAAATAATCAGAGAGGCGACTCGGGCGCATAGTGCGCAATTGATGGGCAGGTGGTGGAGACATGCGGAGGCTCCGCGCTTAACTTCCACAGCAGACCGTTGTGATGGACGCCGCTGCATAATGTGCATGACCAAGGCGCCATGCATGAGAAAGGGATTAATTAGAATTAATGCCACACACGCAGCGCATCTGATTAGTATAGCAAGGGCGCCCGGAACCGCCGCATGCGCGCTGACGGGCACGCGCCCATTGTTAAAAAAAAACTGGGAGGGGGCCGCCACCACGCTCGGAGCCGCATCCCTTTGATGTAGGAAGGATAAAAAGGGGGCGCAAAGGGGAGATCGCTCTCTCTTACTCCAGCACCAGGCGACAAGACGCTCTCCAGCCCAGCGACCCGGACGTCCGTGCGACGCATCGAGGTACGCTGCTAGCACGGGATCAACGGACCGCCGTGGGCACCTAACGTGAGTAAGAAGGCGAATTAGGATCATAGCCGATAAATAGGGAATAGGTCCAGGGGTAGTAGAATAGGCCAGCCTCGTCGATTCATACTGACTCAACAACCAGTTCCAGGTAGCAAACAATAAATCATTAATAGCGGATCGTGGCCTCGTGTGATCTCGTTGAGCAGTGTGAACGCGTGTAGTGCTGCATATACAGCGGCTCGCCTCGTGGGAGCGCTGCGCAGAGCGGCGCGAGAGTGGGTGTCGCGTGTGGAGCTGCGTGTGTGCGCGTGCGTTCACTCCGTGTATGATACAGGTGCGCGATCATAACGTGAGTAGTCAGTGTTGAGTTGGAGTGCACGGAGCTGCGTGTGTGTGTGTGGGTGTGCGTACGTTCGCTCCGTGTGGGTTGCAGGTGCGCGATTAGGAAAGGGAGGTATCGTGGTAGCGTAAAGGGGGGCATAATACTACTCAGTAACTAACCATGCCTACTACGCGGACCCGCGGTGGAGGGGAATCCTCGAGCGATGGCTCCCACACCATGGGTGAGGAACCCAGCAGCGGTTCGCCTAGCAGCGGGGGGGCGAGTGATGATGTTAGCCCGGCCGTTAGCATTATCGAGGGAGGGATCTCGGGGGCCAGCGACCCCGACAAAATTAAACACCGGAGATTAACTTTTCAAGATTTTTGTTCATTGCAAAATGAACAATAACATCTTCAAACGGTGTTTTTCGCATAATCTCATTCTCAACAGAGAGTAGCGGTGCAAGGGACGACGAGGCGGTGGTGTCCTGGGGACGAATTGCCGCGTGAGAACTAAGCGGAGTGACAGCGACGGCAGTGAGTTGTGACACAGGGCAGCAGCAGCAACCGTAGGAAGTTATCACTGAAGGCCGACGAGACAGAAGTGCCTAGGGCCTACAACTCGTGGCTCTTAACTTGAGGTGCATGCCCCCCCCCCCTGGGGGAGCGAGATGCGCTTTCTGGGGGGGTGCGAGACACGGACAGATTTTTTAGGGAAGGTAAATAATCGAAAATACAAATTAAGCACGGCCAAGTAAGTAGCAACTACCTTGTTCTTGGTTCTTTCAGTAAAGTCACGTAGAAGGGATATAATATAATAATAAAAATAAAACATTAAATAATTATCACGACGTATCGGCCACAACACAAGCAGCCGTCCTCAGGTGAAGAACAGAGCTGTCGGAAAAAAAAACATCGTCTCAAATTTTGTTTTATTATTTTATTATTTCCCTTCTACGTGACTTTACCGAAAGAACCATGAATATGAATCCCTGCAGTCACGAACGCTTTAAATCGAAAACCTTGTTTCATCAAACCCTGTGTGTTTGTTAACATTATACATTTGTTTAATGACTGAGAACCAAAGGGGTGCAATGCTGCAGTAAAGGATAAGAACCCAGTGGTCTACAAGAACATCAATGGGGCTCTGCACAGAGCCCAGCAACAGCAGCAGTCTACGGAGTGCTGCTGTGGCTTGTCAACCCCGGGGTACGTGCGTAGCAGGGACGTGCGGTCAGGGGAGGCAGGGGAGGCACAGCCTCACCTGTCATACTCCAATAAAAATAGCTGTTACGAAAAGTAAAAAATAAACAAAAAATTACGATTTTTTCACTGATCTGTGTTATAAATGTCATTTCTGTACAAACTTCAATCACTTTTATAATAAAAATCGCCAAATTTGCGGAGCTCTGCTGCAAATACAGGGAGAGACGAGAGGTGAGGCAGCGACGAGCTCAGCCTCCCCTCTGATTGCGCAACCCCTCAGTAACTGGATGGAGCGCGGGCAATAAGCGCGTGCCTGTTACTATCTCAGTATGTCACCAATGTAATGTTTGTAGACCCCTTCATTTCATGTCCTCGCCTTACATACTCCAGGTAACTTATTTCACCTATGTGTATAAAGATATTAAGGCTTGCTGGTCTCGTCATGAAACTGCAATGAAAAAGCACAAGGGGAGGCAGCTATCACATCTGCCTCACTGAGGGGGGCATGACTAACACGCCCCCCTCAGCGAGGACACGCCCCCCCTCAGTGTGTAAATTTGGCTCTGATACCAGCCATTGCCTCCCCAGCCATTGACCTCACCGCACGTCACTGGTGTGTAGTGGGTCAATAACTAGAGGAGAGTCTCTCTGAGGCAACTCGTATTTTTATTAACAACAAATCCCTAACACAAAGGGGTAACAGCCCCTTACACCCGATATACTGAGGAGGTAGTCCCTTCGGACTAATATGCCTCTCACTGGCTATTCTAATCCTACTTGAGTGAAGCTTGGTCTTCACAAGTATATCAGCTTCGAGCCGACCCTTGCCAGGGGTACGGCTCTGCCCTTGGGCTCTACTCTTCAGGAGGCTCTTGGTCTTCGGGTGGACGACGACTGCCAGGACCGTTCAGAGGTCCGGCTTTTATACAGAGCCGTGGCTCGCTCCGCCCCGGCCACGCCTTCCTTCCAGAACCTTCCACCAGGTCCTGGGAGGGTGACGTCATCCCCCAGCCCCCTCCTGGGGTCTGGGGTCCGCGTCACTGGATTCGCTATCGCTTAGGGCAGGGGTGGAGAATCGTTTTTCTGCCAGGGGCCATTTGGATATTTATAACATCATTCGCGGGCCATACTAAATTATCAACTTTAAAATTAGCCTGTTATATTTGGTCAAACATTTAATTAACTCACCCCTAATGCGATGGCTGGAACTGCTTCTCTTTGGCGAGGCGTGTGATGTTAGCTGGTATATTGATGATGTTGCTACTCGCAACTGCTTTTCCAGGTTTGCTCCTAGATTCATTGAATTTCGAGTCCCGCCTGCGGTTTCCTTGGCAAGGCCACACCAAATGATTCGGTCCGCTGGCCGGACGTTCCCCCCCCTGCCATAGTCCTTCGACACTGGGATCAGTCACTCTACCGCCCCCTATCGGCACGTGTGGGATACTACCAGCTGACAGCATGGGAATTGCACAATAACACCTCGACACGTGGACCCCTGGGGAGTCACGTGGCAACGTCCCCGGGGGGGCCACGTGAGGTGATTTATAAACGTGTGAAATCACATCATACCTGAGAGTCATTGGGTGAATTAATCACATTGTTTGAATCTGAGAAAATAAAATAACTACGATGACATTTGATCCCACGCGGTCACCTAGAACGATATAAAAGTCGTTTATAAACTCACCGATCGTGATACAATGCGGGCTTCCAAGGGCAATCCGCGAGCGCGAGCGAATCACGCCACGCCGATGCAGAGCGTCCGCTACAATTTGTTTGAATTCTCCCGCAGTTGACTCGCTCGTTAGGGCCGTCCATAAATGACGTCACGCGATTTTGGGCAATTTTTGACCCCCCCCCTCCCCCCATCGTCACACGGCGTCACAAAAAGTCAGACCCCGCCTCAAATATGACGTCACAAAGCTCTTTTTAAAGTAGGATATTTTTCATCTATTTGTATCTTTATTTATGCCACTTTCATACAGTAATCCATAATATAGGTGTTTTTTTGGGTTAGATAGCGTACATTTCAATGTGTTGAGCGAGTGGTGGCATACGGCAGCAGGGTTCTGTCCCCTGCCGAAACGCGATATTGCGTGACGCGACGGGAACTGTTAGCGATCGTACATTTTGTTCGCCAGTACCGGCCGTACCTGTATGTAAGGAAATTCCTCGTGTGCACTGACCAGGCGGCCTTGCAATATTCGTTGAAATTGGACCAACCATCGGGGCAATTGCCTCGATGTTTGGAATCGTTACAGAAATTTTCCTTCGATATCACGTACTGTAAGGGTACTCGCCATGCCAACGTGGACGCTCTCTCCAGGTTGCCACCCACTCCTCCCTGCGCCTGTCTGACAGGTACGCACCACTGTGCAGCGCTGCCTACCTCGCCCTGTCCGGTTATGGGGGCAATGTCGAACGATGAAGGCCAGGATGTACCCGTTGGCGCCGACGATACACTGCGTTTGCCGCACTCGGTGTGGCTACGCGAGCAGGAGGCCGATGCCTCTCTGGCTTCGCTGCGGAAACTGATCGGGAAATCCAGAGATCATTTAGCAGGATGGAAATGGCAGATGTTCCGGGGCCAGGCGAGACTATTGATGTGTACTGATGGATTGTCTGACCATTCACGCCTGGTCGTTCCGACATCCCTTCGCCACGACCTGCTCCGCGCTCTGCACGCTGACAAATTGATGCACCTCGGCGTGCAGAAAACGTTGGCCGCGATGCAGCAGGATTTCTTTTGGCCCGGCATGACGGCGGATGTCACTGACTTTGTCCGGTCATGCCATGATTGTGCGAAGAGGAAACCGCCACTACGTTCGATTGAGATATCTCGTATCAATGAACTAGTTGCTCTGGACATCCTGGGCCCGTTCCCTCCATCGGCTAGGGGAAACAAATACCTTTTGGTCGGGGTCGAATATTTTTATCGATGGCCTATGGCCTGGCCTCTGCCTGACCAAACGGCCGCGTCCATCACCGAGGCTTTCTTGAATGGTTACGTCATGGATAAAGGACTTGCCGGGTTCTGGCGTGCCGAATGTGCCACTTGCCTCGCCCGATGATTTTGAGGGACAACGAGACCCCGGACGTCCCTCCTCCAACGGGACCTATCCCAGATACGACCGAAACCGAACATTCTTCTTCTCCACGGCAAACATGCGCGACAAACGAAGAGGGTCCTGCATCGCGTACGTGGTCGAAATCTCTTCCGTTTCGTTAGTAATGATTGCCTTGCGGTCTGTTACCCTGTTGTTACTGCGCTACAGGGGTGCCCTAATGTATGTCTGTTGTTAATGGTTGAATTCCTCGGCGCATAGACGCCTACTCCCCCCCTTACCTTGTTAATGCGTCTCAGACGCCCTAATAATTATCTAAATTGGATTCGGCTTGTCACCCTTTTCCCAGCCGAGATGGCTGACTTTTTACACCGGGGGGGGGGGGGGGTGATGTAATATGAGAATATATCCGGCTCACTGACGTATCACAACTTGTCATGGTGATTGGCTCTGCCGGTCCTGGTTTACAGCCATTGGGGGGAAGCCTGGGGGCATTGCCCTGACGTGATGGAAGGGTGACAGCTATGGAGATTGGTTCTGCTGGCTTTAGCCTCAGCCAATGGGGAGATGAGTCAGGGGCGTGGTCCCGGGAGCTGACGAGGGAGCCTGGAAGATTCGATGCAGGCTAACGAGGATTGGCGGAAGCGTACCACGTGACCCGGGTATTAAATAGGGGTAGAGAGGAACGACACGTGGTCAGAACGGGAACGGAGGAAGGGGCCACGCGGGAGCGGGGCTCCGAGTTGCCACGTGGCAGTGCGTCTCTCTCGGTCTATCTGTCCCTTCACGTTGCCTATCAGCAGCGTGAAGTAGTTGTAACCTAAAGCGAAGTCGTCTCAAAGAGCTTTATTACATCTGTATGACTATGTCTGTATGATTGAATGTCTGTTTGACTGTATGTCTGTGCCTCCACATCAATATTTTTGACAGAAAGAAGTGAATTAATGATGGGACCTTTTTGCCAGTGTTAAGAAATGATGAAAAACAAGAATAGGTTTAACCCTTTCTGGCAACAACACGGGAGTTGTGTTAAGACGTTCAAACACCAAATAGAAACTTTTTGCAGGGAATCAAGTTACTGCATTAACCACACACAGTACTTGTGACAAAACCTACAAACAAGCTCTGATAATTCATGTGTAGTGACTAACTCGGAGACGATAAGACTTGGAGGCACTTCTTTATTGACGAGCACCATCGGGATTAACACAACCATCGGGTTGCGATCGAAACGTCAATGTTTTTTGCTATTTTTGTTACATTTTTTGTTATTTTTGTTAAATTCCTGCAGTCACGAAAGCTTTAAGTGAAGGGATAAAACGACGTTTCGGTTGGGTCCACCTTCTTCCGGAAGACTCTTCCTGTTACGGAAGACTCTATCCGTTCCGGAAGTTCTTCCCGTTCCGGAAGACTCTTCCTGTTCCGAAAGCCCCTAGCCGTTCCGGAAGACTCTACTCATTCCGGAAGACTCTTTCTGTTCCGGAAGCCTCTAGCCGTTACGGACGACTCTACCCGTTCCGGAAGAATTTTCCCGTTCCGGAAGATTCTTCCCTTTCCGGAAGAATCTTCCAGTTCCGGAAGACTCTTCCAGTTCCGGAAGGGCAGTGGAATGGCTCTCAGACTCCGTGTTCATCCTGGAGGTGCACACGCATGCCCAGTAGGGGCAGGCCACGGAACGTTACGACAACAAGTTCAAGTTCATTTATTAGGTATTGCCCTGTGAGCCACTCGGCTCTTGAATCGGGTGCAACCGCAACAAACAAAAAACAAAAACATGAACAATATTTGACTGAATGCAAACAGAAAATCCAAAAAAAGACAGCTAAATATTGCAGAAAAAGCACCGTACACCAACGCTGTGTGCAAAAATCCCAGTGGGATGCAAGTCAAACAACAACCACAAGACAACTTAGATTAAGGCCATCAGTCTACTACAACAAACAAACATGGCCAAACCAAAAAACTTTTTGAAAATCACCAAAATAAAGCCATAAAAGCACTGAAACAGTGGTCATAGGAACTGTGACCGAATTTCCACAATAAACGACGTAAACAACATGTACTACCAAACTCTGCAGCCATAGCTGGCTGCATGAGTCACTCCACAACAGCAGGAGCATCAGTCGGAGTATCAATATTTTTCAATGCACCTTAAAGATCAGCACACTAAATCAAAACACAGATCATACTTTGCAGCGATCATCCGGAGCGAAAAATTGTCATCGAAAGAATGACGCTACCTCGGAGTAAACTTGTCAATGTCACAACGGATTTAACTGGAAAAAATGTTGGGCTGCTGTAAAGAATCTAGGATAAAGTGAAAGAGGAAAACCCTGTCCAGGATCTTATTTTCCTTCACTGCATCATCCATCAGGAATCCCTGTGTAAGTCTGTATTGCAGCTTAATCATGTAGTGATCCAGTCGTAAAACTTGTGAACTTTATACGAGCAAGGGGACTTCAGCACCATCAGTTTATTACGTTCCTGGAGGAAACTGATGCGGGTCATCAGGACTTGCTGTACCACTCTCGTGTCCGCTGGTTAAGTTTGCGGAAAGTGTTACAACGAGTGTGGGAGCTGAAAGAGGACATCATTGCATTTTTGGAGTTGATGGGGAAATCTGACGAATTCCCTGAGCTAAGCGACAAGAACTGGCTTAGTGACTTTGCGTTTGCTGTGGACATATTTTCACACATGAATGAGCTGAATTTTAAACTGCAGGGGAAAGATAAGTTTGTTCACGACATGTACAAACTTGTGAAAGCCTTCAAATCCAAGCTCACTTTGTTCTCCGGACAAATTGTGAACAAATCTTTCGCTCATTTCCCCACACTTGCCATGCAGGAAGAGGCACCACGAAACGCAAAAAAATACAGCAAATCGCTTGAGGACCTGCACAGAGAATTCTGCCGTAGATTCTCTGATTTCGAAAACATTGAACAGTCACTTCAGCTGGTGTCCTGTCCCCTGTCGCAAGACCCTGAAACAGCACCACAGGAGCTGCAGTTGGAACTGATAGATCTTCAGTCTGACTCCGTCCTAAAGGAGAAGTTCAACTCTGTTAAACGGAATGACTTTTATGCTTCACTTAACAGAGCCACGTTTCCAAACCTCCGGAGGACTGCACAGAAGATACTGACTTCGGTTGGCTCAACTTATGTGTGTGAGCAGACATTCAGCATCATGAACGCCAACAAAGCCCGTCACAGACCAAAGTTAACGGATCAGCACCTCAGATCTATCCTGAGAATTGCCACAACCAAAATAACTCCAGACTTGGATGCACTGGCAAAAATGGGAGATCAACAACACAGTTCCCATCTGAAACTGAAAGTGATGATCTATTGCTGCAGCGAAGTTGCAGCCAAATCTCCATCACACAGCCTGCGTGGCTGCTCTAACCTGTTAATGTAGATAATACAGAAGTTCAAGTGAGGTAATTGGTTTGGACGCAGACATGTTTTTGTATTGTTTTTGTATTGTTCATGTTCGTGCAATTTGTTAAATTTCCTTGCAAATAAATGCTTTGCTACCTGTTAAAGGCCAAATTCTTTCATGTAATAATTTTTACATGTCATTTATATTAGTTCACACAAACACTCCATCCATCTGTTCTTGGCCCGGCCCCTATGTCAAATTTTAGAAGCCATTGTGGCCCGCGAGTCAAAACGTTTTCCCACCCCTGGGCTACACCCATTTCAAACCTTTAAAACAGTCTGCCTCAGCAGCTTTCCTCTTTTTTTCCCTTCTGATGAGGATTGCTTGAGTTGTGATTGAAACGTCGTAGTTTTTTGTTAATTTGTGTTATTTTCTTTGAACCTATCTAGATGACTTTACCGAAAGACCCAAGTAATACAACAACAGGGAGTTTTAAATGAATGAGTTCATAAATCTAGGCGATGATTTAAAAGTGCAGCACAGCTCTCAGTGGGCTTCCTAAAATTGGAAGGGAAGAGCGTTCCAGACGGGCACAGAAGCAGTGCATCTGAAAGCGCTGTGCGATGAAACGGTGACCACCGTCTTTGTTTGACGGCTAGTATTGTATAGTAGTGTATAGTGTAGCGTAGTGTGTAGTGTAGTTTAAATATCATCTAAAAGCCCGCGCGATGATGCGGTGACCACCATGTTTGTTCGAGGGCCAGCCCCAAAAGCCGCTGCTGCTGCTGCTACGAAGATGATGAGCTGAGTTCGCGTGACGATGGTTTATGCTGATTGGACGAGACCAGCAAACTATTGTGGTTCATTTGTGGCAAGAACTTTGTGTAATGAGTGCGACCTTCAGTGCCGATTTAAGCTAGTGCGGGGCCTGTAGCATATCTTATAAAGGGGCCCTAAATAAAAACACACAAATATTAAAGCACAATTTTTTTACTTGCATCGTAAAGTAATTGTATTTTTTTCATTTGCTATACAGGCAGATAATACGATAAATCGCTAACCTTAAATACCCAGTCGTTCATAAAAGTTCAAGGCAGTATAGTACTATAATAATAGAGCAAGTGCAGGATCACTGAACTGGAATTGATAGCTTCAAAGCATTTAGTGCGGAGCCCTTGAAAGTGCGGGGCCCAGTGCATATGCTACTTTTGCTACTAGGATAATATAATCCGGCACTGGCGACCTTATAATAACACATATATTTGTTTGGCAAACTAGAGACCAACGCAGCTCGGAGAGCACTGGACAGACACGGTGTGGGATCTTGCAGTACCCGTCACGACACTTACTTCCACCACCATCATCATCATCATACTCAACTAGGGCTGCAGCTATTTGCATTGGAGGATAGATAACCGACCGGTAAACTTCACGGCTTCGTGGCGGACGGATAAGAGTATTGTAATGTGCACTTTGGTACGGAGACCGAGCGACTGATATCATCTTATCTGCAACTTGGGCAGTTGAGAAATCCACTTCTGGCCAATGACATCGACATCGAGTGGAGAAGAGAGGGTGGGATGGACCTTGCTTGCAAATAAAATCACACACATCGTCATTCAGGGATGTTCTGCCACAAAACAACAACATAACTGGAGTTATTTCTTCGTATTATTACACATCCCATCGGCCACCCAGTCGGCATGTCTTGGGAGTTACATCACTTCAGCCAACATTAAGTGTCTCTTCAGCAGTCAGGCTTGAACCAAGCAATCAATACTGGTGAAAAACTGTCCGATGGTTTAAATGTGTGAGCTAGTTTTGTGACAATATTATACAAAAAAAAAGTCAGGGTTATTTTTCTTATTTTAACAAATCACATAGGGTATATATCTATCTATATTTGCTTGTCAAAGACATGTTCAGGACTGACTTCAATTAACATGAACGCGTGTAACGAATTCTCTTTTAGGAATTAAAATCAGGCCTTTTTTGTTGTTTGATAGTCGGCAAGGTCTTGGTGCATCTTTTTAAAGGCCGTAAATTAGTTTTTGTTAAGCCTCGATTCGTTCAGGGCTCTCTGGTGGAGTGATTGTGTCGTGGTTCAAAAAGGGAGACCAAGGCTTCTTTAGATTTTGAAAATGGCTGCTCGATCAATTTTCAAGATGGCTGCCCGACAGATTTTCAAGATGGCTGCTGGATAGATTTTTAAAATGGCTGCCCGACAGATTTTCAAAATGGCTGCCTGATCCATTTTCAAGATGGCTGCTTGATCGATTTTCAAGATGGTTCCTTGATCGATTTTCAAGATGGCTGCTCAATAGATTTTCAAAATTGCGACCCGATCGCTTTTCAAGATGGCTGCCCGATAGATTTTCAAAATGGCTGCCCGATTGATTTACAAAATGGCTGCCCAATCGATTTTCAAAATGGCCACTTGATCGATTTTCAAAATGACTGTCCGATCGTTTTTCAAGATGGCTGCTCGATCGATTTTCAAGATGGTTGCTCGATCGATTTTCAAAATGGCTGTCCGATCGTTTTTCAAAATGGCTGCTCAATCGTTTTTCAAGATGGCTGCTTGATCGATTTTCAAGATGGTTGCTCAATCTATTTTCAAAATGGCTGTCCGATCGATCTTCAAAATGGCTGCCCGATCGATTTTCAAGATGGCTGTCCAATTGATTTTCTAAATGGCTGCCTGGTCGATTTTAAAGATGGCTTTCTGATCGATTTTCAAAATGGCCACCTGATCTATTTTCAAAATGACTGTCTGATCGATTTTCCAAATGGCAGCCTGATTTATTTTAAAGATGGCTTTCCGATCGATTTTCAAAATGGCCACCTGATCTATTTTCAAAATGACTGTCTGATCGATTTTCCATATGGCAGCCTGATCGATTTTCAGGATGGCTGTCCGATCAATTTTCAAAATGGCTGTCTGATCGATTTTCAAAATGTCTGCCCGATCGATTTTCAATATGGCTCTCTGATCGATTTTCAAAATGGCACTCGATCTATTTTCAAAATGCCTGTCCGATCGATTTTCAAGATGGCTCCTCGAACGATTTTCAAAATGCCTGTCCGATCGATTTTCAAGATGGCTCCTCGAACGATTTTCAAGATGGCTGCTTGATCGATTTTCAAAATGGCTGCTCGATAGATTTTCAAGATGGCTGTCCGATCGATTTCAAAATGGCCACCCGATCGATTTTCTAAATAATTGTCCGATTGATTTTCAAAAAGGCTGCCCAATCGATTTTCAAAATGGCTGCCCGATCGATTTTATAGATGGTTGTCCGATCAATTTTCAAAATGGCTGCCAAATCGATTTTCAAGATGGCTGTCTGATCAACTTTGAGCCGGGTGGTGCCAGATTGACTGAGCAGAATCGATGATATATTTGCCTCGATTCACGATCCAAAACGACCATATATGGGGTGCAAAGACATGGCCCCCTTCAGCTAAAGCTATGGCCACTTACTTCCATACATGGGGGGCAAATCTGTGATTGGTGATTTTTTTCGGATGGGCAAATCCCTGATCGATAATTTCGTCGGGCGGGCAAATCTGTGATCAGTGATTTCATCAGCTGGGCATATCTGTGATCAGTGATTTCGTCAGGTGGGCAAATCTGTGATCGGTGATTTTGTCAGGTGGGCAAATCTGTGATCAGTGATTTCGTCATATATGCAAATCTGTGATCAATGATTTTGTCAGGTGGGCAAATCTGTGATTGATGATTGTCGGGTGGGCAAACCTCTAATCGATTTTATAGGGAGTACGATTTTATCGCTCTATTACAGCGCTTTATAATCATACAAAGTGTGTGGGAGTCACCTATGTTTGTGTAGAGGTGATCGCCACTCACCATTCAATAACCTGCAGTACCACGGGGTGTCAACAGGGTGCAGCAGCGTTACCTCACTGGGGGAAATGCCGTGGGTCAAACAGAGGTGACAGCGGATCCAAATAACGAATCCTACTGGGGAAATACCCGGGATCAAATAGAGGTGAGAGCGGATCCAAACGACGGATCCTGAGGGGATGATGTCACCTCACAGGGTAAACCAGAAGGTTCCAGAAAGGGGGCGTGGCTTGGGCGGAGCCAGCCACAAACCGGTATAAAAGCCAGAGCGCTGAGAGCTCTGGCTCAGTTTATCTCCACACGAAGACTGAATCCCGGGCTGAAGATAGGACCCTGGACCCCAAGCTCTACAGTCCTTCTCCGGGCTGGAGCTCAGTGAGGCAGTGGTCAGGACCCACACACCAAGTGGTCGGGTCAGTCAGCCTCCCCTAGAACCTAGCCGGAGGACGTTAGGCTAACGGGTCACCAGTGTTAGGTCCCGCCGAGTCCGGAGGCCATACCTCCCCTAAGGGGACTGTCATACCCCTTGTGTGTGTTAGGGATTGTGTCGAAGAAAGACAATAAAAGTAGTGTGCCTCATAAAGATGTTTATTCGTCAATAATTACAACACTACATCTGTATAGTTTTATTTTTGGGGGTGGAATACGTATACATTTTTTTACTTCCCCAGATAACACTATTAATTTCTTAACACTAACTTATAGCTGTTGCATCTTACGGAAAAGCATTTTTGTTTGTCTGTGTCCACCTTTCTTGTAATGCTTTTAACGGACAAACTATTGGGTTTACATTTTCATAAAGTACACAAATGCAATAAACTAAGCACCCGAATGAACACTTGCTATTTATTTTTGCCCTTGGTCCAATCTAAACTAGGAAGATCAAACTTTGTAGAATGTACGCTAACCTGCTACCATGCGATCTTCACACGACACTGTAAAAACGCTTGCTTAGCGACAACGGGAGGCTCTTTCGCGTTAAAAACTTGGCAGTGGTCATTTTGTTAAAAAAAAATGCCAAAAAAAAATCAAGCCTCCAAGACAAAAACAAACACGAAGAGTGGCGGCACTGTGGCACACGAAACAAACAGTGCAGAAGTAGCGCACCTCAGCAGCACGGGCTGAGAAAACTGCAGAGCAGCGTGCATCAAGACAAGCCAGAGGCTGCACAGACACTGCTGCAGCACGGGCTGAGGGAACTGCAGAGCAGCGTGCATCAAGACAAGCCAGAGACTACACAGACACTTCTGCAGCACGGGCTGAGGCAACTCCAGAGTAGCGTGCATCAAGACAAGCCAGAGACTGCACAGACACTGCTGCAGCACAGGCTGAGGGAACTCCAGAGCAGCATGCATCAAGACAAGCCAGAGACTGCGCAGACACTTCTGCAGCACAAGCTGAGGCAACTCCAGAGCAGCGTGCATCAAGACAAGCCAGAGACTGCACAGACACTGCTGCAGCACAGGCTGAGGGAACTCCAGAGCAGCGTGCATCAAGACAAGCCAGAGACTGCACAGACACTGCTGCAGCACGGGCTGAGGGAACTGCAGAGCAGCGTGCATCAAGACAAGCCAGAGGCTGCACAGTGCCCTCTGCAGAATAGGCTTTGGAGGGCTTCATGAGACCTCCTTTGCCAGTATTAAATGATAATGGCGTTTTCCCTTTTCTGTAAATAAACAGGTGTTAGGATGTTAAAACACCAAATTAAAACCTTTGCAAGGAATCATGTCTGCATTAACCACATATACTTGGGGGGGTCCACTTCTTATAACTTTTTCTTCAGGCTTTCTGAAACACCCTTGTCATCATCATCCAGTTGACAGATAAATGGATAAACGGAACGACGGGCTTTTAAAATAGATCAGTATCTATGCATGTATATGTTATTTTTTCAATAGAAGACAAGTTTTTAAATGTTTTTTTACCCCCGGGCAAAGTCGAGTAATTCCTGATGGTATAGAGATATATATGTGTATATATAAATATGAAGATATGTGTGTATATATAAATGTGCTGCAAATTCCCGCCTATTTATTTACGAGGCGTGTCGGAAAAACTTAGGGGGGGGTGTGGGGGAGTGACGTCATTTTCACGCGATGAGAACTGGCGGCCATTTTGGGGAGGGAAAAACCCCTATTTTTAATATTATTACTATAAATATCACAATATACAATTCACGTGCGGTGTCGTAGGATACGATTAGCACTAATAACGATAAATAATAGTGAAAATGAATTGAAATTATAATTAATGATTGACGTCAACGCACAGCTTTACCCCCCCCCCAGCCAAAGGTCCCCTCCGTAAGATGGCGACGGCGGCTTCACTTTGGCGCCAAAATGTTGAAGTTAATCTTCTCTTAGCAACCAACCAAGCAAGGAGGGAGGGGCGGACATTCACCACAGACATCCTCGTGTGGTCGAGCGTCGCTCTCAAGAACATCGTGGCACGGACGGCGTCAACTTTTAACGAGTTTTTCTCCTCACCTCCTGCTCACGACCGTGAACATTTAAAGCGACGGAACCATCGATACACGCGGTACTTTATATCGACCATCGATACACGCGGAACTTTATATCGACCATCGATACACGCGGTACCTTATATCGACCATCGATACACGCGGAACTTTATATCGATCCTCTGCTCCAACTTAACCACCACCACGCGGCCGAACGCCTCTGTTGTTTTTTCCGACCGCGACTCTCCTCACCGCGGTGCGTCGCGGTTTTTAGGATTGTTTTGTTATTTTCTGGAGGAATTCGATCTTATTGTTATCCCCTCCCCACGCGCCCTCAGATGTCCAGTAGTTTGTGTCGATTTTTGTTCTTTAAAACACAAAGTAGGTAAAAGCGAGCGGCCAGGTGCGATTGTTTTAACGTTTTAATTTAATTGTCCCGCGATGCGGTTTACGATGCTCGCCCCCTCGTTAGTTCGCCTCCAGGTCGAGAGATGAAGGCGGTCGAGGAGGTGGACGAGATAGAGGAGGTGGAAGAGGCGGAGGAGGCGGTGGAAGAGGTGGACGAGGAGGCGGAGGAGGCGCGCGAGGTGGAGGTGGTGGACGAGGCGCCACGCGGCGGAGGTGGACGACGCGGACGACACGGACGAGGCTGAAGGTGGACGAGGAGGTTGTGTGGTGGTAGGTGAGGTAGAGGGGTACGAGGTGGAGGTAGAAGGGATCGTGGTGGACGAGGTGGAGGTTGTGGGGTGGTATGTGAGGTGGAGGGGTTCGTGGTGGACGAGAAGGAGGTGGAGGGGTTCGTGGTGGACGAGGTGGACGAGGTGGTGGTGCAGGAGAGATGGGAGGCCGAGGGGAAACTTTGAATCGATGTGAATGTAAGTGACGCGCTACCAAAAACAAAAGCCTTTTGGTTGACGGTAAAGTGTAACACAAATCCTATTGACTTCAATCAATACAGTGTGTGTATTGTTGTACGTGGACAGACGGATTTACGAAGGTTATGTGTGCACCATTGTCTGCTGGACATACTTGATGCGATGATTCTTCCTCTTTTTAAAAAGTCTTCCAAGAACATCTTTGCCCTAAACCCGAAACGCTTTATTATTGATCCGCCTTTTACAGTATTGTATATCTCCCAGAAGTATTTTCTCCTGATAGGTATGGTTTGTATCTATTTAAATATACCTTGTATCGTCAATAAACGGTTACTAAATTAGTGAGAAAGTAATCGACTACCGTGGGCTTTCTTAAGGCAATCGGTAAAATAATATATATTTGAAGCTTTTATTTATTAGGCCCCAGCGCTCGTTTCCGGCCAAAGGTAAAATTTCGTCTTAAAATATATTATTTATTTTAACGTAAGATTACAATGCAGTTTACAAGGGGCAACTTTACCATAAAAAGTGTAAAGAAATGTGATTTTGTTAAGTGAAATCGTTTACATTAAGACTATGCTATACTATATAGTAAACCACGCATGGTAAATTATGTTGAACGTTATTAACGTGCAAAACGTTTAACCGGTGTTTTTAATATACAGTATAATGTTATACTGGTAGGAACGAAGTGGACCAGACCACCAATAGATTAATGTGTCCGTCCGTTCGTCTGTCCGACAAGATGGCCACCCGCTCCCCCTGCGATCTGTGAACTAAACAAGATGGCCGTCGCTTCCGGCGCCTCACGGCGAAACTTTAAACTTCGCTTCAAAATTACTTTACTGAAACGCAGCACGTTTTTTAAAAAAAATACTTTACTGAAACGCAGCACGTTTTTTTAACACAGAGACAAGAAACATTTATTAACACAGACGAGATACATTTAATCGCCTTATTTGTGCACGAAAAGCACGGCGCGAGGCCTAGTGCGGCAGGCTTCGCGAGGCCTTGTGCGGCAGGCTTATTAACACAGAGATGAGATACATTTAATCGCCTTAATTGTGCACGAAAAGCGCGGCTTCGCGAGGCCTACTGCAGAGGCTTTGCGAGGCCTAGTGCAGAAGGCTTCGCTAAGTTTACTGCAGAGAAGGCTTCGCGAGGCCTAGTGCAGCAGGCTTCGCGAGGCCTAGTGCGGCAGGCTTCGCGAGGCCTAGTGCGGCAGGCTTATTAACACAGAAACGAGATACATTTAATCGCCTTATTTGTGCACGAAAAGCACGGCGCGAGGCCTAGTGCGGCAGGCTTCGCAAGGCCTAGTGCGGCAGGCTTATTAACCCAGAGACGAGATAAATTTAATCGCCTTATTTGTGCACGAAAAGCGCGGCTTCGCGAGGCCTGCAGAGGCTTCGCGAGGCCTAGTGCAGAAGGCTTCGCTAAGTCTACTGCAGAGCAGGCTTCGCGAGGCCTAGTAGCAGGCTTCGCGAGGCCTAGTGTGGCAGGCTTCGCGAGGCCTAGTGCAGAAGGTGGTGGTCAATTAATCTCAGATGTGATCGTTTGGAAATGAAAGACTACGAGTCTTTAAATCTCACAGCGTTTCTTGTCAAAACAAACACTTTTAATTAACGTTACACTAGAATACAGTAATTTTTTCTTTAACTCCTCTATACCCGGTCGATATCCCTGTACCGGTACTAAGTATTATTCCTACCAGCCCACCCCGCAGGGTCCTGTTCACTTTAACTTGTTCCCGCCAAAAGGTGTTGTGGAAATGGCATTTTAAACGTTTATAGAGTTTTGTTAATTTAACATGCGGTTTCTAATGGCAGCTTTACCTCGAACATTGTAAGAAACGTGATTCATTTATGATTATATTTAACACATTATGACATGTTCAATAATGATCGTTAACAGCTGCATTGTTTACATCATGAGATGATATTACTGCAATAAAGTTATGGATGCAATAAAGTTGTTTACACACTTGTGAAGTATTGGAAAATGACGGCAGGAAACTCCTTGACGGGAACACACTTCTTTTATTAAATCTTGACTTGTAACAATACAACGCGTGGCCTCTCTTCTTCACAATGCGGTCACCATACAACGGTACAACTCGTGACCTCTTCTTCTTCACCCTACGCTTCTCTTGACTCTCTGGATTCTGTGCTGCTGGCTCTCTGTGCCTCGTGTAGACTCCGCGCCTCGGCTACACTCTTCTCTCGCCTCGTGTAGACTCTGCGCCTCTGCTACACTCTCCACTCGCCTCGTGTAGACTTTGCATCTCTCTCTCTGGCTACACCGTATGCATACTCGGCTCGTGTAGACCTTCCTCTCTCTCTGGCTACACCGTATGCATACTCGGCTCGTGTAGACCTTTCTCTCTGGCTACACACTATACATCACTCAGCTCGTGTAGACCGTTCTCTCTCTCTGGCTACACACTATACATTACTCAGCTCGTGTAGACCGTTCTCTCTCTCTGGCTACACACTATACATTACTCAGCTCGTGTAGACCGTTCTCTCTCTCTGGCTACACACTATACAGTACTCTCCTCTACTCTCCATTACTCTCCTCTCCGGGCTCTATCTCTGCACCTTCGTCTTCATTCTTAGATGGTTCCACTTCTGCCCCCTGCTCCTCTGTGCATCACCTTATATACCTCTTCTTCCCGGGAGACGGAGCGGATGCGGACCTCAACGTCGGCACCGCTCCTCAGTTACCCAATCCCCACGCGCTATCCCTACGATCCGGTTCCGCTCAGCGCGTGTTTCCACTCCCCGACCAATCACACCGCGCTGCTACTCGATCACTCCCTCTGGGCGCGTCACCGGCACACAGCCAATCAGCAGCACTACCCCCACCCGCGCACTGACGCCTGCTCCTCCCCGTCAGCGCGCGTCACCACACACACACCCGTACATACGCGCTGGCACACGACATATACCCCCAGCGCGTATCACCACTACATCACCCCCTCCCACATAGCTCGCAGCCGGCCCGGCTGCTAACAACAACCAACCGCGACGATAAAACGACAACCAACAAAAAAAAACCCCGTAACCCCCCGAGTGTGCCCCGTAACATAACACAACAACAACAACAACAACAAGAATAACTATGTACAGATTGACAATGAACACGAAAAGTCAACAATAACACGATACGAGCAAATTCGAAAAACGAACGCGCCCCACGTCCCTGCGACTACACGCAGTGACGAGGCGCTCCAACTGCCCCGACTCCTCACGAGGCAGGTCATGCAAAGTAGCACGACCTGGCGCGAGTCTGTCTGGCTGGTCCATCGTATGGGGCGGGACACTGACGACCGTCCGGCGGTTCCGGCTGCTCCAGACGGCGCGGAACGGGCCTGAAAGGGCCGGCCCCGCCGCGGAGATCCGGCCGCCGGTGATCGGCAGCTGTCAGTTCCGAGACACCTGGGAGCAGATCAGGCGAAAATACGTGTGGATCAGGCAGAGACATTTCCCCCTCTGGGTCGCCGGTCACGTCACACGCCCGGCCATCACGACACAAGGGGAGGCCATATGGAGGCGAGAACGGTTTCAGTCGGGAGGGGTGAACGTACCAACGGCGCTTTCCCCACTTTATCTGAACGCACTGGGGCCGTGCAACGCGCACGACCTCCACGGGTCCCCTCCACGGTCTCAACAATTTAGGCGACGTAGCCAAGGGTGCCTGAGGGCAATGCAGCCAGGCCCTGTCACCTGGTTTCCATTCGTGCATGGACACCTTCCGTGCCCGCAACCGTTCATTAGCAATTTGGCGAGCCCGCGAATTAAGCCGTGCGGCCTCCCTCGCCTCTGTCAGCTTGTGAATATTAAACTTAATATGTTCTGCCAAATTAGAATTAGTTCGTGGAGCGGACAGGCCAAGTTGCGTTTCCATTGGCGGGTCAGCTTCCCGACCGTACATCAAATAGAATGGGGAAAACCCCGTAGCTGCATGGGGGGCCATTCTATACGCGGCAAGGACTCCCGGGACCTGCAGGTCCCAATCTACATGTGCCTCGCACACCTGCTGGCACAGCATGGAAGTCAAAGTTTTGTGGAGTCTCTCCACCATCCCGTCAGTCTGCGGGTGGTACGGGGAGGTATGCACCTTCTTGGTACCCAACAGATCGCACACCTCTTGCAACAATTTACTCGAAAAATTTTTACCTTGGTCGGTCAGCAGGCGTTCGGGAGCCCCCTTGTCCAGGACATAGCCCTGGACGAAGGCATCCGTCACAGCCGCTGCCGACTGGTTAGCGAGAGGCCACGCCATAGGCCATCGGGTAAAGTATTCGACCCCCACTAACAAATATTTATTCCCTCTCGGCGTGACTGGGAAGGGCCCCAAAATATCGAGTGCAACGAGCTCGTTGGTACGCGAGACCTGAATAGATTGCAGCGGTGGATTAGCTGCCACGGCCGGTGGTTTACGCCTGGCGCACTCAACGCACCCCTTCAGAATATGTACCACATCACTTCCCATTCCCGGCCAGTAATAGTCACGCTGAAGCAGGGCAAGCGTCTTGTTAACTCCCAAGTGCAAGAGGCGTTCGTGTGCCGCCAAGACAACCCTCCCCCTCACAGCGGAAGGCACCACGAGTGCGTTCCGCCGGGACAAACTGTCCCATCTCAATAACACGCCCTGCTCAAGTACATAGGAGCCGGTACGCTCCTGGTCCCCCTCGGGACCCCCAACCTTGCGGCGCAATGCTAGCAGCGAGCTGTCCGCCATCTGGAGGCGGCCCCATTCGCTGAGCGACAGCGAGAGCAGCGAGTCCCGACCCTGAGAGGCAGTGGAATCATCCCCGATCGGTGCGCCCGCTGTCGCAGCCAGTGCCCCCATCTCCCCCGCAAGCGTCGGTTTACAGCGCGCCGATCCCGACAAACACGCGCATTCATCACAAGGCAACAACCGCGACAAGCAATCGGCATTTGTGTGTCGCAACCCCTTACGGTACGTAGTCGTAAACTGATAGTCCTGGAGGACTTCCAACCAACGCGACAACTGGCCCGAGGGCTGGGCGACCCTCAATGAATACTGTAGCGCCGCGTGGTCCGTTCGGACTGTAAAGTGACGACCATAGAGATATGGCCTAAACTGCTGCACAAAAAAAACAATGGCAAGCAGCTCGCGACGGGTGACACAGTAGCGCTGCTCCGCCGGAGACAACACCCTACTACCGTAGGCGACAACTCTTTCAACACCCCCAACGACTTGGGATAGCACCCCCCCAATGCCCGTGTTGCTAGCATCCGTGTCCAGCAAAAAGGGACTGGCAAAATCGGGATAACACAAGGGTGGGGCACCCACCAAGGCGTCCCGGAGGGAGCGAAACGCGGCCTCCTCCTCCGGTCCCCATTTGAACTTCACTCCCTTCGCCGTTAGAGCGTGCAAGGGTTTTGCAATAGTGGCGAAGTGCTCAACGAACCGCCGATAATAAGAAGCAAACCCGATGAAACTACGCACGTCGGAAACGGACGTAGGTGTCGGCCACGAACCGACACAATCCGTCTTCGCGGGATCGGTGGAGATCCCCGAAGAATCGACAATGTGACCCAAGTATCTAACGGACCTACGAAGGAGGTGACATTTGGCCGGTTTAAATTTCAACTTAGCCGATCGCATTCGCAAGAACACCCCTCTCAATCGCCGGAGGTGTTCTTCAAACGTTTTACTGAAAACAATGACATCGTCCATATAAATCAAGCATGTATCCCACTGCAAGCCCGACAAAACCAGCTCCATAAGTCGCTGAAACGTCGCTGGAGAGGAGTGAAGTCCCATGGGTAACCGGTTAAACTGGAACAGCCCCCCTGGAGTCCGAAATGCTGTCTTAGGTTTCGACTCTTCGTCGAGCGGCAACTGCCAAAACCCCGATAACAAATCAAGAGTCGAAAAATATCGCGCACCAGACAATGCATCGAGGGACTCATCCATCCTGGGGAGCGGATACGCGTCAGCAACAGAGATCTTATTCAGGCGACGGAAATCAACGCAGAATCGCAGGGACCCGTCCTGCTTCTTAACCAGCACAATAGGCGCTCCCCACGGACTAGAGGAGGGCGAAATAATATCGGCTTCTAGCATATCGTTAACAGCCGACTGAACATGTTCCTTTTCCACGGGACTCAGTCGGAAGGGATTTAGCCTGACCGGCGCCGCATCGCCCGTTTCAATGTGATGGTGCAACAAATCCGTGCACCCAATGTCATACTTATGTTTACTGAATACATCAGAGAATTCAATGAGCAACTCGCGCAGCGCACCCAACTGCGCCGCCGACAAATCGTCCGAGGCGGCACATAGCGAATGGACCCACTCAAGGTCTTCCCTTGGCTCAACGTTCCGCGCGGGGCTCGAGCCCACCTGCGCAACCAACCCATCATCCCCAGGGACCTGCGCCGCGTGAGCCAGCACGGTGCCCTGCGGAATGACAGCTGGTCGCGACCCCGCGTTCAAAACCATCACAAACGGATCCCTGTCAGCCCGCACCAAAGTGTGAGCCACCGATAAATCAAGACCCCCGACAGCCTTGTTAGAAGGACCCAAAAGCATACTCTGTCCCGAAGCCTCCCTCACCCATGGTTTCCGCAACCGGAGGGGAATCAACATCTGTGAACCCGGGGGCACTTGCACTGTCTGCGTCGCCACCGCTTGTATCGTAGCGCACGCCGTCCGAACGTCAGTAGGGCCCGTCAAAAATGAAATCCGGCGACCCGATGGCAGTTCAATGCATCGTTGATCGATAAGAATTTTAATAGGCATTTTAGCCAAAAAATCAGTGCCCAAAAGACACGGAACTGCCAAAGAAGACGAAACGAAAACGGGTCCCGACAATTTGATATCTCCAATGCAAATGGACGCCCTAACCTGACCGATAATGCCCAACGATCCCCCATTAGCGGCGTAAAATGGCACATCCACTGGAAGCAGCGGACGACATTGGACTGGAAGAATATTATAAATGAGGTCCGATATAATAGTTGCCGATGCCCCCGTGTCCACTAACACCCTAATCTCAACCCCATCAATAGATCCCGTAACAACGGACGAACCCGCCGAAGCAGCCACAATTCTATGCCCCAATTCCGCCCATTCAATGTCTCCCTGGTCCCGGCCGAACCCCCCTCGCCGAACCGAATCCCCGAACCTTAACCGGCCCTCCTCCGCCGCAACGCGGCGTCCCATGTGTGCCGAATAAACAGGCCGAGCGTGTGAGGTGCCGCGACTTGCCGGGGATTGTAGAGATGACTTGGGCTCTCGGTCGTCGTCCAGCCGAGCTCCCATGGCGCGCTGCCGCGGAGCGCGGCACCCGGACGCCACGTGGCCCCGGAGGCCGCAGTTATAGCACGTGACGAGGGTCGGAGTAGATCTTGGTTGCTCCGACTTTCGGCCCGATCGCAGAGGCGACCGGGCCCCCGGCCTCCAGTCCCCTGGTCGTCCCGTGGCAAACGCCTCCTCTCGTGGGCTGACGACTTGGGGTTCGGCGACCACCAAACCCGGGGCTGCGACGACAGCAGCGTTGCAACCAACGCCTTGCTTCCGTTGTAGGGCCTCGTGCGCTTGAATACTCGTGGCGACTCTCAAAGAAGAAATATCAATCTCGTCAGCTGTGTTGATAGGGACCCCCAGGTCCTGCGCCAACTTGAGCAGCTGCTCCAAAACCATCGCGTCTTGGCCCTCCTCGTCCATCCGAGGGAACGCAGCATCAGCAAGAGCCAGCAACGCCGTGCGATAGGCCAGCGCGGTCTCCGTGGCCGCTTTCCATCTTGCGTAGAACTGATGGCGGCACGTAGAGGGAGGTCCGTAGACCCTGGCCAACAAACCCAGCGCATCCTTCAGCGTGGAGCAGTCCGACTTCCGTGCAGCCCTGAAGGCCGCGAGCGCATCGTCGTCCAGCATGGCGGGCAATGCCCGCAGCGCCGTAGCATCGGACCACGCTGACATCTCTTGATGCGCCAAAAACCTTCGCTGAAATTGGCCCCAGTCTCCGCCTTCCGCCTTGAAGGCTGACAACGTGGGCAGGCGCTGCTGAAAAATGAAGTCATCCGCCTCGTGGTTCCTCTCCGCCTGTCCGTCGGTGTCTAAGATGGCGGCTCCAGCAGCAGACGTAAAATGGCGGACCCCCTCGCGCGCTGATGACGTCGATGCGCGCGCTTGGGAACCCACCACCACGTGGCGCTCGCCGTTCCCGCCAAAAGTAGGCCCAGGCGCAATGGCGGGAATCCCCCATTCGTTTTGGCGGGAATCTGCGGGGCGACCTTGTAAAATGTCCCCCACCGTCCCCGCTCCTCCCGACGAGCTGATCTCCGCCAAGATGGACGCGGCGGCGAGCAGCAGCTCCGCCAGTCGGGAGTGCGCCTCACGAAGCCCGGCGTCGGTCCCCGGTCGCTCGGTCGGCGCCGTCGACGGACCCTGTAGCGTGGGCAGGTCCTCTTCCTCACCCCCCGCCACCAGCGGCCCCGAGTCGTCCAGGTCTTCCTCGCGGTCAATCCCGTGGGTCCTACGGGTCTTCCTTGTCTCCATGCTTGGAAGCCCGTTTCACTTCTGACGCCAGATGAAGTATTGGAAAATGACGGCAGGAAACTCCTTGACGGGAACACACTTCTTTTATTAAATCTTGACTTGTAACAATACAACGCGTGGCCTCTCTTCTTCACAATGCGGTCACCATACAACGGTACAACTCGTGACCTCTTCTTCTTCACCCTACGCTTCTCTTGACTCTCTGGATTCTGTGCTGCTGGCTCTCTGTGCCTCGTGTAGACTCCGCGCCTCGGCTACACTCTTCTCTCGCCTCGTGTAGACTCTGCGCCTCTGCTACACTCTCCACTCGCCTCGTGTAGACTTTGCATCTCTCTCTCTGGCTACACCGTATGCATACTCGGCTCGTGTAGACCTTCCTCTCTCTCTGGCTACACCGTATGCATACTCGGCTCGTGTAGACCTTTCTCTCTCTCTGGCTACACACTATACATCACTCAGCTCGTGTAGACCGTTCTCTCTCTCTGGCTACACACTATACATTACTCAGCTCGTGTAGACCGTTCTCTCTCTCTGGCTACACACTATACATTACTCAGCTCGTGTAGACCGTTCTCTCTCTCTGGCTACACACTATACAGTACTCTCCTCTACTCTCCATTACTCTCCTCTCCGGGCTCTATCTCTGCACCTTCGTCTTCATTCTTAGATGGTTCCACTTCTGCCCCCTGCTCCTCTGTGCATCACCTTATATACCTCTTCTTCCCGGGAGACGGAGCGGATGCGGACCTCAACGTCGGCACCGCTCCTCAGTTACCCAATCCCCACGCGCTATCCCTACGATCCGGTTCCGCTCAGCGCGTGTTTCCACTCCCCGACCAATCACACCGCGCTGCTACCCGATCACTCCCTCTGGGCGCGTCACCGGCACACAGCCAATCAGCAGCACTACCCCCACCCGCGCACTGACGCCTGCTCCTCCCCGTCAGCGCGCGTCACCACACACACACCCGTACATACGCGCTGGCACACGACATATACCCCCAGCGCGTATCACCACTACACTTGCATAACTGCATTAAAGCGTGTTCTTTGAAATTGTTGTTGACCGCGCAAGAACATCAAACTGGATACAGTACTAACATTTCCTTTAATTCGCTTAGGATTTACAACAATCTGCGTTTGCCAGTTAACGTAATATATATTTTTAAATACCGTGGCTTCAAAACACGGTTAACCATTTCCACACAAATGAACGAAGCATTGTGTATCTTAAAATAGAATCTTATTGTAGGAATCCAATGAGCTATGAAGCTCTTTACGCAGACGTCCAGTAAGGGGGCACGGGGTTAAAATGTTACGAAAACTGTAGTATAGGAAATGTCAGATTCACTAAAAATATTTTATTTCACCAAGTAAAGTCCACAGCTTTTAGGTTCTTTAGTTTGACAATACAGTAACGCCATTGAGAGTGAGTATCTTGTAGTCTAGACAATACGGTAACCATTGAGAGTGGGGGTCTTGTAGTCTAGACAATACGGTAACGCCATATTGAGGGTCTTATAGTCTAGACCAGGGGTCGGCAACCTACGGCTCCGGAGCCGCATGCGGCTCTTTACGGGCTGCTTCTTGACGATATGTACGTATGTACATAGATGCATTGCGGCTCTTGAAATACTGAATTTTGTACCGAATTGGAAAGAAATGGCTCTTCTTGTTATTTTGGTTGCCGACCCCTGGTCTAGACAATATGGTAACACCATTGAGATTCGGGGGTCTTATAGTCTAGACCAGGGGTCGGCAACCTACGGCTCCGGAGCCGCATGCGGCTCTTTACGGGCTGCTTCTTGACGATATGTACGTATGTACAGTATATGTACATAGATGCATTGCGGCTCTTGAAATACTGAATTTTGTACCGAATTGGAAAGAAATGGCTCTTCTTGTTATTTTGGTTGCCGACCCCTGGTCTAGACAATACCGTAACACCATTGAGAGTGAAGGGGTCTTATAGTCTAGACATTACGGTAACACCATTGAGAGTGGGGGTCTTGTAGTCTAGACAATACGGTAACGCCATTGAGAGTGAGGGGTCTTATAGTCTAGACCAATGGTTCTTAACCTTGTTGGAGGTACTGAACCCCACCAGTTTCATATGCGCATTCACCGAACCCTTCTTAATTGGAAAAATAAAATATGATTTTTTCAAATTCAAAACATAGGTATATGTTTTACTGGTGCACAAAATGAACCGTGCATCAACATCACTGTGTTCAAAGAACAAAACCAGCAAAACATGATTTTCACACAAAAACAAAATAATGAATACTTACTGCAAATCAGTATGACTTCTGCTGTTGCCTTTCAGAGACCAGTTCAGAAATACGTGGCTTCACCTTGGCAAGTGCCACTCTCATGTCATTTTCGCAACAAAGTCTGTTCCTTTCTTCGTTTTTATGTCCAGCATCCTCGAAAAGGATTTCTCGCAAATATATGTTGTAACAAACGGTATGAAAATCTCCAGGGTTTTCTTAGCAATAACAGGGTACGTTACCATTTGTTGACACCAAAACGTTGAGAGCGTTGTTGTTCTGAAGAGTTGCTGTTGAACCTGGCTCTGCTGAATTTCAATGATTTCGTCGAGGTGTTCATCATTGACATCTGCTGTCTCAACACTAAACGTGAACGGCTGTCTCACCCATGCTGGATATGACTCTCTTGTAGGGAAGTACCCGTTGAGAGACTTTGCAAGCTCATCTAAGTGCGTTGCAATTGTTTGCTTCAGTTCCGCTGGTACATAAATGTCTCCGATTCCAGATGCATCTTCGATCTTACTTACATAGTCGTCCAGCAGGGGAACGTTTGCGAAGTTATCGTTCTCTGTTCGTCGTTTCCATAACGGTAGCTTTTTTTGAAAAGCCTTCAGGTTTTCTTCCACTTCAATGATGTTGACTCCACCGCCCTGCATCTGCTGATTTAGAGCTGCGAAGATATCAGTCATGTACGCTAAAATGAGAATGAACTCAGAATTTTTGAAGCAATCTGCATGACAATGTTGGTGCTCTTGCAATAACAGGGCTAATTCCACACGCATGGGAAAAACACGAGTCAGCACCTGTCCCCGGGATAACCACCGAACGTTAGAATGGTACAGAAGTACCTCGAATTCAGAGCCCATTTCTTTACACATCTCACTGAAGATGCGGTGCCTCAGAGCACTATTTCGCACATAGTTCACGCATTCCACTACAATTTTTAATACTTTTTTCAGTTTTGGAGGCAAGGTTTTTGTTGCCAACGCATTCCTGTGCAGAATACAATGCGTAACAATGATGTGTGGTGCATCGGCTTTCACTAGCGCACCAAAACCAGACTTTCTTCCCAGCATGACTGGAGCTCCGTCCGAACAAACTGCAGAAACCATATCTCACGAAAGATTGTTGTCTTTGAATAAGTCATCCACAAGTTTCTTCACATCGGCTGCCTTAGTTGTTGTAAGAGGTTTATAAAAAAAAAAATCTTCCTTTATCACGTCGTCTTTCACATAGCGCACGAATACAGCAAGCTGGCTTAGATTGGAAACGTCTGTGGTCTCGTCGAGTTGCAGGCTGAATTTTGCTGGGCTTGAAATCAGATCTGCAACTACTTGAGCCAAGATGTCTTTGCTCATGTCCTCTATTCTGTCGCTGATGGTGTCATTTGAAAGAGGAATTTGGGATAACGTAACTTCAGTCACTTTTCCCAGCATGATATTCGCCATCTTCAACACAGCTTGTTTTATGAGTGTTTCACCAATGGTGTGTGGTTTGCCCTGCTTTGCGATCAGGTAAGCAACTTCGTACGATGCTGTGAGGATCGGTTTGTTGATGGGTACATAGCCGAGAACAGGCAGAGTAGCCTTTTCATCGAATCTGGCTCTCTTCACCTTGAATTTAGCGAGCGTTGTGTTCTTGTATTCCCCATCTCCATGCAGCTTAAGGAAGTGTTCCCTTAGTTTTGCCGGTGCTAGACTGGAATTGCTCAACTTGGCATTGCAAATCATGCAGTTAGGACGCTAACTCCCATCACGTTTCGTTATACATGTGAATCCATATTGTACATATTCGTCCGACCACTTTCTTTTTTTGCTCGACATAGTATGAAGGGATTAAAATATTAAGAAAGAAATCACACGACGTACCATCACGACAGTCACAAGTCGACTACCGAGCGCACCAAATTCCCTGCAGCACAGATAGGCCAAGCGATGTAGCGTGATCACTTGCAGCCAATGATGGCCAAGCCGGACGTGTCATAACGAATCATGAGTCGGGTGTGTGTCTTAACCTCCGCCGAACCCCTGAGACTGACTCACCGAACCCCTGGGGTTCGATCGAACCCAGGTTAAGAACCACTGGTCTAGACATTACGGTAACGCCATTGAGAGTGAAGGGGTCTTATAGTCTAGACATTACGGTAACACCATTGAGAGTGAAGGGGTCTTATAGTCTAGACCAGGGGTGGGAAAACTTTTTGACTCGCGGGCCACAATGGGTTCTAAAATTGGACAGAGGGGCCGGGCCATGAACAGATGGATGGAGTGTTTGTGTGAACTAATATAAATGACATGTAAAAATCATTTCATTAAAGGATTTGGCCTTTAACAGGTAGCAAAGCATTTATTTGCAAGGCAATTTAACACATTGCACGAACATGAACAATACAAAAACATGTAACGTGACCGATCAAACATCATGAAAACATCTGAGGCCTGCGCCCAAACCAATTACCTCACTTGGACTTCTTTATTATCGACATTAACAGGTTAGAGCAGCTACGCAGGCTGTGTGTCGGAGATTTGGCTCCAACCTCGCTGCAGCAACACATCATCAGTTTCAGTGGGAACAGTGTTGTTGATCTCCCATTTTTGCCAGTGCATCCAAGTCTGGAGTTATTTTGGTTGTGGCAATTCTCAGGATAGATCTGAGGTGCTGATCCGTTAACTCTGATCTGTGACGGGCTTTGGCGTTCATGACGCTGAATGTCTGCTCACACACACACAAGTCGAGCCAAACAAAGTCAGTATCTTCTGTGCAGTCCTCCAGAGGTTTGGAAACGTGGCTCTGTTAAGTGAAGCATAAAAGTCATTCAGTTTAACAGAGTTGAACTTCTCCTTTAGGACGGAATCAGACTGAAGATCTATCAGTTCCAACTGCAGCTCCTGTGGTGCTGTTTCAGGGTCTTGTAACAGGGGACAGGACACCAGCTGAAGTGACTGTTCAATGTTTTCGAAATCAGAGAACCTACGGCAGAATTCTCCGTGCAGGTCCTCAAGTGATTTGCTGTATTTTTTTGCGTTTCGCGGTGCCTCTTCCTGCATGGCAAGTGTGGGGAAATGAGCAAAAGATTTGTTCGCAATTTGTCCGGAGAACAAAGTGAGCTTGGATTTGAAGGCTTTCACATGTTTGTATATGTCGTGAATAAACTGATCTTTCCCCTGCCGTTTCACATTCAGCTCATTCATGTGTGAAAATATGTCCACAGCAAACGCAAAGTCACTAAGCCAGTTCTTGTCGCTTAGCTCAGGGAATTCGTCAGATTTCCCCATCAACTCCAAAAATGCGATGATATCCTCTTTCAGCTCCCACACTCGTTGTAACACTTTCCCCAAACGTAACCAGCGGACACGAGAGTGGTACAGCAAGTCCTGATGATCCGCATCAGTTTCCTCCAGGAACGTAATAAACTGACGGTGCTGAAGTCAAAGTGCGCCATCTAATGTGGAAATGGGGGCATTACAAGAGGAAGGTAAAATTTTATTTAATAATAATATTTGGACAAGTTAGGCGGGCCGGATTAAAAAGGCCAACGGGCCGTATACGCCCCGGGGGCCGTACTTTGCCCATGTCTGGTCTAGACAATACGGTAACACCATTGAGAGTGAGGGGGTCATATAGTCTAGACAATACGGTAACACCATTGAGAGTGGGGGTCTTATAGTCTAGACAATACGGTAACACCATTGAGAGTCAGGGGTCTTATAGTCTAGACAATACGGTAACGCCATTGAGAGGGAGGGGGTCTTATAGTCTAGACAATACGGTAACACCTTTGAAAGTGACGGGTCTTATAGTCTAGACAATACGGTAACGCCATTGAGAGTCAGGGCTCTTATAGTCTAGACAATACGGTAACGCCATTGAGAGGGAGGGGGTCTTATAGTCTAGACCAGGGGTCGGCAACCAAAATAACAAGAGCCATTTCTTTCCAATTCGGTACAAAATTCAGTATTTCAAGAGCCGCAATGCATCTATGTACATACGTACATATCGTCAAGAAGCAGCCCGTAAAGAGCCGCATGCGGCTCCGGAGCCGTAGGTTGCCGACCCCTGGTCTAGACAATACGGTAACACCATTGAGAGTGAGGGGGTCTTATAGTCTAGACAATACGGTAACACCATTGAGAGTGGGGGTCTTATAGTCTAGACAATACGGTAACACCATTGAGAGTCAGGGGGCTTATAGTCTAGACAATACGGTAACGCCATTGAGAGGGAGGGGTCTTATAGTCTAGACAATACGGTAACACCTTTGAAAGTGACGGGTCTTATAGTCTAGACAATACGGTAACGCCATTGAGAGTCAGGGCTCTTATAGTCTAGACAATACGGTAACGCCATTGAGAGGGAGGGGGTCTTATAGTCTAGACCAGGGGTCGGCAACCAAAATAACAAGAAGAGCCATTTCTTTCCAATTCGGTACAAAATTCAGTATTTCAAGAGCCGCAATGCATCTATGTACATACGTACATATCGTCAAGAAGCAGCCCGTAAAGAGCCGCATGCGGCTCCGGAGTCGTAGGTTGCCGACCCCTGGTCTAGACAATACGGTAACACCATTGAGAGTGAGGGGGTCTTATAGTCTAGACAATACGGTAACACCATTGAGAGTGGGGGTCTTATAGTCTAGACAATACGGTAACGCCATTGAGATTCGGGGGTCTTATAGTCTAGACAATACGGTAACGCCATTGAGATTCGGGGGTCTTATAGTCTAGACAATACGGTAACGCCATTGAGAGTCAGGTGGTCTTATAGTCTAGACAATACGGTAACACCATTGAGAGTGGGGGGGTCTTGTAGTCTAGACAATACGGTAACACCATTGAGAGTGAGGGGGTCTTATAGTCTAGACTCTAGACAATACGGTAACACCATTGAGAGTGAGGGGGTCTTATAGTCTAGACAATACGGTAACACCATTGAGAGTGGGGGTCTTATAGTCTAGACCAGGGGTCCTCAAACTTTTTAAACAGGGGGCCAGTTCACTGTCCCTCAGACCGTTGGAGGGCCGGACTATAGTTAAAAAAACTATGAACAAATTCCTATGCACACTGCATATATCTTATTTTGAAGTGAAGAAACAAAACGGGAACAAATATAATATTTAAAATGAAGAACAAGTAAAGTTAAATCAACAAACTTGCCAGTATTTCAATGGGAACTATGGGCCTGCTTTTGGCTAATGAGATGGTCAATGTCCGGTTCCATATTTGTCACTGCTAGTCGTAACAAGTGATGCAAGTGTGCATCCGTTAGTCTAGATCTGGTTGGAGATTTCAAATGTTTCATTCTGGAAAAAGTCTGTTCACAGACATAAGTGCTGCCAAAGATGGTTGCCATTTTGAGTGCATGGTTCCTGAGATGAGGATATGTCTCAGAGGGGAGAGATGCATAGAAATTATGAAGGCTGCTTGACTTGAATGCGTCTTTCAGAGTCACAATTCTGCAGTTCAGCCAGTTCCATTTGGTAAATTGTATCCACATTTTCAATGTCAATAGAAAATGGGTTACGGAAAAGCTGTATGTCCTGTTCATGGAGATGAAGCTCTTTAAATCTAAATTGGAACTCCTTTTGCAATTTTTCCAGTGAATCCACACATGTTTTGTTTGGGAATTGCAACCAATGGTTTTTCCGCTAACAGATTTTGAGTTGTGGGGAGATGGCAGAAGTTTTCCTCCTTAACTTGTTTGATGAGGAGGCCTAATTTTACTTCAAATGCTTTGACATGTGATTGCATATCACAGAGGAGCTTCCCCTTTCCTTGAAGTTGCACATTGAAACTGTTGAGTAGCTCTGTTACATCTGTCAGAAAGGCAAGGTGCCATTTCCATTCTGCATCATTGAGCTCTGGTACTTCTTTGTTTTTTGAAAGCAGAAAAGCTGTAATCTGTGGAAGTCATAGAAACGTTTCAAAACTCTCCCTCGACTCAGCCAACGGACTTCTGTGTGGTACAGAACATCTTCATAGTCAACATTTAGTTCAGACAGAAATTCCTGAAATTGTCTGTGGTTTAGTGCATGAGCTATAATGAAGTTAACACAAGATACCACAATTTTCATAACAGAGTTCCACTTCAGTGATTTACTACACAGCGCTTGTTGGTGGATGAGGCAGTGTATGGCTATTGGATGAGAATGGTTATGTTTGTCCATCTCTTGGTTAATGCGAGCAATTACTCCTTTCTTAGACCCCACCATGCTAGGAGCACCATCAGTTGTCACACTGGCTAGTTTAGCCCAATTCAGCTCCAAACCATTCACAGTTTGGCAAACCTTTTCATAGATATCCTCTCCTGTAGTTGTTCCTTTGATGCTTTGCAGTGCAGCAAGCTCTTCTGTGACTTCGAAATAGTCATTCATCCCACGAATAAAAATTAGAAGTTGTGCAGAATCACGAACATCATTGCTTTCGTCGAGTGCCAAGGAAAAATAGGAAAGTTTTTTTGTAGAGTTTTGCAAATGCTGATGCAAATTGTCTCCCATTTCTTCAATCCTCCGTGTAATTGTAGGTCCTGAAAGACTCACTGTACTAAATAAATCGGCCTTCTCTGGACACGTCTCTTTGGCAACAGAAAGAAGGCATTCTTTAACAAATTCTCCCTCCACGAATGGTCTGCCAGTGCACGCTATTAGCTTGGCAACTTGAAAACTTGCTCGCAGTGACGACATATTTAGCTGCTTCTGCTTCGCAAAAGTATTTTGCTGTGTTGTTAATGTATTTTTCAGTTTTAATATTTTATCTTTTCTCATTTCTCCGACCAAACAATCATATTTATCTTTATGTTGAGTTTCAGTGTCGACGTAAATTGTATTCTTTGAACACAGACACTATATTCTGGCATATCAGACACACAGCTCTTTCCTTGTACTGCATGAAAAAGTAATCATAAGTCCACTGTTTTTTTGAATATCCTACACTCAGAGTAAATTTTTCTCTTTCTTGACATCAGTTTCCTAGGGAGTCAAAATTGCTATTAGTAAGATACCAATATATATACAGCGCTACAAAAACAATATACCAGCAATAACTTTGCCCACACAGAGACATACAGACTGCACTGCCCATCAATGCAGTCTAATTGGGGGAACTCCGCTTTTACCCCAGGCTCACACTGGTGCGGGTGCCATTAAAAAGTTAATTACACCTGCAGTTTTGTTCACAGATCGCAGTACATCCCCAGCACACAGGAATATCACTGGGAGTGGAGCCGAGGGGCAAGTGAGGGAGCTGAGGGAGGGAGAGCCAGTCAAGCGCAGCCAGGGGAGGGCTGGCAGCCTTAGGCCTGGGGGGCAAGTCCAGTCAATTGGCCCATTGAACCATTCACCAGCGCAGCCCAATGAGTGCCCACCGCCGCAGCTCAATCAGTGCCCACCGCCGCAGCTCAATCAGTGCTCGCCACCGCAGCCCAATCAGTGTCCACCACCGCAGCCCAATGAGTGCTCACCAGCGCAGCCCAATTAGTGCTCACCAGCGTAGCCCAATTAGTGCTCACAAGCGTAGCCCAATTAGTGACCATGGGCCGGATAAATGTCCTCGGCGGGCCGCATGTGTAGTTTGAGGACCCCTGGTCTAGACAATACGGTAACGCCATTGAGATTCGGGGGTCTTATAGTCTAGACAATACGGTAACGCCATGGGGAAGGGGCTGGGGTGCGTCTTATAATCCGGACGAGTTGGAACCAATCGCAGCTCTGCCACACTTCGTTCCGTCCGGATTTCACGCCGCGCAACGCACATCCGGAATCGACGTCTACCTAAATCGCGCTGCTAATATTAATCGATTACGCTTGCTGCACTTGTCTTCAATATGGGTGGGAGGAATCGATCAACCGGCAATCGACACACTTGGTCTCGCGGAATCGATTGACGTTTAGTCCTGCGGAGGAATCGACGAATGCCTGAATTGACCTGCCCTGGATCGATTTTTTCCTGCTGATTCCCCTCATGCCCGGCGTTGAGCGAGGTGGTGGTGAAGATTGAGGTGGTGGTGGTCACGAATGTTGAGGCGGCCGAGAGGACTGAACCTTGTGGTGGTGGTGGTTGGTGGTGGTTGGTCAACACGATCAACGTGGCGAGCGGTGAAGGTGGAGAAGATTGACGCGGGTGGTGGCGCCGCAGCCGATCTGAGGGGAGGGAAGGGTGAGCGGTGGTTGCGGGTGAAGGAGCTTCATTGACGGCAGCTCTTACACCCACACCACCCACACACACACACACACCACACACCCACACCACCCACACCACACACCCACACCACATAACACCACCAACACCACACACCCACACCACATAACACCACACACCCACACCACACACCACCAAAACTACACCACACACCACCACACACCACCACACACCACCCACACCCACCACACACCACCACCCACCCACACCACACACCAACCACACACCACCCACACACCATACACACCACACACCCACACCACACACACCACCAAAGACCACCCACCCCACCCACCCACACCACACCACCCACACCATACACCCCATCCACACCACCCACACCACCACCCACCCACACCACCCACACCACACACACACCCACACCACACACACCACCAAAGACCACCCACACCACCAAAGACCACCCACACCACCAACACCACATACCACCCACACCACACACACCACACCACCCACACCATACACACCACCCACACCACCACCCACACCACACACCAACACCACCACACACCCACACCACACACCCACACCACACACCACCACCACACACCACCACCCACACCACACACCACCAAAACTACACCACACACACCACACACCACCACACACCACCCACCCACACCACACACCACCCACAACACACACCACCCCCACCACACACCACCCACACCACACACCACTACACACCGCCGGCGGCAGGAGCTTACAAATGTGGCCCGCGCTGGAGCCTCTGAGCCAGCAGCAGCTGCGCCGCCTGGAGCAGCACCGCTACAGCGCCACGGGGCGCTCCGTGCTGGAGGGCGGCCTGCACCCCTGGTGGTGCTGGCTCGTGTCCCGCACCCCGCTCTGGGTGGCGCCCAACCTCATCACCGTGAGCGGCCTCGCGTGCAACGCCGCCACCACCCTGCTGCTCGCCGCCCTCTGCCCCACGGCCACCGAGGCGGTACGAGGGGGTGGTGTGGGATGGGGGAGAGACCGACCTGCCGACCCACAGGCTGGGGCAGTGATGGGGGGGGAGGTGGCACCTACTGGGGCTGTCCGCCCGTGGCCGCATCCTGCCAGCGTCGGGCCTTCGACAACATTTCGCGTGGCCCGTTAACAGCCTCAAATCTCGATGTAGCCGTGGCAGTCTCTGTGAAGGCTGTACCTGGGGGGGGGGGGGGGGGGCTTTGTCTTGCCGTGGCCTTAGCGTGCACATGGCCTGGCACAGGCGCCGTGGGGACGTCGCTGTCACTTGGTGGCGAATGGCGCTTGTTGGTATTGGTTGGTGGTTGTTGTGGTGGTTGTTCTGGTGGTTGTGATGGCTGTGCTGGTGGTGGTTGTGCTGATGGTTGTGATTGTGCTGGTGGTTGTGGTTGTGCTGGTGGTTGTGGTGGTGGTTTTGCTGGTGGTTGTGCTGGTTGTGGTGGTGGTTGTGCTGGTTGTGGTTGTTGTGCTGGTGGTTGTGGTGGTTGTGCTGGTTGTGCTGGTGGTTATGGTGGTTGTGGTGGTGGTGGTTGTGCTGGTGGTGGTTGTGCTGGTTGTGGTGGTGGTTGTTGTGGTTGTGCTGGTGGTTGTGGTGGTTGTGGTGGTGGTTGTGCTGGTTGTGGTGGTGGTTGTGGTTGTGGTGGTGGTGGTTTAGCGAATCTTCTCGATTAGGGGTCGGCAACCTGCGGCTCCTCAAGCCGCTCTCCTCGTGACATATTTTATTAGATCCCCGTCTCGTGGTCACCCCCACCACAGTGCGTTGTGCTTCTTGAAATATTGTTTTATTTTTTTATAAATTCGTAAAAAAAATGTCTCGTTATTTAGGTTGCCGTTCCCCTCTTATATATTCATATAATAACGACAGCAGACTTGCGACGTCCTGAGCAGTGTAGAAGATTGATGCGGTGATGGTGTTCACGTTGTGTCAGTGGTGGTTGTGGAACCTGAGAAGATGTGGTGGTGGTGGTGGTGGTGGTATTGGTGGTGTTCAAGGTTGATAATGTAGTGGTGGTGAAGGTGGAGAAAATGGAGATGGTAGTGGTGAAGGTTCATGTGGTGGTGGTTGTGAAGGTGTCGAAGATCGAGGGGGTGGTGGTGATGTAGGATATTGAGGTGGTGGAGATGGTGGAGGTGTCTCTGTGTTTACGCGTCTCCCCGTGTCCTTACCTCCCGCTGTTTCACCGTATCCCCTTCTGTCTCCACTTGTGTGTCCCCGTACACCTCCCCTGTGTGCCTGTCCTCCCCGCGTCTCCTCCCCTTGCCCCGCGCGTCTCCCCCCACAGGCTCCCCGCTGGGTGTACTCGCTCTGCGCGCTCGGCCTCTTTATCTATCAGTCCCTGGACGCCATCGACGGGAAGCAGGCCCGACGCACTGGCTCCTCCTCGCCACTCGGCGAGCTCTTCGACCACGGCTGCGATGCCATCTCCACCGGTTATAACCCATCACCGCCGCGTGAACGTCGTCATCGTCATTATCTACCGCTGTCATCACCGTCGCCACCATCATCGCCAGCAATGGCACCAGTTAGCAGCAGCGACGTCATCATCACCACCGCCACCATCACGAGCAGTGGCACCAGTTAGCAGCAGTGTCGTCATCATCATCATCAACATCACCGCTACCATCACCAGCAGTGGCACCAGAAGCAGCTCCGTTGTTATCATCATCGTCAACAGCAGCGCCTTCACCGCATTTCACGCTTTCAAATGCGCTTGTGCGGCCGTCTGGAACGCTCTTCCTTCTGATATTAAGAAGCCACTGGAGCTATGCTGCACTTTTAAATCATGGTCGAGATCAGGGGAGGGGAACGTCCGGCCCGCGGGCCATATAAGGCCCGCGAAATCATTTGGTCTGGCCCTGCCAAGGCAACCGCAGGCGGCACTCGAAATTCAATGGATCTAGGAGCAAACCTGGAAAAGCAGTTGCGAGTAGCAACATCATCAATACCAGCTAGCATCACACGCCTCATCAAGGAGAAGCAGTTCCAGCCATCGCGTTAGGGGTAAGTTAATTAAATGTTTGACCAAATATAACAGGATAATTTATAAGTTGATAATTTTGTATGGCCCGCGAATGATGTTATAAATATCCAAATGGCCCTTGTCAGAAAAAGGTTCCCCACCCCTGGTCTAGATTAACAAACTAAGTTCTTTAGAACAGCTTTTTGGGTTTAGTGTTTTCTACTTCCCCCGCAACTTTGATTATCATTTTTGGCTACGTACGGTGCAAACGAAATTCAACATGCATAATACATAGGCCAGAGAGGTACAGATGAAGTAGATTGTCCCCTCGATAATTCATACATCGACATTGCCGGCAGCCGCAGCTTCATCATCACCGTCAGCACAGAGGACACTTCAAAACCATCAACATCTACACCGGTACCACGATCGCCACCGGCCACAGCCTCCATCAACATTGGCGTCATCGTCACGTGGTTGCTTTGACGAAGAATATCGAGCAAAAAAAACCTGAGGTGTGGGAGAGCAACGTACGCGTGGAATTACGTGGAGAGACGGAAGGAGGAGAACGTGGGCGAGAGAATGCGCGCTGAGTGCGGCATGTACAGGCGCTGGCCTTCATCGGCGCTCGCGGTGCCTGGGAGATGTTAACTACCTCGCCCGGTATACAGGAGGTCATGGGTTTCGAGGGTTTAATCCCGACCCTGATGCCTGTTGTATATTTGGAGTGTCTCTAATCCACGTACTCCTCTCTCCGCCTCCCAGCGGAAAATCAAGCACGTGTCTATCCAGGCATTCATCATCGTGGTCTATCCACTGCTGCATGAAGATCGATGTAGCGTCGCAGTGGCTAGGAGATGTTAGCTACCTCACCCGGTATTATACAGGAGGTCGTGGGCTTCATGCGTTCGTCCAGACCCTGACGCTTGCTGTATATTTGGAGTTTCTGTGTCTCTCTCATCTCTCCCCGTGGTCGCGTGGAATTTTCTCCAGGTCCTCTGGTTTTTTTCTCCCCTCATTAGAATTGACGTCACCACGCATTTTTGAGTTATTTGGCGGCTTTAAATCTCCACACTGTAGGCCACTTCGTTAAGCTATCATTTGTGTTGGCCACGTCGCACTTCTGAAAAAGAGCCACAAAGCAGCTTAGTGGTGCCTTACCTGGTAAAATAAATAAATAGTGGTAGTATAAACAGTTTCATGGGCCCCTTTTGCTAGTATGAAAGTATGAAAAATAAGAATAGGGTTGACCCTTTCTCGCAATTAAACAGGAGGTGTTAAGATGTTCAAACACCAAATAAACACCTTTTGCAAGGAATTAACTTGCTGCATTAACCACACACAGTACTCGGTGAACATGCAAACAAACATGCTCTGAGAGTGATAATATAAACACTTTGTCTGTGCAACTGATTCGCCTACACCAGAGATAACAGCGGCCTTCTTTATGGCCCAGTCCCACCACCAGTGTCAGACCAGAGAACAACACCAAAAGGCGAACAGCACAAACACAATGCACGTATCAGATCGTTTATTGCCCGGGGTGAGCAGTTATATCACGGGGTGCCTTTTTATATCAAAGTATCAAAAATAAGAAAAGGTTTTTACCTTGCAAAAGGGTCTCTATTTGAACATGTTAACACAACTCCTGTTGTATTGCCAAAAAGGTTAAAACACTCTATATTTTAAGTTTTCGTGACTGCAGGGATCTATACTCTTTGGTTCTTTCGGTAGAGTCACGTAGGTATTAAATACATTTTATTTTATATATAAGTAAGGTTAAAACACTATTCTTCTTTTTTATTCCGTGTAAACGGTGGCGGCACTTTGCCCCCGCCAGCGCATGCGGCGTGGGCTACATGGGGTGACCTTTGTGCGCCTCTCCTGTGCGCAGTGCTCCTGGCGATGGGTGTGGTGGTGACGCTGCGACTGGGCACCGACTGTGACCTCCTCTTCCTCCTCTTCTTCCTGGGCGTCTTCATGTTCTACTGCGCCCATTGGCAGACCTACGTCACCGGCACCATGCGCTTCGGCAAGTGAGTGCCGACGCTCTCCCCCCCCGTGCCACCCACCCCACCTCCACCCCACCCCTCCTCCAGCATAACTCATTGGCTCATTGGGTCGCTATGTAACTATGTGGGTCTTTCTGTAACCCTGTGGGTCTCTATGTAACTATGTGGGTCTCTATGTAACTCTGTGGGTCTCTATGTAACTCTGTGGGTCTCTATGTAACTCTGTGCATCTCTATGTAACTCTCTGGGTCTCTGTGTAACTCTGTGGGTCTCTCTGTAACTCTGTGGGTCTCTGGAACTCTGTGGGTCTCTATGTAATTCTGTGAGTCTAACTCTGTGTGTCTCTCTTTGGCTTCCCTCCTTTGCGGCCGCAGCCGTGAAAATTGTTTTAAATCTTAAACATTATTTAAAGTTGAGATAATTGATTAAATACGATAGGGAATGGCATGGGGGGGGGGGGGTGTCACACTACGGAATGTCTTTGGGTGACATCTTTCTTTTGAGCCTCGTCTCAAACGGTGTTAGACCAGAGGACGCCAAAAGGCGTACAGCAGAAAGACAACGCACTATCAGAGTAATGAGTACTCAGGGAGAGCTTCTAGTCTGGTGTGGACCAATAAGTTTCAAAGACAATGCATGTATTATCAGTGTGTTTTTTGTTTGCATTTTGTATTGTGGTTAATGCAGACATGATTCCTTGTAAAAGGTTTCAGTTTGGTGTTTTAACAACTTAACACCTGTTTTGTTGCCAGATAAAAGGGGGATAAAACCTCTTCTCATATACACAACACCTAAAACATGATGCCATGCAAGAAAGTGCAAAAAGAAGCTATTTTACAGAATGATGATTTAGTGATTATCCGGCATTTTAAAAAATCTGGCACCTCCTTCCCCCCGAAGCCACCGGATAATCGACAATCGACTGTCTCTCTGCGGACAGGATTTGACTGCAGGAGGCTATTTAATGCTGAGTTCTGGCTTCAGTAAGCCTACGGCTATGTGATGTTAACTACCTCGCCTGGTGTACAGGAGGTCGTGGGTTCGATCCCGACCCTGACGCCAGCTGTATATTTGGAGTTTGCATGTGTTTCTCTCTCCCCGTGGTCATGTCGAATTTTCTCCAGGCCCATCCGATTTTTCACTCCATACTTAGAAACGTGCGTTCATTATTTTTGGCTGTTGCAAATTTACACGTGACGATGATGATGATGAGCCCACTTTATTGAGCTGCTCACATTTGTGATAGCCAGGGTCGCTTCTGAATAAATAATATTTAAAAATACTTTTTTTTTTAAACATGCTTTAATGAAATGTACCCTACTCGTAATGGCAGAACTCCACGATTCCAGGAAGTGGCCGCAAAGCTTGCCATAACGTAAGGGACCGAGGTCATTTACAGCCAACGTGAGTTAAGCGTGGACAATTAGACCCAAGCCGAAACATAACATGTAAAAATGAATCTTTAAAATAGTTTTTTTATTTTATTTGATAGAATATTGTATTGTCATCAGTATGACATAAGTATACCAAGTTCGCAGTCGATACCACATTGGGAAGTGGGTTAAAATTTAGTTACAAGATTTGAGGATACGACAACAACGACAACAACAACAGACAGAGTGAGTTAAATAAAAGCGTGTAGAAAAAGAGCTACACCGCTCAGTAGGGCCTTACATTTAGTAAAATAAAACATTGTTTTTAGCTTAATTAAGTTTAGTGTGCAGCTCTGCCACGTCGATGTGGTGAGTTGCACAAATGCAAACAACAACAACAGAAACCCACAGGAGACCCATAGAGACCCATAGAGATCCATGCTCATATGCTTGTAGCCAACTACGCCCATTGGAGGTGCGGAGGGAAGGACAACAAACTAAACGAATAAAGCAGTTCTAAAGAAATAAGTTCTCAATGTAGTAGAGTGGTGTAGTGTAGTGTATAGTGTAGCAGTGCAATGTATAGTAATGTGTAGTAGTGTGGTGTGCAGCAGTGTAAAGTGTAGCAGTGTATACTGCAGTGTTTAGTAGTTTGTACGTTGAACTTCTTTCGCACCGTACGTAGCCAACTGCACTAATGGGAGGTGCGGCGGGGGGTGGGGGGTAAAGGAAACAAACTAAACACAACAACAAGAAGCAGTTTACCTGTGCAGACTGAGGTTAGGGTTTAGAATTTGACTGCCGGAAGTCTGCGAGTCTGGTCCTGAATGCTGACTTTCTGGCTTCAGGATGCGTGTGGGGGTTGTTGTTACATCCGTGTGTGCGCATGCAGGATCGATGTGACGGAGGTGCAGCTCGTCATTGTGGGCATCTTCCTCCTGGCGGCCGCTTGTGGGCCTGACGTGTGGGACCACCGTGTACGGCGCTCGTCCTAGTCGCTCGCTCACTCACCCAATCACTCGCTCGCTCACCCAGTCGCTCGTTCACCCAGTCTTCTGTTCACTCACCCAGTCGCTCGCTCACTCACCCAGTCACTTGCTCACTCACCCAGTCACTCACAGTCACTCGCTCACCCAGTCTTCTGTTCACTCACCCAGTCACTTGTTCACTCACCCAGTCACTCACACAGTCACTCGCTCACTCAGTCTTCTGTTCACTCACCCAGTCACTCGCTCACTCACCCAGTCACTTACTCACTCACCCAGTCACTCGCTCACCCAGTCTTCTGCTCACTCACCCAGTCGCTCGCTCACTCACCCAGTCACTTGCTCACTCGCCCAGTGGTTCGCTCGCTCGCCCAGTCTCTCACGCGCTCAGCCAATCACTCGCTTACTCGCACAGTCACTCTCTCACTCGGTCACTCACACAGTCACTCGCGCACACAGTTGCTCGCTCACAGTCACTCGCTCACTCACTCAGTCGCTTGCTTACTCTCCCAGTCTCCCGCTCACTCTCCCAGTCGCCCGCTCACTCACCCAGTCGCTCGCTTACTCGCCCAGTTGCTCGCTTACTCGCCCAGTTGCTCGCTCACTCACAAAGTCGCTCGCTCCCCTCATGTGGCGAGCTGGCCTTCTTCGTCAGTCATGAACGGCACTTGCCCCAACGGTCTGGTGAAGGTTATACGGGGTGTCTTTGTCTTTATGTGCACGCATGCGTGCGTGCACGTGCATGTGCGTGCGTGCGTGCGTGTGCGTGCGTGTGTGTGCGTGCGTGCATGTGTGTGCGTGTGTAGGTGCCCGTGCTGGACATGCGTCTCAAGCTGGTGCCTGTGCTGCTCGAGGTGCTCGCCTCTGTCTTCACTTGCGTCACCAACTTCCGCATTATCTTCACCGGCGGCGTCGGCAAGAACGGCTCCACCATCGCGGTGAGCCGTCGCACACGCACACAGATGCAGGTTCTCACACACACACGCAGACAGACACACATGCGCACAGACAGGTGCCCACACACGCACACACAGACATGTACGCAGACACAGGTACTCAAGGTACTCTCACACACAGACACAACAACAACAAGAATCGCCATTCGCCACTAAGTGGCGGTGACGTCACCACGACGCTTGTGCCATGCTATGTGCACCAGGCTACGTGAAGTGTCGAACGCCCACTGACAGGAGGTCACAGGGCAGACCCAGGTGCCACGGGTCGACTGACTGAGACGACTGGTTGATGCACCACCTATGCCCCCTACTGTGCCAACTTGCTGTGCTTTAGCCACCCGGCGCTCCGCTCGTTGTTGTGAGCGTCGCTCCTCCGCCCTCTGTTGTTGTTGGAGGCTGACTGCTTCCAACTGCCCAGTAGCGTCCTTCACGAGCCTCCTCCACATCACTCCATCTCTTCTCTAGCCCATGCCACTCCCGTTTAGCCCCCATCGATCCGGCCGAACAAAAGCTGTTTAGGCATGCGGTGGCTGGGCATGCGGGCTACATGACCCAGCCAACGTAGCTTTGCCTTTTGGAGGAGCTCACCGATGGGACTTTATCCAGATCTTTCACGGATTTGTGAGCTCACACAATCCAGCCTGGTTAAACCCAGCATGGATTGTAGGCAGGCCAGCCTAAATGTTTCTAACCGGCGAAGATGTTCCATTAGGGGTGCCCACGTTTTGCAAGTGTAGTGACATAAGAGGGGAGGGGCTGCTGGGGGCTCTGGGACCCTAGGCAGATAAGCCATCGGCGCCAGGCGCTAGGATCCCAGGCAACCCAGACGCTTAAGCCCCTTGGCGCCAGGCACTGGGATCCCAGGCACCCCAGCCAGTTAAGCCCCTTGGCACCACCAATGGGGGGGGGGGCTGTGTGTGCTCTGTGGGATATCTGGGGGCGCACACAACCCCACACCTCGTTGGGGACAAGGCATTAAAGGGCAGCTCCCTGGCCGATCAGAGCCAGTTGTAGATCAAGACCCAAGACCAGCCATCTCAGGACCCTGGGACGCTGCGAGGGCCAGTGGTGGGACTCTGGAACTCCTGGCTCTACGTCCTTGTGAGGGCGAGTTCCGAGGAAGCCAGAGTAGTGTATCTAGGCTGTGTACCTAGGCTGCGTACCTAGGCTGTAACAGAGTATCAGGACTGTTGGATTGTTGGATTGTAATAAAGAAGTTACCTCTGCAAGTGTCTCCGGAACCCATTACACAAGCGTAGAGAAGGGAGGGAATGACCGTGGCCGAGAAGACCTGAAGCTTTGTGCGGAATGATAGACCAGGTAGCTTCCACACAGCGTTACGCAACCGATGACAAGATAATGCCGCTCGACTGATTCGGAGTGAGACCTCTGCTGTTAAACCGGAGCCGGTCATGAGCACACTGCCAAGGTATGGGAAACTCTCCACTCTCTCCACAACTGCCCTATCACCAATTGGGAGTTGTGGGGGTGGAGTGTCCGATAGTACAAAATACCCAGGCAGGTACTTAGTTTTGGTGGGGCTGATGGTAAGGCCCCGCCTCTTGGTGGCAAACTCCAGGTTCAGCAGCAGCGCCTCCAACTCCTCCTCTGAATGAGCAGCAATTACCAGATCATCGGCATACATAACGTGGTTGAGCAATAGGGAGCCATCCCTTGACCGCACCCGGGCATCGATCAGCCTCCCATTGTATCTGTACCAAATGGAAATTCCTCCGGTACAGATATTGAAGGCTTCACGAACTACGTGGTCAAAATAGATGTTATATAATGTGGGAGCCAGAGGACATCTTTGTCGCACCCCAAGGTGTACAGGGAATGGCTCTGACTCCCGGCCACGTAGTTTTACCCGGGCCTGCTCACCATCATGAAGGTCCTTAATGATCGTGAGCAGAGGGTCAGGGACTCCGATAGCACGAATAACAACCCAGAGCCCAGGCCTACTGATGGTATCATAGACCTTGACCAGGTCAATAAAGCAGAGATGTAGGTCTTGTTGGAATTCTCTACACCTCTGCTGTAGCAAACGGATAGAAAATATGGCATCTGTGCATGACCGACCTTTTCTGAAACCGCATTGGGACTGCGCAAGCCTCTCCTCAGCGTGCCTAGCAAGGCGATGTTGAATAATTCTTGCCAGAACCTTTCCCGGCACACTGAGGAGTGAGATGCCCCTGTAGTTGTTACGGTCTTTGCAGTCCCCCTTCTTAAAGAGAGGGACCACCAGGGCATCCTGCGGAACCCGTCCAGTGGTCCAGACTGTTGTTATGATCTCATGTAGGGCAGTCTGTCCACAAACGCCACCCTCCCTCAGCATTTCGCTTGGGAGATCATCTCTGCCCGGTGCCTTTCCTGGTCTCAGACTCTGGATTGCCCTCAGTACTTCCTCAACAGATTGCACCTCAGCCAGCCACTCACAGGGGGTGACTTCCTCCTCCAATTTTTGAGGCACCGCAGCCTCAGCAGAGTCATCCCCACTTTGTGCCACGTTGTTTTCCTGGCTGAGCGATTTCCCCTCCCCCATGACCTCACAGAAATGCTCAGCAAATCTGCAAATTTGTTCCTGGGGGTCGGAGAATGGATCACTGTTCTTTCCCCTAATGATGGGAATAGGTGTGGTGCTGCAGGTTACTTTTTTGATGGAATTAAAGAGCGATTTGTGATCGCGGGCCACTGAGGCAGACTCCATCTACTCAGCAACCCGCGACCACCACCCATCATTGTAGCCCCTCACGGCTCCCCGAGCGAAGGCTGCCATAACCCTCCTCATTCTCCGACGTGGGATGCTGTAGCCGATGAGAGTGGGCCTGTTGCTTTTTCTCAGCCAGCTTGAACACCTCCTCTGTCAGCCAGGGTCTCTGGGGAGGTCTGGACCGCGTACCCAAAGCAGCCATTGCAGCTGCATGAGTCACAGTCCTAAACCTCGCCCATTTCCCCTTGACATCAGGAGGAGTGGCGGACGATGCCAACCCCAGCCACAAGTGATGATGAAATTCTTGCTTGCAACTTTTATCAGCTAGCTGAGACCATGCCACTATGCGTTTGAAAGGGGTCCTGGGTGTACACCCACCACCGGAGTGGAAGAATGGCAGGCGCATCTTACAGATGACAAGTCGATGGTCAGTGGGCAGATCAGCTCCACGGTGGGTCCTGGTGTCAAGGACATGGGCCCGCATCCGCTGTTTCGTTACTATGTAGTCCAGCAGATGTTCTTGCATGGACCTGGCATGCATCCATGATGTTGTGTGGATGCGCCGATGCCGGAACAGCGTGTTGGTAATTACAAGCCCATGGCCTGCACAGAAATCTAACAGCCTCCTGCCGTTGTTATTGAACTGATCCGGCACATGCCTTTCAATCACTCCAGACCAGCTGCCAGCATCATGACCAACTTGGGAATTGAAGTCGCCCAACAAGATGACTCTATCCCAAGGGGCCACTTTAGCTAGCACCGTTGACAGGAGGTCATAGAAGGCATCTGACTCATCGTCCTTGCCTGCATCCCTCCACGGATGTTCGTCTTCGGTGGGGGCATAAGTAACCATGACCACCACTCCTTGCCTCTGCTTGATGGGAAGGCGAGCCCAAAGTAGCCTGGGGCTTACAGCTTCCCACACCTCACCGCCACGCTCCCACGCCCCCTTCATTCTTTTGTTCAAAAGAAGAGCCACTCCGTGTTATTTGGCAGTCTCCTGCCCCGAGTAGAGGACTTTCCGCCCCTCATGGTCGACCGGACCTCCTGAATATTACAGAGATCCAGGCGGTACTGGTCCAGCTCCTGACAGAGAAGTGGCAGCCTCTCCTCTGCAGTGAGCATTCGAACATTCCACGTGGCCACCCGTAGTTTTTTTTTGTTGTTTCTGGAGGAGCCCTGAAGGTAAGGATTCAGTCTCCTGGCTCTGCCAAATGGAGTTTGGCCAGGAGACGTCATAGACGCCTGTCCCCCCCGGGGCCTCTGGCACAAGCTTAATTAAATTTAAAAATCGTGGTTTGGTGGTAATTAACTGAAGGTTGGAGGGGTTACCAGCTCCTCGCCCCCATCCAGAGCCTCCATTTCACCGTTGTGGTGGTTACAAACGCCATGAGGAGAATGGTCAATCTACATTGGCCCTCTCTCCACGGCACTGCCCACCACAGCGTTGTGGTCCACACACAGACATTTATATAGACACAGGTACTCAATCACACAACAATGATCCCCCGTGTAGCCTTAACAGACTGTTGGGGCAAGTGCTGTTAGCGAGCACCTGTGTATGCCGGCACAGCACACGAGGGGGTGGGTAGCCAGCAACACGCGATGTTTACACACAACACCAGGTACTCATTTGAGGCTGAGTCGACCTAGGGGAGGCCCAGGACCGGTTCAGATAATCGTCACAGGTGTTGGCCATTAGCGGGAATCGAACTCGAGTTGCAAGGTTTGTAGCGCAGCGCGCTAACCGCTACACTACCGCTCCCCACACACACACTCAGACAGACGCACACCCGCACAGACAGATGCCCACACACACAGACGTACACAGACACAGGTACTCGCACACACACACACAGACAGACGTACACACACACAGACGTACACAGACACAGGTACTCACACACACACGCAGGCAGACGTACACACACTCAGACGTACACAGACACAGGTACTCTCACACACACGCAGACAGATGCACACACAGAAAAGTGCCCACACACGCACACAGACACAGGTTCTCGCACAAAAAACAAAGATCCCTTGTCTAGCCTTAACAGACTGTTGGGGCAAGTTCTGTTAGCCAGTACCTATTACACAATGCACCAGGTACTCATTTGATGCTGAGCCGACCTAGAAGTGGCCCAGGACCGGTCACTGATGTTGGTGGCCGTGAGCGGGAATCAAACTCGGGTCGCTGGGATCGTAGTGCAGCAGCGCTAACCACTGCGCCACCGCTCCCCAAACACACGCACGCGCAAACAGACGCACGCGCACAGACAGGTGCCCATACACGCACACAGACTTCGGGGGAGGAGACAAAGGTGGCCGGGCGCGCTGTCAGCCTCCAACCCCCCCGTGCACCACACCATTCTTAATGGATGCTGTTCGCTTAACAGAACGTGCTCCCAGCAGTCTGTCGAAGGCTATACACGGTGGGTGGGATCTTTTGTCTTTGTGTGTTTTGCCGCCCAGGGCACCAGTGTGATCTCGCCCGCGTTCCATATCGGCACCGTGGTCGTGCTGGCCGCCATGATCGCCAAGAAGTCTCCGTCGAGTCTTTTTGAGCGGAACCCGTGCCTCTACATCTTCACGTTCGGCTGCGTGGCCGCCAAGATCACCAACAAGCTCGTGGTACGTACGTGTGTATGTGTGTGTTGAACTTATTTCGCACCATATGTAACCAACCATGCTCATCTGTGGGGCTCTGTGGGTTTCTATGGGTCTGGATGTCTGTGGGTCTCTATGTTGAACTTCTTTCCCACAGTACGTAGCCAACTGCTAATCTGTGGGTCTCTGTGGGTATGGATACCGACGTGTTAAACTCTATGTATGTTGTTTGGCAAAACAACCCCTTATCTCCTTGACTGTTCCGGATGGTAACACTCGCTGCAGAGGAGAGGCTGCCACTCCTCTGTCGGGAGCTGGACCGGTATCGCCTGGATCTCTGCGGTATTCAGGAGGTCCAGTGGAATGGCTCTGGTTCCTGCTACCATGAGAGATGGACAATCCTCCACTCGAGCCAGGAGACTGCTAAACAACCGGGATTGGCTCTTCTGAACAAAAGAATGAAGGGGCGTGGGAGCGTGGCAGTGAGGTGTACGAAGCTGTAAGCCCCAGGCTACTGTGGGCTCGCCTCTCCACTAACGGGAGGCGAGGAATGGTGGTGGTTGCTCATGCCCCCACCGAAGATGAATATCAGTGGAGGGATGCAAGAAAGGCCGATGAGTCAGATACTTTCTATGACCTCCTGTCAAAGGTGCTAGCTAAAGTGACCCCACGGGATAGAGTCATCCTGTCGGGTGACTTTTCTGCCCGAGTTGGTCATGACGCTGGCACCTGGGCTGGAGTGATTGGAAGGCATGGGTCAGATCAACTCAATAATAACGCCACTGGGGAGACAAAGGCGGCCGGGTGGGGTGCTAGCCACCCACCCGCACGTGTGCCGTTCTTGCCTTCATGGGTGCGACTCGCTAACATCACTTGTCCCAACAGTCTGTTAAGGCTACACGGGGGATCTTTGTCTTTTGCTCCACATGGCAGGTGGCTCACATGACACGCAGTGAGATGTTCTTGCAAGACACGGCGTTCCTGGGGCCAGGCCTCCTCTTCCTGAACCAGTACTGCAACTGCTTTGTCGATGAGTTTACGGTACTCTTGATTGCACTGGTAAGTGACTCGGGTTTGTTTAGTTCTAGGGTCGTTGTTATGGACATGGATGGGGGGTCTGGCAAACGAAAACAACGAGAGGAGTTTAGTACTTTGCAAATTTGTATTAAAACCTCAATGTTTCGACAACCGTAATGTAACGTGAGATGGAGCTTTAAAAAAATAACGTCACGAAAGCAACCACCACCACAATCACCACCAAAGATAAAGATCCCCATATAGCCTGTAACAGACTATCGGGGCAAGTGCGGTTAGCGAGTACTTATGAAGGCCGGCACGGCACACGAGGGGGTGGGTGGCCAGCACCACACCCGGCCGCCTTTGTCTCCCCAGTGGTGATGTTTACACGCCGCGCGAGGTACTCATTCGAGGCTGAGTCGACCTCTGGAGGCTCAGGACCGGTTCTAATTTTCGTTCCTAGTGTTGACCGTCAACGGGAATTGAACTCGGGCCTCCGGGTTCGTAGCACAGCACAATAACCACTACACTACCGCTCCACCCTACAATCACCACGACAACCACAACCATCACAACAACCCACCCCACACCCATCCTGACCCCTTTTTCCACCCTTCAAGGGGCCTCCTCAGGCATCACGGTGGCGTTCACACTTATTTTTGCTGCTATGCATTTCCATACAATGCAAATCCACTCCGTTGAGCTATTATTTGTGATAGTCATCCAGTAGGTCGCTTCTGAAAAAGAAGCTAATAACTCAGTGGGCTTCATCTGGTAAAGTAAAAAAGTTTCGTTTTATTTTAAGTGATTTGTTTAACTTTCATGTACTTTGCACTCCTATCATGTTTTTGTTGTTGTGTTTGTTGTTGTGATGTTCTGACCCCTCGCCCCTACTGAACATCTGTGACAAAGAGCTTTAGGGCTCATCGGATTCCTCCAGCATTAATGAAGATTCTGTTTCTGTTTTTCTTTCAGGTGTTGTCCATGAGTGACCTGCTGTTCTACTGTGTTGCTGTTTGCCATCAGATTTCCACGCACCTTCGCATCCACGTGTTCAAGATCGCACCCCCCGTCGCACACACCTCCACTAATCAGCACACACACCTCCACTAACCACCACTCACACTGACGTCACCACTCACACCTCCTCTCACCACCTCTCACACTGACGTCACCACTCACCTCCACTAACCACCTCTCACACTGACATCACCACTCACCTCCACCAACCACCTCTCACACTGATGTCACCACTCACACCTCCACTAACCACCACTCACACTGACGTCACCACACACACCTCCACTAACCACCACACACACTGACGTCACCACTCACACCTCCACTCACACTGACGTCAGCACACACCTCCACTAACCACCACTCACACTGACGTCACCACACACACCTCCACTAACCACCACACACACTGACGTCACCACTCACACCTCCACTAACCACCACTCACACTGACGTCACCACTCACACCTCCACTAACCACCACTCGCCACCACACACACTGACGTCACCACTGACACGTCCACTAACCACCATTTACAACTCCACCATCCACCACTCACACCTCCACGAACCACCACTCACACTGACGTCACCACTCAACTCCACCATCCACCACTCACACCTCCACTCACCACCACTCACACCTCCACCAACCACCACTGACACCTCCACTAAACACCACTCACACCTCCACTCACCACCACTCACACCTCCACCAACCACCACTCACACCTCCACTAAACACCACTCACACCTCCACTCACCACCACTCACACCTCCACCAACCACCACGCAAACCTCCACTAACCACCACTCACACCTCCACTAAACACCACTCACACTGACGTCACCACTCAACTCCACCATCCACCACTGACACCTCCACTAACCACCACTCACACCTCCACTAACCACCTCTCACACCTCCACTCACCATCACACACACTGACATCACCACTCACACCTCCACGAACCACCACTCACACTGACGTCACCACTCAACTCCACCATCCACCACTGACACCTCCACTAACCACCACTCACCACCACACACACTGACGTTACCACTCACACCTCCACCAACCACCACTCAACTCCACCATCCACCACTGACACCTCCACTAACCACCACTCACACCTCCACTAACCACCTCTCACACCTCCACTCACCACCACACACACTAACGTCACCACTCACACCTCCACTAACCACCACTCACACTGACGTCACCACTCAACTCCACCATCCACCACTGACACCTCCACTAACCACCACTCACACCTCCACTAACCACCACTCACACCTCCACTAAACACCACTCACACTGACGTCACCACTCAACTCCACCATCCACCACTGACACCTCCACTAACCACCACTCACACCTCCACTAACCACCTCTCACACCTCCACTCACCACCACACACACTAACGTCACCACTCACACCTCCACTAACCACCACTCACACTGACGTCACCACTCAACTCCACCATCCACCACTGACACCTCCACTAACCACCACTCACACCTCCACTAACCACCACTCACACCTCCACTAACCACCACTCACACCTCCACTAACCACCACTCACACCTGCAGTGTCGCTCACACTTGCAGCATCATTCACGATCGCCTACATCGTCAGTAACACCCATCACCCACACAGAGGTCAGACTGGGACCGAGTCTCAAGCCACTGATCTTTGAAACCCGGTTTCCAGGATCCAAGTCTCAAAACTGATCCTGACATCCAGTCTTCTGGATCTAAGTCTGAAGACTCTGATCCTGAAACCCGGTCTCCTGGATCCAAGTCTTAAGAGCCTGATCCTGAAACCCGGTCTCCTGGGGCTGATCTCAATCTAAATGATGGTCTCCCTTTGAGCCGAGTTTCAAAGACATTGATTCCGAAAAACGCAGTTCCACTGTTGTCCTGAGTGAGTGTCAAATCCAATCCTGGAAACCCGCTCCCGAGATGTCCATTCCGAGTTGCCGGTTTCCTGCAATGTTTACGTTTCAAAAATGTGACAACAAAAAGAATCGTGGCATTTAAGCTCCCTCGCGCCTGTTCTAAATCAAGCCCACACGCTTTGGTTGTTCTGAATGTATTTTTTTTCTCTAACTCATGTGAGTCCTCATATTCGTTCCATGCCCGTGCTTGAACTGGACTCTTGCTTTAACAAGGGTACCGCTGTTATTTTTTTATTGGGGGTGGCCTTGCTGTGCACGGTGTTTGTGCGGCTGAGGGCGATGGGATGGGGCAGGGTGGGTAGGGGAGTAAAGCTTCTAAACTTTTCCTAAACTCGCCAATAAAACTCAACCATTGGTGTGGCCTTAATCTCAGCCCTTCGCAGATAGATCATACGGCTATCTCGGCGGCGGTCATGGCTTGTAGTCTTTTTAATCGTGCGGCGGTGGTTTCCAGGTGGCCTTCATCCGCAGTAGATAAGGGGACTTGCACAAAAGGAGGGGGTGCCACGGAGCGAGCGGGCAGGTGGGCACCCCCGTTGGCTCGCATTGCCAGGGCGCAGAATTCTTGGTTCCGGCTTGTGCAGGGTAGGGTGGGACATCGTGTGTTCGATTTGCCCCCGGGGGCAAGGGGGCGCACGGATGTGGACAAACAAAAGGTCGGATGAGTGAACATCCGTCAATTTTAAGCTCGTCACGCGTCGCACAGTTATTCGCTCAGTCGAAGGGGGAGAGGAGGGAGGCAGGGAGAGCGAGCGATTCGGAAGGCGTGATGAGGAGCCACGGGGCGAAGCTGGCAGGCAACCACGCGATTTTTCCACCTCCACCAACTTAACTTAATTACATAAATAAAGCGCTTTAATCAAAGCACTGTACAGTGATTGAACAAATTGCCCCATGCTCTGCGGTCCTCCACATATCAAGGTGTTGTCGGCCAAATCAGTGTTTACATGTGGGTGGAAACCCGGAAGCCCCCGATGTGCATGCGAGGGGGAAACGTATCCCAGACGGACTGGACCGCGGTTTGAGTCCACACTGTTGTTGTTGTGCTGCCTATCTCCTGGCGAGCCTAGAGTATTGCAACCTCCCTCAACGCCCTCGAACGGGGAGGGAGTTTGTTCGTTGAACTTTTTTCGCACCCTACGTAGCCAATCGTGCTAACCGGAGGTGTGGGAGAAGACAAACTAAACACAAGGCAGTTCTTAAGAAATGAGTTTGTCGGTCTAGACGATTTAAATAAAAGTGCACAGCTCCCAGTGGCTTCCTTAATGTCGGAAGGGAAGAGCGTTCCAGACGGCCGCCGAAGCAGCGCACCTGAAAGCGCCATGCGACGCGGCGACCGTCTTTAAGCATACCGTCGCTACCTCCACAGTGCCGGATCACGGAGTGCGCGCGTAGCCACCGGCGCCACCACTCCCCCCCCCCCCCGCAGTCTGGCAGAAGGGACGGTCGTGGGGTGCGGGCGCAAAATGGGTTACTGCACAAACGGAAATAAAGCGCACCACGCTGATCTCACCAATCGTGGGCGAAATGTTTTGGCCGTGCTCGAGAGATTTAGTGTGCGCGATGTTGAGAAACACGTTCCTGGCGTCTGGGAGGTTCCACTTCGTGTGAGCGTCTGCTGCGTTGAAAGCGATCGGGGTTTGTGATGTTTAAAACGCCTGGGGGGGTGGGGAGATGAAGAAAATCCCCAAAGAATCGCTCGGGCCCCAAACCTCTGGTGCCCGCCGGTCGAGAACGTTTTCTCCAAATCTAGGTGCTGTGGGTTGGCCGGCTACTGTGACCGGCGGATGCCAACTTGCTGCGTTTTATCCCCCTGGTGCTCCGCTCGTTGTTGTGAGAACAAAGACAAAGATCCCGCGTGTAGCCTTAACAGACTGTTGTGGCAAGTGCTGTTAGCGAGCACCTGTGAAGGCTGGCACGGCACACGAGGGGGTGGGTGGCCAGCACCACGCACGACCGCCTTTGTCTCCCCAGTGGCGATGTTTACACACCTCAACAGGTACTCATTTGAGGCAAAGTCGACCTAGAGGAGGCCCAGGACCGGTTCAGATAATCGTCACTGATGTTGGCCGTGAGTGGGAATCGAATTCGAGTCGCCAGGTTGGGAGCGCAGCTCGCTAATCGCTACAATCCTGCTCCCCACACAGTTACACAAAGGATAAAGACAAAGATCTCCGGTATAGCCTTAACAGACTGTTGGGACAAGTGCTGTTAGCAAGCATAGTGTGGAGAATGCGCCACAGTGTGCGCAGATATTTTACTGGGCGCATGGGCGGATGCGTCACGTTGAAATGTGCTATTTCGTACTGCATCTCATAGCCAATTACTTTGCTTGTTTACCCATGTGTAATAGTTCAATAGAGGCGCACACACTCGTATAGAGGCAACACTTTATTAACACAACTGTGAACTAACTACACATAAAATGGTGACCACCGACCTAACCTCGCGAACACTCGACACTCGGGTAACAACTGGCGTGGCCAAGCCAGGAGGGCTACTGTTTGGCCACGATGACTTGAGGCTTCTCTTCACTTCTTCATGAGGCGTCTTCATCCCGGACCTGAGCAGCCCCGCACCAGGTTCGGGGCCCCCTTATATGTGCCACACCGTGGCCAGGCCACACCCGGGCCACGCCCACCTTCTCGAACCCTCGAGAAGGCTCTGCCCCTGGCCACTTGACCCCCAAGGTCCCCCTGGGGCCCCCGGCCCCCACCTTGATCCGGTCACGTGTCCGGCCGGGTTCACACAGAGTGCCACGGCCTGACACAACCCCCGTGGCACTGACCGACAGCCTCCACACTCCCCGACCCGGCCATGACGTCATTCATACATACCCATCATAGTGACGTCATGTGTGTACAGACTCACACGGTAATGACGTAATAAGTCACTACATCACCCCCCCCCCCCCCTTGTAGTATACAGCTGTCCCGGCTGTGACTATACTAAAAAACCCTGTGTGCCTCCCAACAAGCAATGTTAATAAATAACCGCCGGCCATCAATAAATAACGCGAGTAACATATTTACATGCAGAAGAACCCCGATCAACAACAACCAACCAAAAAAAGCGTGAACGGCGAATCAACGACACCACAACCTTGCCCAATCCTGCAACTTGCAACCCAATCCACCACATTCGGCAAACCCTGTGGGGGAAGAAAATCACACACGCACAGAACAAGGAAGAACCGGAGAAACAACCCGCAACGTATAAGAAGCGTGCGGTCCTCGAACGAGTCCGTGTGGCCGGACCTCCAGGCGAGGTGGGCCTTAGCACCCTGGAAGGTCCGGGGGTAATGTCACTGCTGGTGGACGGTTGCGGCCTCTCCGTCGAGGGCGGCGGTGTCGACGGTGGGCGGTCGGCTGTTAGCTGCTCCGCATTCAGCAGGGCGTTCAAAGGAGCAGCAGCCGGCGGCGCCGAGGGGTTCACGAGCTCCGATCCTGTGGGCGGGACCACAGAGCCACCCTGAGGGACCATCTCCACCGGCGCACCCCCCAGCTCGCCCAGCACACCAGACATTCGGCCCTCGGGGATTGTGGATGAGTGAATGCAACGGAGTTGATCAAATGGCTTAAGTCGCGACGGATGTATGAACCAAGTACGGCGGCCATACCGGATCTTGACACACTGAGGCCGGTCGGCCTGTACCACTATGACCGGACCCCGCCAGGGCCTGTATAGCTTGGGGGACGTGCCGACAGGCACCAGCAGACAGTGCAGCCAAGCCCTGTCTCCTGGGGTCCACTGCTTGCCCGATTCGCGACGACCTCTCAACCACTCATTGGCCAACTGCCGTGCGGCAGAATTTTCTTGAGGCCTCACGCTCAACACACGAGGCGTACTGGAGGGCGGCATGATTGGAGCGCACCTCGAACGTCCTGCCATACAAATAGGGCCAATACTGCTGTACGGCAAAAACTATGGCGAGCAGTTCCCGGCGTGTTATGCAATAACGTTGCTCGGCCGGCGAGAGCACTCTACTGCCGTACGCTGCCACCCTCTCTACGCCGTTCACCACTTGGGATAAAACAGCACTGATGCCCGTGTTGCTAGCATCGGCATCCAAAATGAACGGTAAGGAAAAATCCGGGTATCGGAGGGGAGGGGCGCTCAGCAAGCCATCGCGGAGGGTAACAAAAGCAGCCTCCACCGCTACCCACCAAAATTTCTGTTCCTTTGTCGTCAGGGCACGGAGGGGCTTGGCAATGGTGGCGAACTCGGGCACGAAGCGACGGTAATAGGAAGCGAAGCCAATAAAACTGCGAACTTCACCCACTGACTTCTGGGTGGGCCACGTGCGCACGCACTCAGTTTTATCGGGATCGGTCGCAATTCCCGATTCGCTAACGATACACAGAAGCGCAGACTCCCGTCGTGCCTCTTTACTAGCACGATCGGAGCACCCCATGGACTCGTGGAAGGGGAGATGACATCGGCGGCAAACATTTCGTCGACCGCGAGACGTACGTGTTCCTTTTCAGCCGGGCTTAACCGGTAAGGGTTTTGCCGGATGGGGGGAAAGTCACTTGTATCAATATGGTGGCTCAAGATAAAATTTACCCCGGCTGAAAACATCCCTGAATGCAACTAACTGCATGCAACGCAGACCTCTAAGAGCCAGACAGATCCCGATTCTCGGAACAAAGTACATCCACCCACCTGTAATCGTCCACCTGCGCGGACCCCGCGTTATGCGAAACTTCAACGCCCCCTATCACATCACCCTCAACTGCCATGGCCGACGTGTGAGCGAGCACCGTGCCCGCCTGACTGACCAACACGTCGGGCCCCACATTTAACATTTGAATAAAGGGCTGCCGATCCCTTGACACTAGCCTCTGCGCTCCCACAAGCGCCATTCCCAGGGCCGCTTTGTTAGATGGTGCCAATACGATCCCCCCCGCGGTGGCCTCACGATCGAGCGGCTTACGCAACCGCAGGGGGACGAACATCTGCTCTCCTGGGGGAATCGTGACCGTGTCGGTAGCAAGCGCCTGTACAGACGCACCAACCTTGTTCGTCGTTCCATGAACCGGTTTCGAACACTGGACGGCGGGTCGTGAATAGCAGCCATCTCCTTGAACGCCAGTGACAGCATGGACTGCCACACTGGCGGGATAGCATAAAATACCGCCAAAGCGAGAGAGGTGGGGAGCGCCTTCAAAGCCTCGTCCTGCGTCCACCCCGCCAACGTACAGCTCGTGGAGAAGCGGCATTGAAACGCCTCCCAATCCCCGCCAGCCGCCGTGAATTCGCGCACAAGCGGGAGCCGACGATGCGGCGCAGGGACGTCCTGCGGCGCGGCTGGCGGCTGGGGGGAAATGGCAGCCTCCCCGCTGCGCGTTCCCGCCAAAACCGCTGCCGCTCGATCGGGCGGCATGGTGAGGTGGACCTTGGCCGCCCGACGATCCTCGGACGGCGATGAGTCTGCTGCCCGAATCGCGCAGCGCTGCTCCGCTGGCGGAAAACTCTTTGGTTCTTTCTTATGGGATATCGCAATACAAGCGTCCGTCATCAGATGACGGACGCTTGTGTTGCGGCAGAAACGTCGTGATTTATTTAATTTTATTTTCTACCTACGTGACTTTACTGAAAGAACCAAAGAGTGTCAACTCCTGCAGTCACGAAAGCTTCAAATCAAGACTTTAATAACGCAACTGTTAACACACTACACATAAGGTGGTGACCACCGACCTAACCTCGCTAATACTCGACACTCGGGTAACAAAAGGCGTGGTCAAGCCAGGTGGCCACGACGACTTGAGGCTTCTCTTCACTTCTTCATGAGGCGTCTTCATCTCGGACCCGATTAGCCACGCACGCGGTGCGGGGCCCCCTTATATGTGTAGTGACAGAGAAAGGTCACTACTGTGTCGGCCCGTACGAAGGCTGGGGGCCCCAAGGGGGTGCCTGGGGGGTCACGTGGTGGAGGGATCCGGACCCTCCCAGAGGTGGGGGAAGTGAGGCGTGTCCTGGGAAGGGAGGCGTGGCCTGAAGAGAGCCAGCCACGCCGGGGCGGAGCCAGCCACGCGAAACCAAATATAAGCGTGGTGTGAACGCAGAGCGAGGCGGCTGTTGTACTGTACTCCGAAGTGAAGACATCATCGGTCGTCAAGTCCCGAGTCGTCGTCCTGGGCCAGGCAGGCCGTTGCCTGCCTGGTCCAGTCTGTGTCGCGTTCCAGAGTGTTAGTGAGTTGAGGAAGGTGGTCACCACCTCATGTACAGCGTTATATTATTTCCGTTTAATAAATAGTGTTGCCTCCAAGCTGCGTGTGTGTGCACCTAATTCGGTCTTACTACATTTGGTGTAGAAGTGGTCATCGAACTTTCGCTGATTAATTTGAAGAAGCTGTACCCTTCGCTGCCATGGTGTAAAAGCTGGCAGTGGAGTGCAAGACCCAACCGGAGGTGCGGATGGACGGTGTGGGTTGCACCTGGCCTCTCCCTGCGACGACCACGGAGTCTGGGGCCCCGGTGATGTGCCCCGGGGGATGGGCGACTGCAGCCTGCATGGGAGGAGGCTGCGAGCCCGGGCTGGTCGCCATCGACGGCGAGTTGGAGCGACGTCGCTCGTCAACTCGACCAGCTGCTGGTGGCAAGGGAGTGGCCGGGTGTTGGTGAGTGATGGCGAAATTGCAAGATGACGGAGCTGTGGCGTTCGCGCCATTTCGGCGGTGCCGGCGTTCCTGCCATTTCACTGCGGCGGCGTTCTCGCCAGTTTCACAGCGCCGGCGTTCCCGCCATTTGCACCATGCCGGCGGTTCCCGCCATTTCAACGTGTTGGCGTTCCCGCCTTTTGCGCCTTGTGTGCTGCGCCGGCCTGGCGGCGCGCCGCTGCAGCCCTGTGATTACGGGCCTCCCTCCCCACATTGAAGTAAGAAGAGCGGGGGAGGGCATCGGTGGTGAGAGCGAGAGGGGCCCGTGATTGAAGAGAGGGTTTCGACGTTGGAGACACTGCTGGGAGGGACTTTTTCAGTTTGACTCTCCGGTTTTGTGTTCCTCGCGGACGGTTAAATACGGCGTCGAGATCGGTATCTTCTGGGTGTAGTTAATGATTAATTCGTTGTTAGTGTCCCGAGCTCCGTTGATATCCTGTATGTTGCCGTGATAATGACTCGTGTTGTTACATCGTTTTGTTGCGAAATCGCCATTGTTATTGTGTATACTGTATGGAGTTTCGCTCGTGATTGTCACGTGTAACTGTAGGAAACTTTGATCGTCATTGTTGCCAAGGTACAGACCGTATGGAGCTTTGCTTGGAATTGTTAACAGTGTAGGGACTGTTGGGTACTTGCTTGTGATTATTTACTATGTACGGATTGTCTGGAGTATTGATTGTGTGTGTTGCCATGTGGGGACTGGATGGAGCATTGCGCCAAATGATTCACTGTACGAATTTCATATACTGCATATACTGTATTAATCAATTTGGCGATTCTTGGGGTTTGTGTATAGTTTTTTTGCTCTCAAAATTCGAATGCCCTGAGTCCCATGGTTAATGTTGAAGGAGATTTTGAAATGACAGGTTCGATTCGTTTCAAACTCACTGGTTGGTTCCTGTCCGTTGTTGCACAGATGATGTCTTTTGTGCGAGAATGCTCCTTGTGTTCTACATGGATCGGGGGTCCGTTTCCGTTAATTGCCGTCAAATTGCGTTGCTCTCCACTCGGTTGGTACAGCTGCATGCTGCAATGCGAGTCTCGGAGATGATGTGTACGGATACGGGATGTGAGGTGTATTGTTGTGACCCATTGAATATTCGGGATCGTCACAAATTGTGCGTACCTGTTCGGCATTGGATCAGTTCTGTGGGGGATCATAATTCAAATTGTATGTGTTGTGATGGTGTTAAATTGCGATGGTGACATGCGGCCAGGGATTTGGAATTGTGCTGCTGGCTGTCACCTATCTTGGGGCGCAGGTCCTGACCAGGATGGCCCAGTGAGTGTTGCGTGTCTAACATGAACGTTGTGGTCCCGTCATGCAATGGCTGACGGCTTGACCTGACAGCCCGGAGATTGAAACACTCCGTGGTATGTCTAGCCTAGTGGGCTGTGTGCGCTCACAGGGCTCGGAGAGTGTGGTCCCGTCATGCAATGGCTGACGGCTTGACCTGACAGCCCGGAGATTGAAACACTCCGTGGCATGTCTAGCCTAGTGGGCTGTGCGCTCACAGGGCTCAGAGTGTGGTCCCGTCATGCAATGGCTGACGGCTTGACCTGACAGCCCGGAGATTGAAACACTCCGTGGTATGTCTAGCCTAGTGGGCTGTGCGCTCACATGGCTCTGAGAGTGTGGTCCCGTCATGCAATGGCTGACGGCTTGACCTGACAGCCCGGAGATCGAGACACTCCGTGGCTTGTCTAGCCTAGTGGGCTGTGCGCTCACATGGCTCAGAGAGTGTGGTCCCGTCATGCTGTCTGACAGCTTGACCTGACAGCCCGGAGATCGAGACACTCCGTGGCTTGTCTAGCCTAGTGGGCTGTGCGCTCACATGGCTCAGAGGGTGTGGTCCCGTCATGCTGTCTGACAGCTTGACCTGACAGCCCGGAGATCGAGACACTCCGTGGCTTGTCTAGCCAAGTGGGCTGTGCGCTCACATGGCTCAGAGAGTGTGGTCCCATCATGCTGTGTCTGATGGCTTGACCTGACGGCCCGGAGAGTGAGACACTCCGAGGTGCGTTGAAACAGTGGGCTGGAGATTCGTAAGGTTCAGGTGGAGTTGTCCTGTTACGTTGGGACTGTATCCCTCAGTTGTTAGGGTGCATGTTGTGCAATGAGTGAACGTTGGGTCGTCTCAGCTCGGTCGGTACAGTTATATGCTGCGATGCGAGTCTTCGAGAGAGACTGGCTCGTCTCAGCTCGGTCGGTACAGCTATATGCTGCGATGCGAGTCTTGGAGAGAGACTGGGTCGTCTCAGCTCGGTCGGTACAGCTATATGCTGCGATGCGAGTCTTGGAGAGAGACTGGGTTAAAATCCCACCGATATGGCCGACGCGTGCTGCTGGTTGTGACGCCGCGTCGGAAAGGCGGTGGGGTGGTAACATGGAAATTCCCCCCCCGATATGGCCGACGTGTGTTACTGGTTGTGACGCCGCGTCGGAAAGGCGGTGGGGTGGTAACATGGAAATTCCCCCCCGATATGGCCGACGCGTGCTACTGGTTGTGACGCCGCGTCGGAAAGGCGGTGGGGTGGTAACATGGAAATTCCCCCCCGATATGGCCGACGCGTGCTACTGGTTGTGTCGCCACGTCGGAAAGGCGGGGGGGTGCTAACGGGTGACTGTCATTGCATGCGTGATTCTAACGGGTGGGGGGGCTGTGCTGGAGCGTAAGTGGGTTAGCCAGTTTTCATGTATAATTGTTGTTAATTCCCCGTTTTCTATGCGGTTCCCTTTTACCCTCGTCGATTCTGTATATATTACGTGATTGTATTTCTTATCGGTCGCCGGTCATTTATTGATGTTGTTGGTTCGGAGGCACACCTTTTCGATGTTTCACAGTTGTGTTACAGCCGGGGACGGCTGTGTGTTTATACAGGGGGGGGTGATGTAGTGACATTGAAAGGTCACTACTGTGTCGGCCCGTACGAAGGCTGGGGGCCCCAAGGGGGTGCCTGGGGGGTCACGTGGTGGAGGGATCCGGACCCTCCCAGAGGTGGGGGAAGTGAGGCGTGTCCTGGGAAGGGAGGCGTGGCCTGAAGAGAGCCAGCCACGCCGGGGCGGAGCCAGCCACGCGAAACCAAATATAAGCGTGGTGTGAACGCAGAGCGAGGCGGCTGTTGTACTGTACTCCGAAGTGAAGACATCATCGGTCGTCAAGTCCCGAGTCGTCGTCCTGGGCCAGGCAGGCCGTTGCCTGCCTGGTCCAGTCTGTGTCGCGTTCCAGAGTGTTAGTGAGTTGAGGAAGGTGGTCACCACCTCATGTACAGCGTTATATTATTTCCGTTTAATAAATAGTGTTGCCTCCAAGCTGCGTGTGTGTGCACCCAATTTGAACCTACTACATATGTGCCACGCCGTGGCCAGGCCACACCAGGCCACGCCCACCTTCTCGAACCCTCGAGAAGGCTCTGCCCCTGGCCACGTGACCCCCAAGGTCCTCCTGGGACCCTCGGCCCCCACCTTGATCCGGTCACGTGTCCAGCCGTGTTCACACAGAGTGCCACGGCCTGACACAACCCCCGTGGCACTGACCGACAGCCTCCACACTCCCCGACCCGGCCGTGACGTCATTCATACATACCCAACGTAGTGACGTAATGTGTGTGTACAGACTCAACAGAGTAGTGACATCATAAGTCACTACACATGTAAGCCTTATATGGGATATCTACATTTCCCTATGTAACTTTATGGATATCTCTATTTCCCCCATTGCAACCCTATGGGATACCCATTTCCCCCATTTAAAACTATGGGATATCCATTTCCCCCATGTAACCCTATGGGATTTTTCAATTTCCCCATTCAACCCTATGGGATTTCCGCAGTCCCCCAATTTAATCCTATGGGATATCCACGTTTCCCCCATGTAACCTTATCGGACATCCCCATTTCCCCCATTTAACCTTATGGTATATCCACATTTTCCCCATTTAACCTTATGGGATATCCATATTTTTCCCATTTAACCCTATTGGATATTCACATGTCCCCCATGTAACCCTATGGGATATCCCCATTTAACCCTAAGGGATATATGTATATCTCGACGACGAGATCGGAGACGGAGCTGAAGCTGTGCTGAGCTGTGGCCGCTGCCTCTCTGTTCATCTGCTTCTTGTCGCAAGTGTTTATGCTTTTCATTTCTTTCGAGTTGCATCTTGTTGTTGTGTTCAGTGTGTTGTCCTCACGCCTCCCCCCACCCAGCGCACCTCCGATGAATACGGCTGGGCCACGTACGGTGGCTTGAAAGAAGTTTAACTTGATGGTGATGGTGGTGGTGATGGTGGTGGTGATGGTGATGATGGTGATGATGGTGGTGGTGATGATGGTGGTGGTGATGGTGGTGATGATGATGGTTGTGGTGGTGATGGTGGTGGTGATGATGCGCCCGTCTGGAACGCTCTCTCACGAAGTTAGCAGTTTTACTGTACATCCACGCATTCTCGAGCAGAAGCTTTGCTTCGTCAGCTTCACTCCTCTGATTCTCACCACCACCTCTCACCACCACCTCTCATCACCACCGCTCCACGTCTCACCAACACCATCGCCTCTCACCACCACCAACTCTAACCACCACATCTCACCACCACCTCTCACCACCTCTAACCACCACTAAACACCACCGCCTCTCACCAACACCGCTTGTCACCACCACCAACTCTCACCACCACCACCTCTCACCACCACCACCTCTGCCCCCCACTGACTTCCCCCCCTAGCTCCAACCCACCCACCCCCACCTACCCACCCCATCTCTCTACCTAACCCCCCCACCAACCCAGCCACCATTCTATCTTACCTCACCCTCGCCAAACACCCCACCCTCGAATCCCCCATGCACCTAGCCCCTCCCCTCCACCCCAACTCCACCCTCACACTGGGCTGGCTACACCGCCTCGTTTGCTCCGCTGCCCGCTCGGGCCACACTCAACTCTCCACTCACAGGAAGGACGCGACACACGTGCTCTTCATGAATGACACGAGACACGCACTTTATGAATGAAACGAGACACCCTTTATGAATGAAACGAGACGTGCCCGCTTTATGAAAGACACGAGACACGCACTTTATTCATGACACGAGACACACGCTTCATGAATGATACAAGACACGCACTTTATTAATGACATGAGACACACGCTTTATGAATGACACGAGACACACTTCATGAATGACACGAGACACGCGCTTTATGAATGACACGAGACACGCTTTATGAATGACACGAGACACGCGCTTTATGAATGAAACGAGACACACACATTATGAATGACACGAGACACGCTTCATGAATGATACGAGACACGCGCTTTATGAATGACACGAGACGTGCTTCATAAATGACACGAGACACGCGCTTCATGAATGACACGAGACACGCACTTTATGAATGACATGAGACACGCTTTATGAATGAAACGAGACACGCACTTTATGAATGACATGAAACACGCTTCATGAATGATACGAGACACGCTTTATGAATGACATGAGACACACGCTTTATAAATGACACGAGACACGCACTTTATGAATGAAACGAGACACGCGCTTTATGAATGACACTAGACACGCATTATAAATAACACAAGACACGCACTTTATTAATGACATGAGACACACGTGCTGTTCATGAATGACACGAGACACGCTTCATGAATGACACGAGACACGCTTCATGAATGACACGAGACACGCGCTTTATGAATGACATGGGACCGCATCCGTGAACATAAAGCAGACCTGAAACACGGTAGGACAAATACCTCAGCCGTGGCAGATCACTGTTACAATTCAGTGGGCTCACATGACATTGACTTCTCCAAGACAGAGGTTCTCTGCAAGCCATCTGGCTATCATGAGAGATTCGTTCATGAGGCGATCCACATATACAAACACAGAGACAATTTCAACCGAGAAGATGGATTCTGGATTAGCAATCATTGGAAGGACGTAATAAACCATTTCGGATCTTAACTGATTGTGTTCACGTTTACGGTGACTTTCAGACCGCGTTCCACTCACTGGCATTGTATTCTCCGCAGGGAATGGATTATTTGCTCCGCTGCAAGTTTCCTCCCACTACTCACCCATTGACACGACGGTCAATGGTACAGTGTATAATAACACATAGTATAACATTTATATGCGTAATACAATGTACAAAGTAATATATAGTATCGTAATTGTATAGTAAATATATAGCAGTGTGATACACATTAGGGTGGGTAGAATAATACATAGTGTTATATTAAAATGTATAAGGTATAGGGTGGTTTATAGCAATACAGTATATAATTTAATGTTGGGTTTGTCTATGGCAGTATATAGTACGGTGTAGACTCGTGTAATGTAAGAGAATAAAGTTTAGATGGAAGCATATTATATAATTTTTACTACGTAGAATTGTAATGTATTACTTACTGTTAGTAACTCAGCTTATTGTAGAGTATAGTAAGTATACTGATGATACTATGTAGTTTATACTTTAGTTGTTTACGTGTTGGTTTTAGTTACTGCAGCTACATACTATTAACACTCCTTCTCTTTATTAATGCTACCCCTATCCCCTCCCTTTGATGCTAATTAGTACTATTCACATACCTGCATTTCCCATATCCTCTCCCTTTGATACTGTTAATCCTGCATAATGCGCATGCATATGTAGTACTAATCACATTCCTGCATTTCCCATAAATATGCTAAATTCCTCTTGATATGCAAATTCCTTTGCCAAGGCGCCCAGCTTATATATATGTTCTAAGCGTGTGTGCTGTTTCATTCAGAGGCTGTCGCCTCGACAGACCTGGTTTTCACCTGAGGACGGCTGCTTGCGTTGTGGCCGAAACGTCGTGAGAATTATTTTATTATGTTTTATTTTTATTATTTTATTACTTCCCTTCTACGTGACTTTACCGAAAGAACCAAGAAGATGGGGCACGCGCTTTATGGAATCGCCTCTCCGCTGCGACAAGGGGTGAGAGTCTCCTTTGTGAGTGGCTGATGGATGTGGTGAGGCTGAGAGGAAGTGGTGGTGAGAGGGTACCGGTGAGGTTGGTGGTGGTGTGCAGCGGGTGATAGGAGGCCATGCTGCCGGTGAACGGCGGGGGTGGTGGTGCTGAGAGGCGGTGGTGGTGGTGCTGAGAGGCGGGGGTGGTGGTGCTGAGAGGCTTTGGTGGTGGTGCTGAGAGGCGGGGGTGGTGGTGGTGCTGAGAGGCGGTGGTGGTGGTGCTGAGAGGCGGGGGTGGTGGTGCTGAGAGGCGGGGGTGGTGGTGCTGAGAGGCGGTGGTGGTGGTGCTGAGAGGCGGTGGTGGTGGTACTGAGAGGCGGTGGTGGTGGTGCTGAAAGGAGGTGGTGGTGGTGCTGAGAGGCGGTGGTGGTGGTGCTGAGAGGCGGGGGTGGTGCTGAGAGGCGGGGGTGGTGGTGGTGCTGAGAGGCGGTGGTGGTGGTGCTGAGAGGCGGGGGTGGTGGTGCTGAGAGGCGGTGGTGGTGGTACTGAGAGGCGGGGGTGGTGGTGCTGAGAGGCTTTGGTGGTGGTGCTGAGAGGCGGGGGTGGTGGTGGTGCTGAGAGGCGGTGGTGGTGGTGCTGAGAGGCGGTGGTGGTGGTGCTGAGAGGCGGGGGTGGTGGTGGTGCTGAGAGGCGGGGGTGGTGGTGGTGCTGAGAGGCGGTGGTGGTGGTGCTGAGAGGCGGGGGTGGTGGTGCTGAGAGGCGGGGGTGGTGGTGGTGCTGAGAGGCGGGGGTGGTGGTGCTGAGAGGCGGGGGTGGTGGTGGTGCTGAGAGGCGGTGGTGGTGGTGCTGAGAGGCGGGGGTGGTGGTGCTGAGAGGCGGGGGTGGTGGTGCTGAGAGGCGGTGGTGGTGGTGCTGAGAGGCGGTGGTGGTGGTACTGAGAGGCGGTGGTGGTGGTGCTGAAAGGAGGTGGTGGTGGTGCTGAGAGGCGGTGGTGGTGGTGCTGAGAGGCGGGGGTGGTGCTGAGAGGCGGGGGTGGTGGTGGTGCTGAGAGGCGGTGGTGGTGGTGCTGAGAGGCGGGGGTGGTGGTGCTGAGAGGCGGTGGTGGTGGTACTGAGAGGCGGGGGTGGTGGTGCTGAGAGGCGGGGGTGGTGGTGCTGAGAGGCTTTGGTGGTGGTGCTGAGAGGCGGGGGTGGTGGTGGTGCTGAGAGGCGGTGGTGGTGGTGCTGAGAGGCGGTGGTGGTGGTGCTGAGAGGCGGGGGTGGTGGTGGTGCTGAGAGGCGGGGGTGGTGGTGGTGCTGAGAGGCGGTGGTGGTGGTGCTGAGAGGCGGGGGTGGTGGTGCTGAGAGGCGGTGGTGGTGGTGCTGAGAGGCGGTGGTGGTGGTACTGAGAGGCGGGGGTGGTGGTGCTGAGAGGCGGGGGTGGTGGTGGTGCTGAGAGGCGGGGGTGGTGGTGCTGAGAGGCGGGGGTGGTGGTGGTGCTGAGAGGCGGTGGTGGTGGTGCTGAGAGGCGGTGGTGGTGGTGCTGAGAGCCACAGCTTCACATTTGAGGATTTCTCCGCAACTCTGGCTGTCGCCTGATGATTATGGTTGTTGTTGTAGTTGTGGCGGTAGTGGTAGCTCAGCATCCGATGTGCTCCAGGGTGCGCTGGAGGTGGTCTGCCAGTGAGTAGGCGATGAGGCTGCGAGCGAACTCGTTACCATCCGCGGCGTACCGCTCCTCGAGGTCCACGATCCGGGAGCTCAGCGCCGCCTCGTCGGCCCTGCGACCTGCGGCCTCGCCGTGCCGCAGGTCGCAGGCCAACACCTCCAGGCCCATGTCAATGTTGGTGACGATGGCGCGTGTCTCCCACTCCCGGCCCCGGGCGCTTTGGACGAAGCAAACGGAGCCGTTCTCAAATTAGTGAATACATAAGGACGCGTGTGATAAATGCAATTTTTGTTAATTATTATGAAAGTGATTTATTCTATGTTTTTTAAAAGTATTATGAAGTTAATAAATGGTATTATTTGTTATAGCATCAATACATTGTATTTTTGGTTATAAAATTGACGAAGTTTATTATTTATTATAAAAGTAATTTCACGTATTATAAAGTCAATACATTTTTATTATTATTGTTCTCATAAAATGAATTAATGCATGTGCCAGAATAATTAGCAACGTGGAACGCTCTCTGGGAGCGTCTCCATGCCTCGCACACCGCATCTGCCATACAACGCTTTGTGATCAATCACAAAAAACACAAGTCTTAGTCTAGCGGTGGATAGACCATGGCCGCTGCTGTTGCTGCTGATGTACCTGATCCGTGTTGTTGTTGTATGTGTGTACGGGGTGCTGAGTCTTTGGCGCAGTGGTCAGCATTACGAACGCGTTTGTGACCCAAGTTCGATCCTCGCTCACAGCCAGTGACGATTATCTGAACCTGGGCCTCCGAAAGTTAAACTCAGCCTCAAACGAGTACCTGGTTCGGTGTGTAGTAAATATCGCCACTGGGGAGACAAAGGCGGCCGGGTATGGTGCTGACCATTCACCCCTTCGTGTGCCACAGTGCCGGCTTTCATAGGTGCTGCTACTCGCTAACAGCACTTGCCCCGAACAGACTATTGCAGGATGTGCGATGGATCTTTTGGGCTGGGGCTATGCCCGTGGTACCTGCTGCATTGGGATTTCAGGAAGCATTCTCTGAGTGCGGCGCTAAACTCGTCCAATGCAGCCGTGAGGTTCGCCGGCTCCGCTGGTCTCACGATCTTTTTCCCATAAACCGACATGTCGCCCGCCAGGCTCAGGCTCTCCACCTGAAACAACGAATGGAGACAGTCATTCACGTCGACTCCCTACACAGCAGAGACTCATAGAGTCTGTACATAGCAGAGACCCATAGACTCCCTACACAGCAGATACCCATAGAGTCTGTACATAGCAGAGACCCATAGACTCCCTACACAGCAGAGACCCGTAGACTCTGTACACAGCAGAGACCCATATACTCTGAACATAGCAGAGACCCATAGACTCCCTACACAGCAGAGATCCATAGAGTCTGCCCACAGTAGAGACCCATAGACTCTGTACACCAGGGGTCCTCAAACTACGGCCCGCGGGCCACATGCGGCCCGCCGAGGACATTTATCCGGCCCATGGTCACTAATTGGGCTACGCTTGTGAGCACTAATTGGGCTGCGCTGGTGAGCACTAATTGGGCTGCGCTGGTGAGCACTCATTGGGCTGCGGTGGTGGACACTGATTGGGCTGCGGTGGCGAGCACTGATTGAGCTGCGGCGGTGGGCACTGATTGAGCTGCGGCGGTGGGCACTCATTGGGCTGCGCTGGTGAATGGTTCAATGGGCCAATTGACTGGACTTGCCCCCCAGGCCTAAGGCTGCCAGCCCTCCCCTGGCTGCGCTTGACTGGCTCTCCCTCCCTCAGCTCCCTCACTTGCCCCTCGGCTCCACTCCCAGTGATATTCCTGTGTGCTGGGGATGTACTGCGATCTGTGAACAAAACTGCAGGTGTAATTAACTTTTTAATGGCACCCGCACCAGTGTGAGCCTGGGGTAAAAGCGGAGTTCCCCCAATCAGACTGCATTGATGGGCAGTGCAGTCTGTATGTCTCTGTGTGGGCAAAGTTATTGCTGGTATATTGTTTTTGTAGCGCTGTATATATATATTGGTATCTTACTAATAGCAATTTTGACTCCCTAGGAAACTGATGTCAAGAAAGAGAAAAAATTACTCGGAGTGTAGGATATTCAAAAAACAGTGGACTTATGATTACTTTTTCATGCAGTACAAGGAAAGAGCTGTGTGTCTGATATGCCAGAATATAGTGTCTGTGTTCAAAGAATACAATTTACGTCGACACTATGAAACTCAACATAAAGATAAATATGATTGTTTGGTCGGAGAAATGAGTTAAGATAAAATATTAAAACTGAAAAATACATTAACAACTCAGCAAAATACTTTTGTGAAGCAGAAGCAGCTAAATATGTCATCACTGCGAGCAAGTTTTCAAGTTGCCAAGCTAATAGCATGCACTGGCAGACCATTCGTGGAGGGAGAATTTGTTAAAGAATGCCTTCTTTCTGTTGCCAAAGAGACGTGTCCAGAGAAGGCCGATTTATTTAGTACAGTGAGTCTTTCAGGACCTACAATTACAGGGAGGATTGAAGAAATGGGAGACAATTTGCATCAGCATTTGCAAAACTCCACAAAAAAACTTTCCTATTTTTCCTTGGCACTCGACGAAAGCAATGATGTTCGTGATTCTGCACAACTTCTAATTTTTATTCGTGGGATGAATGACTATTTCGAAGTCACAGAAGAGCTTGCTGCACTGCAAAGCATCAAAGGAACAACTACAGGAGAGGATATCTATGAAAAGGTTTGCCAAACTGTGAATGGTTTGGAGCTGAATTGGGCTAAACTAGCCAGTGTGACAATTGATGGTGCTCCTAGCATGGTGGGGTCTAAGAAAGGAGTAATTGCTCGCATTAACCAAGAGATGGACAAACATAACCATTCTCATCCAATAGCCATACACTGCCTCATCCACCAACAAGCGCTGTGTAGTAAATCACTGAAGTGGAACTCTGTTATGAAAATTGTGGTATCTTGTGTTAACTTCATTATAACTCATGCACTAAACCACAGACAATTTCAGGAATTTCTGTCTGAACTAAATGTTGACTATGAAGATGTTCTGTACCACACAGAAGTCCGTTGGCTGAGTCGAGGGAGAGTTTTGAAACGTTTCTATGACTTACTTCCACAGATTACAGCTTTTCTGCTTTCAAAAAACAAAGAAGTACCAGAGCTCAATGATGCAGAATGGAAATGGCACCTTGCCTTTCTGACAGATGTAACAGAGCTACTCAACAGTTTCAATGTGCAACTTCAAGGAAAGGGGAAGCTCCTCTGTGATATGCAATCACATGTCAAAGCATTTGAAGTAAAATTAGGCCTCCTCATCAAACAAGTTAAGGAGGAAAACTTCTGCCATCTCCCCACAACTCAAAATCTGTTAGCGGAAAAACCATTGGTTGCAATTCCCAACAAAACATGTGTGGATTCACTGGAAAAATTGCAAAAGGAGTTCCAATTTAGATTTAAAGAGCTTCATCTCCATGAACAGGACATACAGCTTTTCCGTAACCCATTTTCTATTGACATTGAAAATGTGGATACAATTTACCAAATGGAACTGGCTGAACTGCAGAATTGTGACTCTCTGAAAGACGCATTCAAGTCAAGCAGCCTTCATAATTTCTATGCATCTCTCCCCTCTGAGACATATCCTCATCTCAGGAACCATGCACTCAAAATGGCAACCATCTTTGGCAGCACTTATGTCTGTGAACAGACTTTTTCCAGAATGAAACATTTGAAATCTCCAACCAGATCTAGACTAACAGATGCACACTTGCATCACTTGTTACGACTAGCAGTGACAAATATGGAACCGGACATTGACCATCTCATTAGCCAAAAGCAGGCCCATAGTTCCCATTGAAATACTGGAAAGTTTGTTGATTTAACTTTACTTGTTCTTCATTTTAAATATTGTATTTGTTCCCGTTTTGTTTCTTCACTTCAAAATAAGATATATGCAGTGTGCATAGGAATTTGTTCATAGTTTTTTTTAACTATAGTCCGGCCCTCCAACGGTCTGAGGGACAGTGAACTGGCCCCCTGTTTAAAAAGTTTGAGGACCCCTGCTGTACACAGTAGAGACCCATAGATTCTATACACAGTAGAGACCCATAGACTCCCTACACAACAGAGACACATAGACTCATTAAACAATAGAGACCCATAGACTCTGTACACAGTAGAGACCCATATACTCTGTAAACAGCAGAGACCCAGAGACTCTGTACACAGTAGAGAAGCATAGACTCTGTATACAGTAGAGACCCATAGACTCTGTACACAGCAGAGACCCATAGATGCTGTACACAGTAAAGACCCATAGACTCTATACACAGTAGAGACTCATAGACTCTGCACACAGTTGAGACCCATAGACTCTGTACACAGTAGAGACCCACAGACTCTGTACACAGTAGAGACCCATAGACTCTGTACACAGTCGAGACCCATAGACTCTGTACACAGTAGAGACCCATAGACTCTGTACACAGTAGAGACCCACAGACTCTGTACACAGTAGAGACCCATAGACTCTGTACACAGTAGAGACCCACATACTCTGTACACAGTAGAGACCCATAGACTCTGTACACAGTAGAGACACATAGACTCTGTACACAGTCGAGACCCATAGACTCTGTACATAGTAGAGACCCATAGAGTCTGTACACAGTAGAGACCCATAGACTCCCTACACAGCAGAGACCCTTAGACTCTGTACACAGTGGAGACCTATCGACTCTGTACACAGTCGAGACCCATAGACTCTGTACACAGTAGAGACACATAGACTATGTACACAGTAGAGACCCATAGACTCTGTACACAGTAGAGACCCATAGACTCTGTACACAGTAGAGACCCATAGACTCTGTACATAGTAGAGACCCATAGACTTCCTACACAGCAGAGACACATAGACTCTGTACACAGTGGAGACCCATAGACTCTGTACATAGTAGAGGCCCATAGACTATGTACACAGTAGAGACCCATAGCCTCCCTACACAGCAGAGACCCATAGACTCTGTACACAGTAGAGACCCATAGACTCTGTACACAGTGGAGACCCATCGACTCTGTACACAGTCGAGACCCATAGACTATGTACACAGTAGAGACCCATAAACTCTGTACACAGTTGAGACCCATAGACTCTGTACACAGTAGATACCCATAGACTCTTTACACAGTAGAGACCTACAGACTCTGTACAAAGTAGAGACCCAAAGACTAACACAGAGACCCAGAGACTCACACAAAGACCCATAGACACTCACACAGAGACCCATATACACTCTCACACAGTGACTCACAGACTCACACAGAGACCCATAGACACTCACATGCTTCCCCATGACGCGCTTGAGCTCCCGCACGTGCTCCCGTGTGTAGGCCACTTTGCCGCACGTCTTCGGGTCCCGAAATCCCCAGCGGGCAGGGGCCGCGATAGAAACTGCGGTGCACGCCAGCAGAGCAGCCAGCCAGGGCAGCAAGGAGGTCTCCATGATGTCTGCACGCCATCCGCACCATCATCATCCGCAGCAGCAGCATCATCACCATCATTATCAACAGCATCAGCATCATCAGCAGTATTATCATCAGCAGCATCCGCAACATCATCAGCATCGTCATCAAATTCAACGAAACTATTTTTTTTATTTTACCAGGTAAGCCCCATTGAACTGTGCAGCCCTTTTTCAGAGGCGACCCGCCTATCATAAATGATACCTCAACGAAGTGGCTTATCATCACGTGGACATTTATAGTATCAGCTAAATGTGGAGGGGGAAAAACCTCGGAGGGCCCGGAGAAAAATCCACAAGGCCAAACTCAAAATATACAGCAGGAGCAGGCGTCGGGATCAGGATCGACGCCACGCCCTCCTGCATACCAGGCAAGGTAGTTAACATCTCCTAGCCACCGTGGCTCCCCCGATGACCCCAGGCATGTACGTATGAACTTCCTTCACACCCTGCGTAGCTAATCGGAGGTGCGGGGGGGGGGGTCAACAATTTAAACACAAAAAGCAAGTTCTAAAGAAATTACTTCTCACTGTAGTATAGTGGTGTAGTTTATAGTGTAGTGTATAGTGTAGTATATATGTAGCGTGCAGTATTATGTATGTTGAACTTCCTTCACACCGTACGTAGTCAACCATCCCAATCGGAGGTGCGGGGGGTAGGACAACAAACCAAACACAACAACACGCAGTTCGTAATGAAATGAGTTTGTCATCTCGATGATGATTTAAAAGTGCAGCATCGCTCCCAGTGGCTTCCTAATATCGGAAGGAAGAGATTCGTAGAGACCCACGGAGATCCAGATACTCATATAGAACCATAGAGTCTCATAGAGACCCGTAGAAACCCATGGTCACATAGAACCACACAGTCCCACAGAGACCCACAGAAACCCATACTCATTTAGAACCATAGAGTCCCACAGAGACCCACAGAAACCCATGCTCATTTAGAACGACAGAGTCCCACAGAAACCCACAGAAACCCATACTCATTTAGAACCACAGAGTCCCACAGAGACCCACAGAAACCCATACTCATTTAGAACCACAGAGACCCACAGAAACCCATACTCATTTAGAACCACAGTCCCACAGAGACCCACAGAAACCCATACTCATTTAGAACCACAGAGTCCCACAGAGACCCACAGAAACCCATACTCATTTAGAACCACAGAGACCCACAGAAACCCATACTCATTTAGAACCACAGAGACCCACAGAAACCCATACTCATTTAGAACCATAGAGTCCCACAGAGACCCACAGAAACCCATGCTCATTTAGAACGACAGAGTCCCACAGAGACCCACAGAAACCCATACTCATTTAGAACGACAGAGTCCCACAGAAACCTACAGAAACCCATACTCATTTAGAACCACAGAGTCCCACAGAGACCCACAGAAACCCATACTCATTTAGAACCATAGAGTCCCACAGAGACCCACAGAAACCCATACTCATTTAGAACGACAGAGTCCCACAGAGACCCACAGAAACCCATACTCATTTAGAACGACAGAGTCCCACAGAGACCCGTAGAAACCCATACTCATTTAGAACGACAAAGTCCCACAGAGACCCACAGAAACCCATACTCATTTAGAACCATAGAGTCCCACAGAGACCCACAGAAACCCATACTCATTTAGAACGACAGAGTCCCACAGAGACCCACAGAAACCCATACTCATTTAGAACCATAGTCCCACAGAGACCCACAGAAACCCATGCTCATTTAGAACGACAGAGTCCCACAGAGACCCGTAGAAACCCATACTCATTTAGAACCATAGAGTCCCACAGAGACCCACAGAAACCCATACTCATTTAAAACCACAGAGTCCCACAGAGACCCACAGAAACCCATACTCATTTAGAACCACAGAGTCACACATAGACTCACAGAAATCCATGCTCACATGTAATTCTTCAAGAAGTGAGTTTTCCCAAAGCGCGAGTTTCCTCCGTTGGGGTTACTCACGGGTAGCGGGCAACCGGGGAAGAGTCGCTGCTGCTGCAGATGACGACGATGAGTCGAGGAGCGCTGCTCTGCACGAGGAGGATGGTGATGATGATGGTCCATGACTGGGAGAACGGAGTATAAATTTATAGCAGAGTGCGTGACTCACGTCGCTTGCTGAGTTGCCTAAAAAAAGTTGTCTGCATCGCGCGGGTCCATTGTGTCTCTCGCAGTTCGAAACTGTGCATCCGCCTCGAGTGGCCGATAACGACGCGATAGGGAGGAGAGGGAGGAGTGGCGAACGATGGGGGAGAAAGAGACGACCTCTCTGACCTCTCTCCCACGCTTCCCCCCGGATGAGCCGTCACCATACGTGGTGGTGAGTGGTGGTGTTTATAGGTCTCTGTGTGGGTCTATGGGTCTCTGTGGGAGTCTATAGGTCTCTGTGTGGGTCTCTATGTGGGTCTATGGGTCTCTGTGGGAGTCTATGGGTCTCTGGGGGGTCTATGGGTCTCTGTGGGAGTCTATGGGTCTCTGGGGGGGGGGTCTATGGGTCTCTGGGGGGGGGGGGTCTATGGGTCTATGTGGGGGTCTATGGGTCTCTGTGTGGGTCTATGGGTCTCTGTGGGAGTCTATGGGTCTCTGGGGGGGGTCTATGGGTCTCTGTGTGGGTCTATGGGTCTCTGTGGGAGTCTATGGGTCTCTGGGGGGTCTATAGGTCTTTGTGTGGGTCTATGGGTCTCTGTGGGAGTCTATGGGTCTCTGTGGGAGTCTATGGGTCTCTGTGTGGGTCTATGGGTCTCTGTGGGAGTCTGTGGGTCTCTGGGGGGTTTATGGGTCTCTGTGGGGGTCTATGGGTCTCTGGGGGGGGGTCTATGGGTCTATGTGGGGGTCTATGGGTCTCTATGTAAGTCTATAGGTCTCTGTGTGGGTCTATAGGTCTCTGAGGGGGTCTATGGGTCTCTGTGTAAATCTATGGGTCTCTATAGGGTCTGTGGGTTTCTGTGTGAGTCTGGATATCTGTAGGGTCTTTGGGTGTTTGTGTGCATCTATGAGTATCTGTGTTGCTCTCCACCGGTCACCTGCAGCGTAAAGATTACTCATTGACATGTCTCACTACATGTCAGAAAACGACTTTAAGGACAGCCACTCTATTACAAAATACACCGTAAACATTGATTACGTCAGATGTCCCATTACTGCCACATCTTCTCCATCACTCACCCTTAACTCCGTAGATTTCAAAAACAGATAGTATATTGGAATTGTCCATGTCAACATTAGAGGCCTTAGGGGCCGTCCATAAATGACGTCACGCACGTGGGGGGGGGGGGTCAGACATTTGTGACGATGGGGGGGGGGGGGGGTTGAGAAATGTGACGTCACATCAAAATGCGCAACTTTAAATAAATATAGACAACACGTTCTACTTAATTAAATATACTTTTTAATAAAATATTTCTCCTACAACATCAGAGTACAGCGCCACATTAAACACGCACTATAATTACAATAGTTTAAAGCGATTTGAAGCATGTTTTATTTTTTTTTGGGGGGGGGCAGAGCTTTGTGACGTCATATTTGAGGGGGGGGGGTTGACTTTTTGTAACGCCGTGTGACGAGGGGGGGTAATAAATCGTCCGAAATCACGTGACGTCATTTATGGACGGCCCCTAACGGTTGACAACCGTTAGAGAAGAAGGACAAGAATTAGCTGAGGGAAATGGGGTGAGTAAACCTTCGAGGAAGGGGTCCTCGAGGAAAATGAAAGGGGCGAGCACGAGGGGAAGGGACGCTTGGAGATTAAGACAAAGTCCAAGTATAAAGAATCGAAGCCCAGGCCTAGCAGCAGCGTTGTAAAGGCTCTTAGCGAATTAATAACGTGTCTCGGCGTCACTACATGTCAGAGGTCGCAATCGGGTACCCGATACCCGTACCCTACCCGATACCCGGCTACCCGTACCCGGCCGTGTACGGGTACCCGTTTGCGACCCTGGTGCGGCCGGGTACGGGTAGCCGGACGTAACTCACCCCAACCAATGAATGAGAAGGCCGTGAGTCACTGGTGAGTCACCGTTTGTCACTCATTTCCCAACATCTTGTCTCTTCTCACAATTCAAGTTCTTAGAATCAACCCACCCGCGCCTGCAACATGGCTTCATCCCAGAGGTCGCAATCGGGTACCCGATACCCGTACCCTACCCGAAACCCGGCTACCCGTACCCGGCCGGGTATCGGGTAGGGTACCCGTTTGCGATCCTGGTGCGGCCGGGTACGGGTACGGGTAAGGAATCAAAACCCGTTTGTGACCTCTGCTACATGTGTACACGTGGGACGTGTTTGTGGTGTAAGTCTGAGAATGCGTGCCCTCTGGGTCTCTGTGCGAGCCACGACAGTACAGTGTTTGTGTGTTAAAACAGTATGCACGTGGATTTAAAGCTTTCGTGGTTCTTTCGGTAAAGTCACGTAGAAGGGAAATAATAAAATAATACAAATAAAACATAATAAAATACAATTATCACGACGTTTCGCCCACAACGCAAGCAGCCGTCCTCAGGTGAAGAACACAGAAACCCATATACTCATACAGAGACCCATAGAGTCACACAGATACCCATAGACACTCACACAGAGCCCCTCATACTCATACAGAGACACATAGAGTCACAAAGACGCATCGACTCACACAGATGCCTATATACCCACACCGAGGCCCAGAGACTCACAGAAAGACCCATAGACACTCACACAGAGATCCATAGACTCACACAGAGCGCCACAGACTCAGACAGAGACCCATAAACACTCACACAGAGACCTAGAGACCCACACAAAGCCCCTTAGACTCTAACAGAAACTCATATATTCACAAAGAGACCCATAAACTTACACAGAGACTTACAGACTCACATAGAGGCCCATAAACACACACAGAGACCCATAGACAGACACCGAACCCCATACTGATAGAGAAACCCATATACTCACACGCAGACTCAGACAAACCTATGACTAACCGTCCTGTTTATATTTCACAACATACTTATGTCGGCTCAGTGTGGGCAGGCGATCTGTCAAACACGTGCATTTCTAAGCATACTAGATTTCTGTTTCTATTTCATTTATACCTGATGATTGCTTGTGTTGCAATCGAAACGTCGTATGCTAGTATTTAATTTATTATTTTATTTTTATACGTGACTTTACCGAAAAAACCAAAGAGTAATTCATGCAGTCACGAAAGCTCCAAATTGAGTATGGCTTTTTATTGTTTATGGAGGAGCCCCGTGGGTAAGGATTCAGTCTCCTGGCTCTGCCAAATGGGGTTTGGCCAGGAGACGTCATAGACGTCTGTCACCCCGGAGCCTCCGGCACAAACTTAATTAAGTTTTTTTTAAAATCGTGGTTTGGTGGAAGGGTTACCAACCCCTCGCACTGGTCCAGAGCCCCCATTTGACTGCTGTAGTGGTTACAAACGCCATGAACGGAAGGCCAATCTAAATGAGCCCTCCCCCTACGGCACTGCCCACCACAACGTTGCCGTCCGGCACCAACGAGGAGGTAGGGAGTTGTTTTTTACTAGTTCAGAACTAACACACACAATAACAACCGCCATTCGCCACTAAGTGGCGGTGACGTCACCACGACGCTTGTGCCAGGCCACATACACACATCCACACAGACACATGCACACACACATGCAAACGCCACCATGGGTATTCCCTGCTGCTTCCCAGAACGCGTGGCACCGATGCTGGGAAATAGGTGGTGACCCTTCGTCATCCCATCCAGTTTCAACCCGGACCTTCTCCCCCCCTCCTCCATCCTTCACATCCATCATGGCATTTATCACGGTTCTGTCGCAACCCACTTAAGAGAGTCCCGGAAACGCCTCTTCCCAGGAAAAAATGAATTGACACAAAAGAGGTTTCTGTTGTATTTTTGGTGGGGGATAGATTGCGTAAAGGAGAAATGTTGTGTCATTAAACCCACCACCATAACCACCCAACACAGCCAATGAGTAAGGGGTTTGTAAAGTAACACAAAACGTGACCAATTAGTTTACTAGTTCAGAACTAACCAGTGTGTGTGTTGGACAGTAAACCCACAACATTTCCAATATCTCAGCTTTAATCTCTATGTGGCTGTCTATCCTCTGATTTCAAATGTGAGTCGCTGGATGTGAGCCGATTTAGCATGCAATGTAAAGCTGCCCATGGGCGAAAGAGGGAGTTAGAAGGTCTACCCCCTGCAACCTGTAGCGACTGTCTTTGTGCCATGTTGATGGATATTACAAAGGACAGCCAGACAGGAAAACTGTAACCATTTGGACTCATAACGGACATCAGTGGGTATGAGTGGCATGCGAGGAATAAATACATCTTCTGCCTTAGGGGCCGTCCATAAATTACGTCACGCGATTTTGGACGATTTTTGACCCCCCCCCCCCTTCGTCACACGGCTTCACAAAAAGTCAGACCCCCCCCCCCTCAAATATGACGTCACAAAGCTCTGCCCCCCCCCCCCCCCAAAATAAAACATGCTTCAAATCGCTTTGAACTATTGTCGTTGTTGTGCGTATTTAATGTGGTGCTGCACTAGGAGAAACCATTTATAAAAAGTTATTTAATAAAGTAGAACGTGTTGTCTATATTTATTTAAAGTTGCGCATTGCGAATTTTGATGTGACGTCACATTTTTCAATCCGCTCTCCCCCCCCCTTGTCACACATCGTGACAAATGTCTGATCCCCCCCCTAGGTGCGTGACGTCATTTATGGACGGCCCCATAGCGCACCCTGCCATTATAGTTGCCTCAGTGACACGTGGAAGTAGCTTGTTTCACATTGAGCCGAGTCCTGTTGCAGAGTTTTGGAGGATCCAGATTCCTAACAGGGAAACCAGTCATGACGCACGCGGCTCTAATCCACCACACGCGGTTCTTTAATCCACCACACGGGGCTCTATAATACAACACGCGGGGCTCTTTAATCAACCACACACTACTCTTTAATCCACCACTTGCAGCTCTTTATTTCACCGCACGCAGATTTTTAATCCACTACGTGCGACCCTTTCATCCACCACGCACGGCTCTCTAATCCACCGCACGTGGCTCTTTTAAACAACCACGCAGGGCTCTTTAATCCACCGCACAGGGCTCTATAATCCACCGCACGTGGCTCTTTAACCCACCAGAAGCGGCTCTTTAATCCACCGCACAAGACTCTTAATTCCACCGGATTCGGCTCATTAATTCACAGCACGCAGTTCTTTCATCCACCATGCAGGGCTCTTTAATATACCATACGCGACTTTTTAATCCACCACACGCGGATCTTTAATCCAACACACGCTGCACTTTAATAACCAGGCGGGGCTCTTTAATCCTCTGCACGGGGCTCTGTAATCCATCACACGCGACTCCTTAATACAGCACACAGGGCTCTTTAATTCACCACACGCGGCTCAATAATGCACCCCGTGCGACTCTTATACCACCACGCATTGCTCTTTAATCTACCACATGGGGCTTTTTAATCCATCATGCGGGGCTCTTTAATCCACCATGTGGGGGTCTTTAATCCACCAACCGCGGATATTTTATTAAATCCATGTGTAACGGTTGTTATTGGGCGAACGTACACCGTCTCCGGGTGGTACCCACTACTTACCAATAGGGGGCAGTCAACGGGCTGAGCCAGTACCAGGGGACTATGGCCCAAGGGGCCAACAGTCAGCCGGGGAAACTGATCCTGGAACGAAGACCCCAACCCCCAGGTAGGGGGCTGTGGGGGAATGATGTCACCTTTCCAGAACCTGGTGGAAGGTTCGGGAAGGGAGGCGTGGCTAGGGCGGAGCAAGCCACAGAGCAGGATAGAAGGCTGGACCCTGGGAGGGTCTGGGCAGTGCTGCCCAGCTCCAGAGAAGAGCCAGCTGAAGACAAGACCAGCTAGCCAGGACCCTGGGAGGGTCCGGGCAGTGCTGCCCAGCTCCAGAGAAGAGCCAGCTGAAGACAAGACCAGCTAGCCAGGACCCTGGGACTCACCTGACCCTGATCCTTGTCAGGGCCGGGCCAGAGTGGGCCAGTGGTGCGACCCTGGAAGCCTCGGAGCCCGACGTCCTTATCAGGGCCGGGTCCGTGTGGCCGGTGGTCGAGACCTGTACCTTGGCTGGGTCAGGTCAGGTCAGACTAGCCTCCCCTAGGACCCCCCTTAGCCGGAGGATTCTGAGACCCTAGCCCCAGGGATAGGGCGAGCCAGTCCAGAGTGTTCGGCTGCATTGTGCTGTATTAGCCCCTTGTGTAATAAATAGCGTTGCCTCTACCGATCCGTCTACGCCGTCATAAAGAACCCACTACACATGTGGCTCTTTAGTTCACCACAAGGTGCTCTTTAATCCACCACACACGAATCTTTAATCCACCACGTGCAGCTTTCTAATCCACCGCACGCGACTCTTTAATCCACCAGACGTGGTTCTTTAATCCACCACATGCGGCTCTTGAATCCACTGCAAGCGACTCTTCAATCCACCACGTGCAGCTTTCTAATCCACCGCATGAGGCTTTGTAATGCACCACACGCGAGACTTTAAACCACCGCACGCATCTCTTTAATCCACCAGACGCAACTCTTTAATCCACCACACACGACTTTTTAATACACCACGCTGGGCTCTTAAATCCACCGCATGTGGCTTTTTAATCCCCCATGCGGGGCTCTTAAATCCACCGCACGTGGCTCTTTAATCTACAACACACGGATTATTAATCCACCACACGCGACTTTTTAATCCACCACATGGGGATTTTAATGCACCATGCAGCACTCTTAAATCCACCACATGCTGTGCTTTAATCCACCGCACGTGGCTTTTTAATCCACCACACTGCAAATCTTTAATCCACCACGTGGGACTTTTAATCCATCACTCGGGGTTCTTTAATCCACCACACACGACTTTTTAATCCGCCACACTCGACTTTTTAATCCACCGTATGCGGCTCTTTAATCCACCATGTGAGGCTCTTTCATCCACCATGTGAGGCTCTCTAATCCACCATGCGGGGCTCTTTAATCCACCACACGCAGCTCTTTAATCCACTTGCAAGCGGCTCTTTAATGCACAGCACGCAGTTCATTACGACACATGGGTCGCTTTCATTCACCGCATGCGGCTCTTGGATCCACTGCAAACGACTCTTCAATCCACCACACGTGACTTCATAATCTATCGCATGGAGCTATTTAATTAACCACATGGGGCTTTGTAATCCACCACCCGCGATGCTTCAAATCACCTCACACATCTCTTTCATCTACCTCATGCGGTTTTTTATAGACCACGTGGGGCTCTTTAATTCACCGCACGCGGCTCTTTAATCCACCATGCAGGGCTCTTTAATCCACCACACGTGACTCTTCAATCCACTTGCAAGCGGCTCTTTAATCCACCATACGGGGCTCTGTAACCCACCGCACTCGACTCTTTAATCCATCATGCAGGGCTTTTTAATCCACCATACATGACTCTTTAATCCACTTGCAAGCAGCTCTTTAATCCACCACACGTGACTCTTTAATCCACTTGCAAGCGGCTCTTTAATCCACCATACGGGGCTCTTTGAACCACAGCGTGTGTCTCTTTAATCCACCACGTGCGGCTCTCCAATCCACTGCAAGTGGCTCTTTAATCCACCGTACGGGGATTTTTAATCCACCACAAGGGGATCTTTAATCCACCATGCTGTGCTCTTTAATTCACCACGTTCGACTTTTTAATACACCACATGGGGCTTTATAATGCACCACGCAACATTCTTAAATCCACCGCATGCGGTGCTTTAATCCACCACCCGTGGCTATTTAATCCACCACATTGCGTATCTTTAATCCACCTCGTGGGACTCTTTAATCCACCTCGTGGGACTCTTTAATCCATCGCGCGGGGCTCTTTAATCCACCACATGCGGATTTTTAATCTACCAAGCATTGCTATTTAATCCACCACGTGGGGCTCTTTAATCCACCATCCGGGGCTCATTAATCAATCACACGCGACTCTTTAATCCACCATATGGGGCTCTTTAATCCACCGCATTCGACTCTTTAATCCACCATATGGGGCTTTCTAATCCACCACATGTGGTTCTTTAATCAAAAGACACAGCTCTTTAATCCACCACTTTCGACTCTTTAATCCACCACATGCGGCTTTCTAATCCACCACACGCGGCTTTCTAATCCACCACACGCGGCTCTTTAGTCCAGACACGGGGCTATTTAATCCACCACAAGGGGCTCTGCAATCCACTGCACGATACCCTTTAATTCGACACCTTCGACTCTATAATCCACCACACAGGGCTTTTAAAAACACTACATGGGGCTCTTTAATCCACCACGTGAGGCTCTCCAATCCACCGCATGCGGCTCTTTAATCCAACAGATGTGACTTTTTAATCAACCCCATGCGGCTCTTTAATTCACCGCACTCAACTCTATAATCCACCACATGGGGCGCTTTATTCCACCGCACAGGGCTCTTTAATCCACCAGTAGTGACTCTTTAATCCACCGCACACAGCTATTTAATCCACCACATACAGCTCTTTAATCCACGACACTTGACTTTTTAATCCACCACATGCGGCTTTCTAATCCACCAAACACGGCTCTTTAATACACTGCACACGGCTCTTTAATCCACCACACACGTCTCTTTAATCCAGGACACTCGACTTTTTAATCCACTGCACACGGCTCTTTAATCCACCACACGGGGTTCTCCAATCCAGTGCATGTGGCTCTTTATTCCACCGCACAGGGCTTTGTAATCCACCACACACGACATTTTAATCCACCGCAAGTGGCTCTTTAATCCACAAGACTCGGCTCTTTAATCAGCCAGACTCGACTCTTTAATCCAGCACACGGGGCTCTGTAATCCACTTCACTCTACTCTTTAATTCACCGCACGCAGCTCTTTAATCCACACGTGGCTCTTTAATCCATCACACTCGACTTTTTAATCCACCGCACGTGACTCTTTAATCCACCAGACACGGTTCTTTAATCCACCAGACGTTACTTTTTAATCTACTGCATGCGACTCTTTAATCCACTGCACAGGGCTATTTAATCAACCCCATGCGGCTCTTTAATTCACTGCACGCAACTATTTAATCCACCACATTGGGCGCTTTAATCCACCACACGCGACTTTTTTTATCCACCACATGGGGCTCTTTAATGCACCACACGCGACTTTTTAATCCACCACACGCGGCTCTTTAATCCACGACGAGCCAGAAATGTGGTGCTGCAAACCCAGAGCCTCAACAGCTGCAGCAGGAGGAGGAATATCACGGTGGCTAGGAGATGTTAACTACCTTGCCTGGTACACAGGAGGTTGTGACTGCTGTATATTTGGAGTGTGCGTCTTTCTCCACTGGTGGTCACGTGGATTTTTCTCTGAGTCCTCCGCTGTTTCCCCTCCACGTTCAGAATGAATGTCACGCGTCCAGAGTATTTAGCTTGCCGGTGTCCTGTACCAACGCTGTCAAGATCGGCCTCTGTGGAGGAGGATCGTGATGTTCGCTACTGGGCAGTTAGAGGCAGTCGCCATCCAGCAACGACAACGGATGGCAGTGGAGCGACGCTCACAACAACGAGCGGAGCGCCGGGTGGCTAAAACACAGCAAGTTGGCACAGAAGGGGGCAAATGGTGCATTTGTAGTGACAGGATAGGTCACTGTGTGGTGCCGGGCCTGCGAGGCCACGGCGGAAGATGCACCGTCATCGCATACACCCCAGACACGAGGTGCAGTACCAACCTTAGTGGGGGTTTGGGAGAGCGCTGGTTAGCGTGATGACACCACGCCCTGTGCGAAGTGCGGGCTCCCACTTGAGGGAGCCAGAGAGCATCAGCTCAGCCAGGGTAACATCAGGTGATGCTACTCTTGTTGACCTGTGGCCATGTTAGGCCTCGGCAAGGTAAGGTAATTTACAATTTTTACCGGGTAAAAGGTTAAAGGGTAAAGGTGTCGACATGCCAAGGGATAAGGTAAAGAGGAGGGTAAAGGTAGCGTGGAAGAATTAGCTGGTAAGGTATAGGTAGCGCAAAATATTACCCGGTAAATACCTTGTTTACCGCTCTCTAAAAGCTCCATGGCGCAGTCCGTGGCCTCCATTTAAAATTGGAATCGTCGAGAGTATTCTACACTAATTTTACTACCCGGCTTCGCCCAAGACTTGGATTCTTGTCTTGTAATAATACACGGCCTACGCGGAGGGTGGGGGGGGATGCGTGACGTCAGCAGGCACACTGCGTGACGCTGCCGCATGCAGATTACATCACAGATGTGACGTGACCGCTCACTTGCCGTGCAAAATATATCCATTATTGCGCCCCCCCTCCCCCCCACAAAATACGAAAGTCTATTTTTATACTTTTTGCATTGTGTACAGTCTGGAAGCTGCCCCCATGCCAAATTTCAAGTTTGTTGTATGTTGAGAAGTATGCTAAACATTTCGAACAGACACACATATTCACAAATTTCCCTTTTATATATATATATGAATAGAGCGCTCTACCTAGCATTTACCTGTTATAAACCTTTTTCATGTGTAGTACCCCAGTAATTACCCTGTAATCGGGTAATTTGTATGGGGTAAGGGTAAAAGATAGGATAAAGGTAGGATCGTTGCTTTTGACCTTTTATCTTTTACCTTACCTTGCTAAAGGGTAAAAGATAAGGGTAGAGTGATTGTATTGGGGTAAGTTACAAGGTAGGGTAAAGGTAGGCTCGTTGTTTTTACCTTACCTTGCCGAGGCCTAGGCCACGTGACGGGTCGTTACCGGAGGGGGGGCACAGATGGAGGGGGCCAAAAGGTGGTCACATGGTCTGGGAAGAGCTTGCGAGAGCCTTCGGGTAATGGTGAGAAAGATCGAGAAGGTGGGCGGGGTGAGAAACAGAGCTAGACCCAGCCCGGACATATATAAGGGGGTCCCTGAGAGGGGTTCTTCGTGTTGGAGAGGCAAGGAGTTCCACGTCAAGCTGAAGAAGCCTCCAGCCACACGGTCCGGGACCCAGCTTGTGGTCTGGACCGGGATCGCGTAACAGAGGGTGTTAACGCAGTAGTGTGGGTTAGTCGGGTGGTCACCGCCCTAGGTATATGTTGTGTTAACAGTTCATAAATGTGCTGCTCCTAAAGACAATGTTTGCGACTCAGTTGGACTCACTACACATCTACCAGACATCTCAATCAGGCAACCCATGGCACCTGCTGGGTCTGTCCCGTGACCTACTATCAGCAGCAAGGCCTCAAAGTGCACCTGGCCTGGCATAGGCGACGTGGTGACGTCACTGCCACTGAGTGGCAAATGGCGGGTGTTGTTGTTGTGATGCCATCGAGAATCCCATTTCATTAGAGCTGCCTGTAGTTGTGTGTAGTTTTTTTGCCTTCCCCCACACCTCCGCTTAGCACGGTTGGCTAGGTACGGTGCGAAAGAAGTTCAACATACACACACATACAGGGCATGAGTTTGGTGCGTGGACGAGTGTCTGACTTGGGTGGTGTAGCCATAAATTTTAGCTCATCAAAGTGGGCTTATCATTATCATCATCGTGTGGAAATGTGTAGCAGCAGCTAAATAACTCTAAATACGTGATGTTGATTCTAAATGTGGAGGGGAAAAATCAGAGGACCCGGAGAAAAATCCACACGACCACAGAGAAATAGAGACGCGCAAACTCCAAATACACAGCAGGCGTCAGGGTCGGGATCGAACCCACGACCTATACACCAGGCGAAGTAGTTAACATCTAGCCACCGTGACTCCGCTATACAAAGTGTATATATATGGTGGATATATATGTAGGATTTACTTATATTGTTATATATATAACATAGCTGGGTATTTTTTATGAAGTCGACAGAAGCAACCTAAAAACTCACACCGCATTAAAATGCAGCTCATTTACGTAATGTAATAATAAAATTTGTGGGCATTTATATATTTAATTTATTCTTCTTATTCTTTAACATAATTTAACGTCCTCTCGTTAATTGAGGGAAATTATTAAGGAAGTTACAGAACACCGGCGATAAATTGGGAATGGAAATATATTTATTAAATACGTATTTACAAAATAAGCTGTCGACAATCCATAGCGTGTCGTGGCCTCCAACGTCGACAATGACGACGACTGCCCGAGGCGCGCGGCACCCCCGTGAGGTCACTCATTGGGGTTCCCCTCTCACCCCTCCCTCCTCACCGCGTGAGTCGATCAGGGATTGACCCCCCCTCTCTCTCTACCGTGAGTCACCAGAACCCTCCCCCTTTGTCACCTTCCTCCCTCTCCTCCAACTCCCCCCCCCTCCTCGCCACCCCCCTCGCTACATCCCCCAATTAACCCTCCCCTCACCCCCCACCCTCCCCTTCCCCCCACCTCCTCGCCACCCTCACCCTCAAATAGCAACAGGGGAGATGATTTTAACACGCAGGCTTTCGCGACCAATGTCATCCATAATAGAGGTTGTTTGGGAGGGGGTTAGTTCGCGTAAATATATAAATGTGTCATTAAAACCCGCCACCACCCGACACAGCCAACTCGTAAGGTTTGTGACGTAAACAGAACATGTCAATTCGTCACCAGTACAGCACTAACCAGTGTGTTGGAGAGCCAAGCTACAACATTTACAATCTGAGTACGACGTTTCGCCAGTAATTACAACTAGCTTCATCAGGCGACAGCTAGATTTGTGGAGAAGTCCACCTGTTTCGTTCTAGCCAGGTGTTTTGAAAAACAAAACGTCTGAGTCAGTTTTGGCACGGTACATAAAATACAGAAATTAATATCTGGTACAAAATATGTATTACCGAAGCTATCAACAGAAGGTGTGTACAGGATTAACTGCACGTGTGGAAAATGTTATGTTTGGCAAACAGGACGAATGATCAGCACGAGACTAAAAGAACATCAGAGAAATATAAAATTCTCCCAAATGCAACTGTCAGCAGTAGCAGAACACGCGTGCAAACAAGGACATTCAATTGACTTTGATAATGTTGAAATTTTGTGCAAAACTAGCTTAATAAAAAATAACTTTAACCGTTTGCACATGTGGCACATTAGGAATGGATCACTTTTAAATATGTCCTTGTGCAGCAAGGGAGTAAAGTGTGGTTATGTGAAGGTCCTGATGTGCTGTGCAGTGCATCAACGCATGTGTGTACAGCAGCATGTGATGACTGAGTCGGACCTGTAGGTGGCTGGCAGGGTTAACCGCACGTGTACACCAGCCACATGGTTAATGGCGTCTCGGAAGGATTGCAGCGTGTAACTCGCGCTGTTGCATTTTACAGGTAAAGGACCCAAAGGTTGTTTTTGATCGTTATATAAATGTTCTAGACTTGTTCTAGACTTGTTCTAGACTTGTTCTAGACTTTAAGCTTGGCTTTGAATTGTTCGTTTGTGATATATGCAATTAGAGGCGTTTTAGCACTGTGCATTGTAAAGGGATGACGCACTGTAATTATTTACTGTCATTTTAATTCTCTAACTCTAATACTGTTTAGTCTATAACCATGCCCATGTATCCATAGTATGACTACTTGCAATGCTATTGAGAATAGAACACATGTAAAGTAGTAAGCTGTACAATGGTGAGATACAGTATGTATACTATACACATACAGTACATATAGTGGGTGTAATATACCGATGTAAGTGGATGGTATAGATAGACATACAGCTTAGGATTAAAGTAATAGTCGAATAGTGATGTGCAAATGTGATTGTCAAAGACAAGAATGGTTTATAAGTAGTAGAATTGGGTTTAAGAGAAAGGGTGAATGAATAACCGCACGTGTAAACCAGCCACATGGTTAATGGCGTCTCGGAAGGATTGCATTTGTAGTAGGTTCCAGGAGACTTGGACGACGTAGTTGGAGGCACACTTATTTATTAAGCACAAAGTACATAACAGGCCGAGATGTACAACACTTGAAGGGGTATCGGCCCCTTCACCCGTCTAACTGGGAGATCAACACTCTATGTCACAGCTAGCCTACTCCTAGGTCCTCCACTACCAGGCTAGGGGAGGCTAGCTAACCCAGCCCTGGTTAAGCTGGGATTACGGCACCCTGAGTCCCCAGGCCGGCTCTTACAAGAGCATCGGCTCTGGGCTCTCGGGCCCACGCCACTGGCTTGCACTGGTCGGTCCTGAGAAGGACAGCGATCCAGGGGAGCCTCAGGGCCTATCTAGCAGGTCTTCTTGCTTCACTGGTTAAGGCTGAACACTGAACCCCGAGCCCTCCAGCTCACCGCCTTATATAGCAACTCCCCCACTGAGGGGTGGGGCCGTGGGGGATCCCAGCTCCGTGTCAGCCCCCCAGGCTGAACGGTGCGGACGTCGACGTAAGCGCCTCTCGGCGTACGGGCATAACCACGCCCAGTGTGTTTGTTAAGCCCTCTGTAACACCTCTACATCACCCCCCCCCCCCCCCCCCCCTGTACAGCCCGCAGCCGTCCCGGCTGCAACAAAATCTCAATAAAGATGCATCCCCCCAAATCCGTGTGTGCCTCGCGTAATTTAACAAGAACAACAACAACAATGAACAACAACAATAAGAAAGAGAAAAATAACCCGAATAAATACCGCATCCCGTAAAAAGCGCAACATATATATAATTTCCAGGACCCCCCCCCCACTCCGCGACCCCCCCGCAAGGGCCGCACAAGCGGGCGACCTCACAAAAGTCTGCGCGTTTTGGCGCGCGTTCTTGCAGCGGGGCCGTCACAAGGGGCAACCCCGGTTGGCCCAGTGGTGGTTGTCAACAGTCCGGGTGCGAGAGTGTCTGGCTTCGCTGCTGAGCGACCCCCGACCCCCCCGGGAGGGGTTGGCGGTCGTGAGCACGTCAATCCTGGTGCACCTGGAGGTGGAACAGTTGGTGGCAAGTTAGGCGAAAGCAGCAAAGTCGGACTCCGGGAGTCGGTGGACCCCTCACATGTTTGGCCACGCGTGTGTGTGGTAGGAACATGGGGCGCAACGAACGGTTTCAACCTGGAGGGGTGCACGAACCACCGACGCTTCCCCCACCGGATACGCACGCATTGTGGCCGCAAGACCTGCACCACTTCCACGGGCCCCCGCCACGGCCGCACCAGCTTAGACGAGGTCGCCAGTGGTATTTGGGGACAATGCAACCACGCCTTGTCACCCGGTTTCCACTGGAGCACATGTGCCCGACCCAGCCTGAGCCTCTCATTCGCCTTTTGGCGAAGTTCTGAATTCTGGATGGCCGCCTCCCGCGCCTCTGTCAATTTAGCGATGTTGAATTTGACATGGTCGGTCAATTTAGATTTAGCATGCGGCATGGAGATCTGCAGCTGAGTCGCGACAGGTGGGTTAGCCTCGCGGCCATACATTAGGAAAAGGGCGAAAATCCGGTCGCCGCATGCGGAGCCATTCTGTATGCCGCCAAAACCCCCGGAATATGAAGGTCCCAATCGGTTTGGGATTCAGAGACCTGTTGGGACAGCATGGACGTGATAGTCCGATGCAGACGCTCCACCATCCCGTCAGTTTGCGGATGATATGGGGAGGTACGAATTTTTTTCGTTCCCAGGAGCTCGCATACTTCGTGAAGAAGTTTACCCGAAAATGTTTTACCCTGGTCGGTCAGCAGCCGCTTCGGAGCACCTTTGTCGAGGACCTAGCCCTGGACAAAGGCCTCCGCGATGGCTGCTGCCGACTGATTGGCGAGGGGCCAGGCCATAGGCCATCGCGTAAAATATTCTACCCTGGTCAATAGGTATCTATTTCCCCTAGGTGTAGCGGGGAATGGGCCCAGAATATCAAGCGCAACGAGCTCGTTAACCCGGGAAACTTTGATAGACTGCAATGGTGGGTTGGACCCCCGCGCTGGTGGCTTCCGTTGCGCGCACTGAGTACACGACCCTAAAAGCTCATCCACGTCCCTTGCCATGCCCGGCCAAGAAAAATCCAGCTGGAGCATGGCAAGGGTTTTGTGAGTCCCCAGGTGAAGGAGTCGCTCGTGCGCAGCCCACACCACTCTACCCCTCAATGCGGAAGGCACCACCAGCCGGTGGCGGCGGGATCTCCCGTCCTAATGCATCAAAAGACCCTGAAATAACCCCCACGAGTCGACATTGTCCGCCCCTTGACCAACTCCCCCGATGCGACAGCGCAAAGCGAGGAGGGAGGTGTCCTCCATTTGGAGGCGCCCCCACTCCACAACAGACAACCCCAGCAAAGAATCCCTCTCTTCTTGCTCAATAGGACCGGCAATCGAAGGCGCATCAGCGGCGGCCGCAAGGACCGAATCAGAGATCATATTTGGAGGTCTGCAACGCCCCAAACCCAGGAGGCAAGCGCACTCGGAGGTGGGCGGCAAACGCGACAGAGCATCTGCGTTCGTGTGGCGAACGCCCTTACGATAAATAGTTTCAAAATCGAAATCTTGGAGAATCTCCAACCATCGAGACAATTGTCCCGATGGCTGTTGAACCCGCAAGGCGTACTGCAGCGCCGCATGATCTGTGCGGACGGTGAAATGTTGACCGTACAGATATGGGCGATATTGCTGAATGAAGTAAACGATTGCCAATAGTTCCCGACGGGTAACACAGTACCTTTGTTCCGCCGGAGACAACACCCGACTGCCGTACGCAACCACATGCTCTACGCCCCCAACAACCTGCGAAAGCACGCCCCCAATGCCCGTGTTGCTTGCGTCTGTATCGAGCAAGAAGGGTTTTGTAAAGTCAGGGTAACTCAATAGCGGAGCCCCCACTAGGGCGTCCCGGAGGGAGCGAAAAGCAGCCTCCTCCTCCTGACCCCAATGAAACTTGACCCCCTTGGATGTAAAGGCATGTAACGGTTTCGCAATCGTAGCGAAATCAGCGACAAATCGTCGGTAATATGACGCGAATCCAATGAAACTCCTGACCTCCCCCACCAAGGTGGGAGTCGGCCAGGAGCTGACACATTGCGTTTTGGCGGGATCTGTGGCAATACCTGAACGTCCGACAATGTGACCCAAATACCGCACCGATTCGCGGAGCAAATGACACTTCTGGGGCTTGAATTTCAAATTAGCAGCCCGCATTTTGAGAAAAACGGCACGCAACCTCTGGAGGTGTTCATCGAATGTTTTACTAAAGACGATGACATCGTCTAAGTAAATTAAACATGAATCCCATTGCAACCCAGCCAGGACCAATGCCATTAATCGCTGAAAAGTTGCCGGCGCTGAATGCAGCCCCATCGGCAAGCGGTTAAATTGGAAAAGGCCGTGCGGCGTACGGAAAGCAGTTTTCGGTTTAGATTCATCATCCAGAGGGAGCTGCCAGAACCCGGACAATAAATCCAATGTGGAGAAGAACCGCGCCCCCGCCAGGGCATCAAGCGATTCATCCATCCGAGGAAGCGGGTATGCGTCGGCTACAGAAATCTTGTTTAGCCGACGAAAATCGACACAAAACCGCAATGAGCCGTCGTGTTTTTTAACTAAGACGATCGGCGCACCCCAGGGGCTGGTAGAAGGGGATATAATATCCGCAGCTAGCATGTCGTCTACGGCCGATTTGACATGATCCTTTTCGGCGGGACTCAACCGAAAATAATTTTGGCGGATAGGCGCGCTGTCACCCGTGTCAATATGGTGTCGCAGCAATTTAGTACACCCAATATCGTATTTGTTTTGACTAAAAACGTCGGAAAACTCGCGCAGGAGGATTCGAAGCCTCTCGTGCTGTGAGTCGGACAGGTCCGATGATCCCGCACAAAGCGCATCCAGCCACCCCTCATCACGGTCCGAATAAGGTCGCGCCGGTGGAGCGGCGCTCACCTGACCAATGACCGGTTCCTCACAGGGTACCGGCGTCGCGTGCGCAAGCACGGTCCCTTGAGGAACCACAGCCGTTCGCGATCCTACATTGAGGACCGCGATAAAGGGGTCCCCGTCCCCTTTCACAATGGTCTGGGCCGCTATCAAATCGGGTCCGTTGACCCCGGCCCTAGATGGTCCCAACAGAACCCCCCGATCCCCAACACCCTGGGCAAATGGTCACCGCAGCCTAAGAGGCACGAGCATCTGAGCTCCCGGCGGTACGCGTACCGTCCTCGCAACCAGCGCCCGTACCGTCGCAAATGCCATACGGACAGTAGCGGGGGAGTATTAAAAACATCATACGTCAGCCCAATGGGAGTTCGATGCAAACCCAGCGAGGAGGAGACCAATATTGGGCCGGATAATTTGATGTCCCCAATACAAATTTGCACGCAGATATGTCCGATAATGCCCAGCGAGCCCCCGTTAGCAGCGTAGCATGGAACATCAACGGGGAGCAAAGGGCGGCTTTGAACGGGGAGAATGTTATGAATCAAATCGGACACAATAGTTGCCGATGGTCCCGTATCAACTAAGACCCGCACCTCAACCCCATCAATATGCCCCACAACGACTGACGACCCTGACGATGCGGCGACAACGCGATGGGCCAACTCGGACCACTGGCCCGGTTGGAACGCACTCCCCACTGTGGCACGTTTCGGCGCGACGACAGGCAATTTTTGACCCCCGTTCGTTGCAGTGCGGGAGTGTGTCACAGGTGTGTGCGTAGGCCAAACATGTGGGGTGCCACGACTCGCCGGAGTTTGCTGGTGAGGCTTGGGTAGAGGCGCGACGTCCGGCCGAGGCGTCGCCCCGCGCTGTCGAGGAGCCCGGCATCCCGAAGCCACATGGCCCCGGAGGCCACAGTTGTAGCAGCGCGTGAGCGCCCCAGACGTGTTGGGCTGATCCTGGCGGCTCGGTCCATCCCGAGCCGGTCGTCCCCCGGCTCTCCACTCCATCGGGCGATCCACAGCGCAGACCTCTTCCGATGGGAGCGTGGTTGCAGCCACGGTATGCCCGGCCGCCGCCTTGCTGGCCTTGCGACGCTGGGACAGCAAGTTAGCGTGGATGTGCCGCGCGGCCCGCAGGGAACACATCTCCGTGTCGTCTTGCGCCAAGACGACAATGTCCAAATCATCCGCCAACAGCAGTATCTTCTCTGCCACCATGGCATCCACCCCTTCCTCGTCCATCCGAGGAAAAGCCGCCTTCGCTAGGGCCAGGAGAGCTGTGCGGTATGCCAGAGGCGATTCCTTGGCACCCCGCTGGTGATTGTAGAACAACTGCCTGCAGTCCGAAGGTGGTCCATAGACTGCAGACAGGAGTTGAAGCGCCATTTGCAGCATGGCGCGCTTCGCCCTTGGCGCCGAGGTGAGGGTAGCGAGGGCGTCACTGTCGAGCATCGCCGGTAGCGCGCGTAGCGCCTCGTCATCCGTCCATTGTGCCATTTCTTGGTGAGCGAGGAAGCGTCTTCGGAAGCCTCCCCAGTCACCGTCTTCCCCCACGAACTCCTTGAGAGGTGGTAATCGCTGCTGTAACGCGGCGTCCGTAGTTGAAGATTGCGCCCCGTCATTCCCGCCACTCCATACAGTTTTGGCGGGAAGGGCGGGTGCCATCGGCGGTCACTCTTCTGGTGACACGCCGGCCGCCATTGATGACGTGGCGGTTCCTGGTTGGCGAGAGTCGGTCGCCTGACGTAGCCCGGCCCCGCCCTCAGCACCCACTGTACTGATGGCGGCAAATCCGACTTCCAGGCCCGTAGAAATGGCGGGAACCGGCGCCACATGTCGTCCGTCGTCGCCCCGTGCCGCTCCTCCTGCCCCCAGGTGAGTAATTTCCTCCAACGTGGCGGCTGCTGCGTAGAGTAGCTCCGCCAGGCGGGAGTGAGCCAGCCGTAGTCCATCAGCCGACGGTCCCCACCCGTCCTGCTGTTGCGGTGTGGGTGGACTCGGCTCCGGTTGCTCGGATTCGCCCTCCGCAATCTCGGGATCTGAGTCGGCCGAAGTTTCCTCCTCCCCCGGTTCCCTGGTATGAGCCGTCCATCTTGTATCCATCTTTAGAAGACCACTTCTGACGCCAGTTGTAGTAGGTTCCAGGAGACTTGGACGACGTAGTTGGAGGAACTCTTATTTATTAAGCACAAAGTACATAACAGGCCGAGATGTACAACACTTGAAGGCGTATCGGCCCCTTCACCCATCTAACTGGGAGATCAACACTCTATGTCACAGCTAGCCTACTCCTAGGTCCTCCACTACCGGGCTAGGGGAGGCTAGCTAACCCAGCCCTGGTTAAGCTGGGATTACGGCACCCTGAGTCCCCAGGCCGGCTCTTACAAGAGCATCAGCTCTGGGCTCTCGGGCCCACGCCACTGGCTTGCCCTGGTCGGTCCTGAGAAGGACAGCGATCCAGGGGAGCCTCAGGGCCTATCTAGCAGGTCTTCTTGCTTCACTGGTTAAGGCTGAACACTGAACCCCGAGCCCTCCAGCTCACCGCCTTATATAGCAACTCCCCCACTGAGGGGTGGGGCCGTGGGGGATCCCAGCTCCGTGTCAGCCCCCCAGGCTGAACGGTGCGGACGTCGATGTAAGCGCCTCTCGGTGTACGGGCATAACCACACCCAGTGTGTTTGTTAAGCCCTCCGTAACACCTCTACACATTTTACAGAGTGACGGTGCGGTTCTTCACAAGATTAATATTAACTACAATGAATAAATGTGCTTGCCCTCGATTTGGAGCACCTGCCCACGTCCTTCATTTCGAGTGTGCAACACATAGCTACTGCCTTAGTGCTGCGTGGAAGCGAATCATCAAATAATACATTATTTAAATGCATGCCTACATAGGGCAGCATACTTCAATAGGGATTACCGTTGGTTCAGACTTGGTGCAAGAGCGCAGAAGCGTGGCCACCACATAAACGCCTCTATGTAACGAACAAAACAGTTCGACTTCACAAATCTGGTTGTCGGCCTGATGAAACTAGTTGTAATTACTTGCAAAATGTCAGACTGAGATTGTAAATGTTGTGGCTGGTGTGCTGTACTCGTGACGAAATGGCACGTTCTGTTTACGTGACAAGCCTTACTAGTTGGCTGTGTCAGGTGTTGGCGGGTTTTAACGACACATTTATATATTTGTAATGCGAGCGTACATCGACTGTCGTCGATCGCAGGGATAGGCTTCGCCACTTCAGCCTTTTAGCCAATCAGGTGGGTGGGATTATCGGGCCAGAGTTCAAGGGCGGAGCTCAGGGGTGCTCGTGGGGAACCATCTGGAAGGTTCGTAAGGGGGCGTGGCTAGAGGCGGGGCTTGGGGTTATAAGGGGAAGCAGGAAGGGACTCGGGGTCAGTGTGGGAAGTCTCGAAGCGGGACCACGTCTCGCACCTCCGGAACGCCATCGGCCACGTGGCGATTTGCAGGCGGTCGGCCAGCGGCGCTTGGGAGCGGGAAGAGTGAGCGGCCGCGCGCGGAGCAACAACAACAACAACTCGGGCCGCGCGACGCGGAGCTGTCCAGCCGACGAGAAATAAATAATAAAAGAAGACAAGTCACAGACCGTCGTCGAAGTGGTTTATTACATATTTACGCGATCTAATCCAAAACAAACTCTATTATGGAGGGTAGATGATGTCTCTTTAGAGCGCTGAGCCGGCGACGTTCTGGGCAATGACCCTTTCTCATAGCACACAGTGTTGTCAATGCTGTTGTTGACAAGAAGGGCGTGCTGTGGTTGTTAGCGTTGTTGGTTGTTGGACGCAGCTGCATCGCTAGGAACAAAGAAAAAGATCCCCCGTGTAGCCTCTAACAGACTGTTGGGGCAATGTGCTGTTGGGAGCGAGTGGCAGCGCCGATGAAGGCCGCCACTGGCACACGAAGGGTGGCCAGAACCACGCTGCGCCGCCGCCTTTGTCTCCCTCATGGCGATGTTTACTACACACCACGATACCAAGGCGCTCATCTGGGGCTGAGTCGGTCTCAGGCGGGGAGGAACCAGGGACCGGTTCAAGATAATCGCTCTCACTGGTTTAGTTGGTGGTGGCCGTGAGCGGGAATCGAACCCGGGTCTACCACCACCGCTCCCCACACAACCACCACAGCCACCACAGTGGCACCGTGCAGGGTGTGGCGAGGTTCGTTGCTGTCAGAACGCAGAGCTGCAATCTCGGCGCTTTTCACGTCTCTCGGCACCTCGCCCATACACTCACGCTTTCACTCACTCACGCTTTCACTTACACACTCACGCTTTCACTTACACACTCACTCACGCTTTCACTTACGCACTCACTCACGCTTTCACTTACACACTCACCCATACACTCACGCTTTCACTTACACACTCACTCACTCACGCTTTCACTTACACATTCACTCACGCTTTCACTTACACACTCACTCACGCTTTCACTTACACAACCATACACTCACGCTTTCACTTACACACTCACTCACGCTTTCACTTACACAATCACCCATACACTCAGTCATGCTTTCAATTATACACTCACTCACGCTTTCACTTACACACTCACTCACGCTTTCACTTACACACTCACACTTTTACTTACACACTCACCCATACACTCACTCACGCTTTCACTCACACACTCACTCACACACTCACTCACTCACGCTTTCACTTACACACTCACTCACGCTTTCACTTACACACCCATATACTCACGCTTTCACTTACACACTCACTCACGCTTTCACTTACACACTCACCCATACACTCAGTCAAGCTTTCACTTATACACTCACTCACGCTTTCACTTACACACTCACGCTTTCACTTACACACTCACGCGTTTACTTACACACTCACCAATACACTCACTCACGCTTTCACTTACACACTCACTCACGCTTTCACTTACACACTCACTCACTCACGCTTTCACTTACACACTCACTCACGATTTCACTTACACACTCACGCTTTCACTTACACACTCACTCACGCTTTCACTTACACATTCACTCACTCACGCTTTCACTTACACACTCACTCACGCTTTCACTTACACACCCAAACACTCACTCACCCTTTCACTTACACACTCACCCATACACTCACTCACGCTTTCACTTACACACTTAACCATACACTCACCCTTTTACTTACACACTCACCCATACACTCACGCTTTCAATTACACACTCACGCTTTCACTTACACACTCACGCTTTCACTTACACACTCACCCATACACTCACTCACACTTTCACTTACACACTCACCCATACACTCACTCACGCTTTCACTTACACATTCACCCATACACTCACACTTTCACTTACACACTCACCCATACACTCACTCACGCTTTCACTTACACATTCACTCACTCAAGCTTTCACTTACACACTCACTCACGCTTTCACTTACGCAATCACCCATACACTCACTCACGCTTTCACTTACACATTCACTCACTCAAGCTTTCACTTACAAACTCACTCACGCTTTCACTTACACACTCACGCTTTCACTTACACACTCACTCACGCTTTCACTTACACATTCACTCACTCACGCTTTCACTTACACACTCACTCACGCTTTCACTTACACACTCACGCTTTCACTAACACACTCACTCACGCCTTCACTTACACATTCACTCACTCACGCTTTCACCTACACACTCACTCACGCTTTCACTTACACACTCACGCTTTCACTTACACACTCACTCACGCTTTCACTTACACATTCACTCACGCTTTCACTTACACACTCACTCACGCTTTTACTTACACACCCATACACTCACTCACCCTTTCACTTACACACTCACCCATACACTCACTCACACTTTCACTTACACACTCACCCATGCATACACTCACTCACGCTTTCATTTACACACTCACCCATACACTCACGCTTTCACTTGCACACTCACCCATACACTCACACTTTCACTTACACACTCACCCATACACTCACCCACGCATTCACTCACACACCCACACACTCAACCATATACTCATCCATACACTCACCCATACATACACTAATCCATACACTTATACACACACTTACTCACACACTCACCCACACACTCACCCACGCACTCACTCAACAACAACCACCATTCGCCGCGAAGTGGTGGGACGTCACCGCGACGCTTGTGACAGGCTATGTGCACCTTGAGGCCAAGGGAAGCGTCGAACGCCCGCTGGCAGGAGGTCACGGGGCAGACCCAGGTGCCACGGGTCGATTGACTGAGATGACTGGCTGATGCACCACCTGTGCCCCCTACTGTGCCAACTTGCTGTGCTTTAGCCACCCGGCGCTCTGTTTGTTGTTGTGAGCGTTGCTCCTCTGCCCTCTGTTGTTGTTGGAGGGCGACTGCCTCCAACTGCCCAGTAGCGTCCTTCACGAGCCTCCTACACAGAGGGTGATCTTGACACCGCTGGTACCAGTCATCGGCAAGTCCACTCAGCTCTACATCCTCCTGTACCACATCACTCCATCTCTTCTCTTGACCGTGCCGCGTCTGTTTAGCCTCCTCGATCCGGCCGAACAAAAGCTGTTTGGGCATGCGGTGATTGGGCATGCAGGCTACATGGCCCAGCCAACGCAGCCTTGCCTGCCGGAGGAGCTCACCGATGGGACTTTGTCCAGATCTTTCGAGGATTTTTGAGCTCCTCATACAATCCAGCCTGGTATAACCCAGGATTGATCGTAGGAAGGCCAGCCTAAATGTTTCTAATCGGCGAAGATGTTCTGTTAGGGGGTCCACGTTTCGCAAGCATAGAGAAGGGAGGGAATGACTGTAGCAGAGAAGACCTGAAGCTTCGTGCAGAGCAACAGACCAGGTAGCTGTCACACAGCGTTACGCAACCGATGAAAAGATAATGCTGCTCGACTGATTCCGAGTGAGTCGTCTGCTGTTAAACCTGAGCCGGTCATGAGCACACTGTCCAGGTATGGGAAACTCCCCACTCTCTCCACAACTGCCCATCACCGATTGGGAGATTGTGGGTGTGGAGTGCCCGATGGTACAAAATACCCGGGCAGGTGCTTAGTTTTGGTGGGGCTGATGGTAAGGCCCCGCCTCTTGGTGGCAAGCTCCAGGTTCAGCAGCAGCGCCTCCAACTCCTCCTCTGAGTGAGCAGCGATTACCAGATCATCGGCATACATAACATGGTTGAGCAATAGGGAGCCATCCCTTGACCGCACCCGGGCATCGATCAGCCTCCCATTGTGTCTGTACCAGATGGAAATTCCTCCGGTACAGCTACGGAAGGCTTCACGAACTACGTGGTCGAAATAGATGTTAAATAATGTTAGAGCCAGAGAACATCCCTGTCGCACCCCAAGGTGAACAGGGAATGGCTCCGACTCCCGGCCACGCCGTTTTACCCGGGCCCGCTCACCATCATGAAGGTCCTTAATGATCGTGAGCAGCGGATCAGGGGCTCTGAAAGCACGAAGAACAACCCAGAGCCCAGGCCTACTGATGGTATCATAGACCTTGACCAGGTCAACAAAGCAGAGATGTAGGTCTTGTTGGAATTCCCTACACCTCTGCTGTAGCAAACGGACAGAAAATAAGGCATCTGTGCAGGACCGCCCTTTCCTGAAACCACATTGGGGCTCCGCAAGCCTCTCCTCAGCGTGCCTGGCAAGGCGGTGTTGAATAATCCTTGCCAGGACTGAGCAGTGAGATGCCCCTGTAGTTGTTACAGTCTGTGCGGTCTCCCTTCTTAAAGAGGGGACCACCAGGGCATCCTTCCAGTCCTGCAGAACCCGTCCAGTGATGTCATGTAGGGCAGTCTGTGCACAAACACCACCCTCCCTCAGTATTTCGCTTGCGGGATCATCTCTGCCCGGTGCCTTTCCTGGTCTCAGACTCTTGATCGCCTTCAGTACTTCCTCAACAGATAGCACTTCAGGCAGCCACTCACAGGGGGTGACTTCCTCTTCCAATATTTCAGGCACGGCAGGCTCAGCAGGCTCAGCAGGGTCATCTCCACTTTGTCCCACGATGTTTTCCATGTGGAGGGATTTCCCCTCCCCCAGGACTTCACAGAAATGCTGAGCAAATCTACAAACCTGTTCCTGGGGGTCGGAAATTGGATCACCGTTTTTTCCCCTAATGATGGTAATAGGTGTGGCGCTGCAGGTTACTTTTTTGATGGAATTAAAGAGCGATTTGTGATCGCGGGCCATTGAGCGCCGCCTTTGTCTCCCCAGAGGCGATGTTTACACACCGTACCAGGTACTTATTTGAGGCTGAGTCGACCTAGGGGAGACCCAGGACCGGTTCAGATAATCGTCACTGGTGTTGGCCGTGAGCGGGAATCGAGCTCGGGTCGCCGAGTTCATAGCGGAGTGCGCTCACCGCTACATTACCACAAACACACTCACACACAAACCCACACACACCCACAAACCCAGACACACACCCACATACACACACAAACCCACACACACACCCACTCACACACAAACCCACACACACCCACAAACCCACACACACACCCACACACACACAAACCCACTCACACACCCACTCACACACAAACCCACAAACCCACACACCCACACCCACACACAAACCCACACACACCCACTAACCTACGCATTTTGACATTTTCTCACACACTCGACAAGACAAAGATCCCCCAGATAGGCTGCTCAGACTTTTGGGGCAAGTACTCGTTGCGGCACCGCACACGAAGGGGTAGATGGTCAGCACCATGCCCGGCCGCCTTTGTTTCCCTAGCGGTGATGTTTATACACGACGCTAGCTACTCACCACTCACACACTCTATCGAAAACGTAGACACACTCACATATTGACACACACACACCCTCTCACTCACACACAAACCTCCACTCCCACTCAATAACCCACGCTCTCCTCCTCCTCCACCTTTGCCTCCTCCACCTCCTCTACCCTCTTCTCCTCCACCTCCTCCACCCCTCATCCTGCACCTCCTACACCCTCTTCCCCCTCCACCCTCTTCCCCCTCCCCTCCTCCCTCTCCACCATCCCCTCGTCCCCCATGGCGGCGTCGTTGCTATAAATAGTCGCGCGCATTGCACGCGGAGTTCCCGCACGCGACTTGAATCACAATGAAGAGAAAATCCCCCCCCCTCCTCCCCCTCCTCCTCCCCCCCCTCCTCCTCCTCCCCCCTCCTCCTCCCTCCTCCCCCTCCTCCTCCCCCCCACACCCCGCACACCCCTTTCTCGTCACATACACACCTCGTCCACACACACACCTCCTCAAAGACAAAGATCCCCCGTATAGCCTGTCACAGACTGTTCGGGGCAAGTGCTGTTAGCGAGTAGCAGCACCTATGAAGGTCGGCACTGTGGCACACGGGGGTGGGGTGGCCAGCAACCACGCCCGGCCGCCTTTGTCTCCCCCCAGCGGCGACGTTCACCGCGCACCACCGCACGAGGTACTCGTTCCAATAGGCTGAGGAGTCGCTCCACGTCGACCGTCACCGGCGTTGGCCGCCAGTTGGCGAATCGACCTCGGCTCGTGCTGACTGACGGCACGTGGTGTGCGGCACGTGGTGTGCGGCACGCGGCGCCGTCTTTGTCTTCACAAGCGCCCCGGAGTGTCGCTTCGATTCAGCCATCGGGAGTCTCATCAGCGAGCCGAGTCTCTGCCGCTGATGAGACCGCCGGACGACGACGACGACAACCAAAAATCGGTCCAAATGTGTCGTTGTTGCTTCTTATTCTCTCTCTCTCTCTGTCTCCACTCTCGCACGAAATTGCTGGTGGTGCCCTTGGTGAATATAGCACTCGTGGAAGGGAGGGGGCCTTCGTGACTTGATGGGGTGATTGTAACAAGACGCTGGACGTGTCCCGCGGATTTCTTTCGCTCTTGTCACGCGGCGCTTCCGTTCGGGGACACTTTTCGCCAAGACGCGGAGCGCACCGTTCATATCGCAGGTGTCTGAGCGACCGACGATTTTGGCGTGGAGCACCTTGGTGTTTGTGTATGCACGAGCGTGTGCGTGAGTCTGTATGTCTGTGCGTGAGTCTGTATCTGAGTGTGAGTCTGTCTATGTGTGAGTCTGTCTGTGTGTGAGTCTGAGTGTGTGAGTGAATGTGTGTGTGAGTGAATGTGTGTGAGTCTGAGTGTGTGAGTGAATGTGTGTGTGAGTGTGTGTCTGTTGTGTATGTGCTACTCGCTCAGAGCACTTGCCCCTAACAGCCAAGGAGGGATACACGGCGCACCTTTGTCTTTGCCTCTGCGCGTTCCCCCATTGTCGTCACTGGCCGCAGCCCCCGGGGTGCCGCAGTCACGTGACCGATCGGCGCGGCTATAAATAGACCCGGGGCTTAAAATAGGAGGGAGACAGAGAGAGGAGAGGGGGGGGGAGGTGGAAGAGGGGAGGGGGGAAGAGGCGAGGGGGGGGGGGTGGAAGAGGGGAGGGGGGGTGGAAGAGGGGAGGGGGTGGAAGAGGGGAGGGGGGTGGAAGAGGGGAGGGGGGTGGAAGAGGGGAGGGGGTGGAAGAGGGGAGGGGGTGGAAGAGGGGAGGGGGGTGGAAGAGGGGGGGGGGGGTGGAAGAGGGGAGGGGGTGGAAGAGGAGGGGGGGTGGAAGAGGGGAGGGAAGGGGGGGGTGGAAGAGGAGGGGGGGGGTGGAAGAGGGCGGGGGGTGGAAGAGGGCGGGGGGTGGAAGAGGGGAGGGGGTGGAAGAGGGGAGGGGGTGGAAGAGGGGAGGGGGTGGAAGAGGGGGGGGGGGTGGAAGAGGGGAGGGGGTGGAAGAGGGGGAGGGGGGTGGAAGAGGGGGGGGGTGAAAGAGGGGAGGGGGGTGAAGAGGGGAGGGGGGGTGAAGAGGGGAGGGGGGGGGGTGGAAGAGGGGAGGGGGGGGGTGGAGAGGGGAGGGGGGGGTGGAAGAGGGAGGGGGGGTGGAAGAGGAGGGGGGGTGGAAGAGAGGGGGGTGGAAGAGAGGGGGGGGTGGAAGAGAGGGGGGGTGGAAGAGAGGGGGGGTGGAAGAGGAGGGGGGGTGGAAGTCGGGAGGGGGGGGTTGGAAGAGGAGGGGGGGGTGGAAGAGAGGGGGGTGGAAGAGGGGAGGGGGGTGGAAGAGGGGAGGGGGTGGAAGAGAGGGGGGGGGGGGTGGAAGAGGAGGGGGGGTGGAAGAGGAGGGGGGGGTGGAAGAGAGGGGGGGTGGAAGAGGAGGGGGGGTGGAAGAGGGGAGGGGGGTGGAAGAGGGGAGGGGGGGTGGAAGAGGGGAGGGGGGTGGAAGAGGGGAGGGGGGTGGAAGAGGGGAGGGGGGGTGGAAGATGGGAGGGGGGGTGGAAGAGGGGAGGGGGGTGGAAGAGGGGAGGGGGGTGGAAGAGGGGAGGGGGGTGGAAGAGAGGGGGGGGGTGGAAGAGGAGGGGGGTGGAAGAGAGGGGGGGTGGAAGAGAGGGGGGGTGGAAGAGAGGGGGGGGGTGGAAGAGGGGAGGGGGTGGAAGAGGAGGGGGGGTGGAAGAGAGGGGGGGTGGAAGAGAGGGGGGGGGGTGGAAGAGGAGGAGGAGTGGAAGAGGGGAGGGGGGTGGACGAGGGAAGGGGGTGGAAGAGGGGAGGGGGGGTGGAGGGGAGGCGGGGCAGGGGGATGAGAGGGAGCGAGGAGGGAGGTGATGGGGTCGTGGTCAGGATTGGGGTTCGCTCCACGCGGAGCTGTTTTGTTGAGCAGGTGGCCCATGGTGGAGAATGATGACGGAGCGAGAGTACGTCGAGCAAGGAGATGGAGCGATAAAGTCAGCTGGCGTTGCAGTGAGAGTGAGTCGGGCGTGGCGCTAGCCACCCCGCTTGTGCTGTGCCGGTTTTCATAGAGGTGCTCACTAACAGCAATTGCCCCAACAGTCTGTTAAGGCTACACGGGTGATATTTGTATTTGTGAGTGAGTGTGAGCGTGTAAGTGCATGAGTGAGTGTGTGAGTGAGTGTGTGAGTGTGTGAGTGGTGATGGGGCAGTTGTGGAGAGAGTGGAGAGTTTCCCATACCTGGGCAGTGTGCTTATGACCGGCTCCAGTTTATCAGCAGAGGTCTCACTCCGAATCAGTCGAGCGGCAATATCTTTTCATCGGTTGCGTAACGCTGTGTGGAAGCTACCTGGTCTGTCGCTCCGCACGAAGCTTCAGGTCTTCTCGGCCACGGGTCATTCCCTCCCTTCTCTACGCTTGCGAAACGTGGACCCCCCTAATGGAGCATCTTCGCCGGTTGGAAACATTTAGGCTGGTCTGCCTACGATCCATCCTGGGTTTAACCAGGCTGGATTGTGTGAGGAGCTCACAAGTCCTTGAAAGATCTGGGCAAAGTCCCATCAGTGAGCTCCTCCGGCAGGCAAGGCTGCGTTGGCTGGGTCATGTAGCCCGCATGCCCAGCCACCGCATGCCTAAACAGCTTTTGTTCGGCCGGATCGAGGGGGCTAAACGGGCGCGGCACGGGCTAGAGAAGAGATGGAGTGATGTGGTACAGGAGGACGTGGAGCTGAGTGGACTTGCCGATGACTGGTACCAGCGGTGTCAAGATCGGCCTCAGTGGAGGAGGCTCGTGAAGGACGCTACTGGGCAGCTGGAGGCAGTCGCACTCCAACAACAACGGAGGGCGGAGGAGCGACGCTCACAACAACGAGCGGAGCGCCGGGTGGCTAAAGCACAGCAAGTTGGTACAGTAGGGGGCACAGGTGGTGCATCAGCCAGTCATCTCGGTCATCTCGGTCAGTCGACCCGTGGCACCTGGGTCTGCCCCGTGACCTCCTGCCAGCGGGCGTTCGACACTTCACGTGGCCTCAGGGTGCACATGGCCTAGCACAGGCGTCGTGGTGACGTCACCGCCACTTAGTGGCGAATGGCGGTTGTTGTGAGTGAGTATGTGAGTGTGTGAGTGAGTGTGTGTGTGAGCGTGTAAGTGCATGAAGAGTGTGTGAGTGAGTGTGTGAGTGTGTGAGTGAGTGTGTGAGTGTGTGAGTGAGTGTGTGTGTGTGAGTGTGTGAGTCAGTGTGTGAGTGTGTGAGTGAGTGTGTGAGTGAGTGTGTGAGTGTGTGAGTGAGTGTGTGATTGTGTGTGTGTGTGAGTGTGTGAGTGACTGAGTGAGTGTGAATGTGGGATTGTGAGCGCGTGAATGTGACAGTGAGTGAGAGTGAGTGTTAGTGAGAGTGTGAGGGATTTAATGTGAACGTGTGAGTGAGTATGGGATTGTGAGCGCGTGAGTGTGTGTGAGTGTGTGACAGTGAGTGTGTGCGAGTGAGTGTGGGGAGCGGTAGTGTAGCGGTTAGCGCGCTGTGCTGCGCTACGAACCTGGAGACCCGAGTTCGATTCCTGCTCACGGCCAAAATCAGTGACGATTATCTGAACCAGCACTGGGCCTCCCCTAGGTCGATTCAGCCTCAAATGAGTACCTGGTGCGGTGTTTAAACATCGCCACTGGGAAGACAAAGGTGGCCAGGCGTGGTGCTGGTCACCCACCCTCTCGTGTGCCGTTGTGGCCTTCATAGGTGCTCGCTAAGGGCACTTAACAGTCTGTTACAGGCTACACGAGGATCTTTGTCTTCGTCTTTTTGTGAGTGAGTGTAAGGGCGTGTGAGTGTGACAGTGAGTGTGACAGTGAGTGTGAGCGAGTGAGTGTGAGTGACACTGTCACACTGAGTGTGACAGTGATTCTGAGCGAGTGTGTGGAACGCGTGTGTATGAGCGAGTGTGAGTGAGCGTGTGAGTGAGTGAGTGTGTGTGAGCGAGTGAGTGTGAGTGAGCGTGTGAGAGAGTGTGATAGTGAGTGAGTGTGAGTGATGGGGCAGTAGTGGAGAGAGTGGAGAGTTTCCCATTCCTGGGCAATGTGCTTATGACCGGCTCCAGTTTAACAGCAGAGGTCTCACTCCGAATCAGTCGAGCGGCAATATCTTTTCATCGGTTGCGTAACGCTGTGTGGAAGCTACCTGGTCTGTCGCTCCGCACGAAGCTTCAGGTCTTCTCGGCCACAGTCATTCCCTCCCTTCTCTACGCTTGCGAAACGTGGACCCCCCTAATGGAGCATCTTCGCCGGTTGGAAGCATTTAGGCTGGCCTGCCTACGATCCATCCTGGGTTTAACCAGGCTGGATTGTGTAAGGAGCTCACAGATCCTTGAAAGATCTGGGCAAAGTCCCATAGGTGAGCTCCTCCGGCAGGCAAGGCTGCGTTGGCTGGGTCATGTAGCCCGCATGCCCAGCCACCGCATGCCTAAACAGCTTTTGTTCGGCCGGATTGAGGGGGCTAAACGGGCGCGGCACGGGCTAGAGAAGAGATGGAGTGATGTGGTACAGGAGGACGTAGAGCTGAGTGGACTTGCCGATGACTGGTACCAGCGGTGTCAAGATCGGCCTCTGTGGAGGAGGCTCGTGAAGGATGCTACTGGGCAGTTGGAGACAGTCGCCCTCCAACAACTACGGAGGGCGGAGGAGCGACGCTCACAACAACTAGCGGAGCGCCGGGTGGCTAAAGCACAGCAAGTTGGCACAGTAGATGGCACAGATGGTGCATCAGCCAGTCATCTCGGTCATCTCAGTCAGTCGACCCGTGGCACCTGGGTCTGCCCCGTGACCTCCTGCCAGCGGGCGTTCGACACTTCACGTGGCCTCAAGGTGCACATGGCCTGGCACAAGCGTCGTGGTGACGTCACCGCCACTTAGTGGCGAATGGCGGTTGTTGTTGTATGAGTGAGTGTGAGTGTGACAGTGAGTGAGTGAGATTGAGTGAGTGAGTCTGTGTATTCTCTCCCCCTACTCTGCGTGGGGTTTCCTCCAGTTTCTGGGTTTCCTCTTCCCCGTAGCTAAACCAACACTCACAGTGGAACTGCTATCGGCCACAACCACCACATCACCAACAGTGGTGGAGACTCTGCGAGCCTTTGCTGGCTAACAGAAGCAATCATGGGGAATGTAAGCACGAACCCAAGTTCGACTCCCGTCCACGACCAACATCACCCGGTCTTGAGTCCTCCCCCCTCCCCGCCCCCCCCCTCCCCCGCCTCCGCCCCTAGGTGGGCTCAGCCTTAAAACAACGAGTCACTGGTGCGGTGTGCAAACATCGAAGCTAAACCAACACTCACTGTGGAACTGCTATCGGCCACAACCACATCCCCTAACAATGCTGAGACAATCGCCTGCAGATCACTCCACTTGGATCACGCAGCAGCGGCAGCAACTGCACCCCACACTGACGCGATGTTGACTCCCTCGCCTGGTATACAGGCGGTCGAGGGGGCGGGGCTGACATGAGGGGCTGTGGTGGGGTGGGGGCTGTGGCCGGGAGGCGGGGTGTGGGGGGCTTTGGTGTGTAGGTGTGGGGGGGGCTGTGGAGTGGAGTGGAGTGAGGTGGGGTCTGGCTGGGATCTGGGGTCGGGGTGTGGCTGGGGTTGATGGTTGAGAGGCTGTGGTGTGAATGTGGGGCTGTGGTGTGGGTGGCTGGGGTGTGTGGATGTGGATGGGTGTGGTGTGGGGATGTGGATGGGTGTGGTGTGGAGTGGGTGGATGTGTGACTGGGGTGGGGGCTGGGGTGTGGTGTGGGGTGGGGGTGGCTGGGGTGTGGGGAGGTGGCGGTGTGGTGTGAGGAAGTGGGGGTGTGGGGTGGGTGTGTGGCTGGAGTGAGGGTGGGGGTGAGGGTGGGGGTGAGGGTGGGGGTGTGGCGTGGGGTGGGTGTGTGACTGGGGTGAGGGTGTGGTGGGGGTTGGTGGGCGTGGTGTGGGGTGGGTGTGTGACTGGGGTGGGTGGGGAACGCCCGGACGGGAGAAGGGGGGAGATTTGTCGTGAAATCGCCGCACACCGCATTAGCGTGCTACAGCAATTTTTGGCCACGGGAAATTGACTCCCCTCTCTTTCTCTCCCCTCTCTCTGTGTAGAGTGCGTGGGGGGGGGCAGAGCAAAAAATAACCTCACCCCCAGCGTGGATTGTGCCGAGCTAAGAATAGAGAGGGCGGGGGGTCGTCGCTGTCTCCCGCTTTGCTTAACATTCACTGCGCGTCGCCACCGCGTCTCCACGTGGCGCCTCGCACTGCCACAGCCACCCACGCACCCACGCAGCCAGCCAGTCAACGTGCGTTCTAGCCAGAGACCCGGATATTCACTCACACACAGAAAGAGCCATAGACTCACACAGAGATCCATAGACTCGCACAGAGATCCATAGACTCGCACAGAGAGCCATACTACACATAGAGACTCACACAGAAAGACCCATAGACTCACATAGATAGATCCATAGACTCGCACAGAGATCCATAGACTCACAAAGGGATCCATAGGCTCACTCACACAGAAATACCCATAGGCTCACAAAGAGACCCATCGACCCACATAGAGACCCATATACTCACATTGAGACTCAAAGACTCACATAGAGACCCACAGACTCACTCACACATAAAGACCCATGGCTCACATAGGCACCCATAGACTGTCACAGATAGACCCATAGACTCACACAGAGACCCAAAGACTCACATAGAGACCCATAGACTCACATACCGACCCATAAACTCACGTAGAAACCCATATACTCACTCATGCATAGAGACCAATAGACTCACACAGGGACCCATAGATTCACACACACAGGCCGATAGACTCACACAGACAGGCCGATAGATGCACAGAAGCTCATAGACTTACAAACATACCCATAGACTCAGAGAGAGATGGACCTGTAAGTTCAAACAGAGACCCATAGACTCACTCTTATTAGGAAGAACTGCTTTTTGTGTTTAGTTGGTTGTCCTCCCCCCTGCACCTCCGATTAGCACGGTTGGCTACGTACGGTGCCAAAGAGGTTCTAAATGCCATACTACACTACTATAGACTACACTACTCTACAATACCCTATGCATAACACGATACACTACACTGCGACACTATACACTCATACACTATACACACTACACTACAATATACTACATATACTATACACTACACCGTACACGACACTATACACGAAACCACTACACTATATTGATGACATATTTTTTTAGAACTGATTTTTGTCTTTAGTTTGTTGTCCTTCCCTGCCATGCACCTTCGATTAGCGCGGTTGGCTACGTACGGTGCAAAAACACATTCCTGCGGAGGGAGCTGGTAGGCACGTTGGGTTGCTCGGTCAATGGCCAGGGTCAACGGCAGCGTGGTGTATTCCGCAAATATGGCCGACTGTGAGGGCGGGCACAAGCCGGCGTGAGTAGGTTAAACGTTGAGTTTTATAAGGGCACCACGTGGTGACCAGCCCCTCCCCACCCAGCCCCACCCATCCCACCCCCCACCCAGCCCCACCCTCCCCAACCAGCCCCTCCCCACCCAGCCCTACCCCTTCCATTGTTGGATGCACGACGGACGGCCGGAAACAACAATCCCCTGTGGGCTGGTGGAACCAGGTGGTTCCTACCAGTATAAGTTCAACATACATACAATGCCACACAATGTATGGTGGTGGTGGTGTTGCTATACCGTATATCTCCGATAGGGGACGGTGGAATCCCACACGAATTGCAGGCACTGCGTAACATGTGGGTAATGCAGACTTGATGATGCCATGCAAAATGCGTGTGTTGATTCGGTGTTTGGGACAGCTTAACACACCTCCTGTTTTGTCTCCAGATAAGGGTAAAAGGTATTGTTATGTTCCATACTTTGATACTGGAAAAAAGGTATCCTCGATAGAACTGCTCAACCCGAGCTCGTTGTATTCTGATAGTTGTGGCATTGTCTTTGTACTCTTCGACTTTTGGCGTTCTCTGGGCCATGAAGACGCGGCCATAAAAAAAACTGTATCTGGTGTAGACCAATACATATCAAAGACAATGCGTACAGTATTACTATAAGAGCATGTTCGTTTGCATGTTTTGCCACGAGTACTGTGTGTGGTGAATGTGAAGTACCGTTGATGACTCTTGGACACCGTTGGTGAGGCACACGTATTTATTCCGTACAAGTAGTCACAACTGTGGACATACAATACTAGAGGGGGTATCGGCCCCCTCACCCGGATAGCTGGGGATACTCTGCTAGCTACCCCTGACCTACCTCCTAGTCCTCCACTAACGGGCTAGGGGAGGCTTCCTGGCCCGACACTGGTCAGTCGGGCTACGGTACCCGGAGTCCCAGAGTACTATCTCTGGTTCACGGGACCACGCCGCTGGCTCGGTCCTGCGCGGCCCTGACAAGGGCGGCATCCCAGGGGAGTCCAGGGCTCTAGCTAGACGATCTTCGGTCTTCCCTCCTTAGCTAATACTGAGCCCCGAGCTCTCCGGCTCATCCCCATTTATACCCCCTCGGAGGATCACAACTCCGGGCAACCCCCCAGGCTGCCCGGTGAGGACGTCGTTGCGGGCACCTCCCCGTGCACTCACGGAGCCCCGCCCACTGTGCTTGTTTCCCGTGTGATCCTATGCATACAGCCCTACAGATACAGCCCCTCCGTAACAGCCCTACATCACCCCCCCCTGCACAGCTCGCAGCCGTCCCGGCTGCAACAATTCCAATAAAGGTTTATTACCCCTTGAGCCCCGCGTGTGCCTCAATTTTTTCAACCATAACGCGAAGAGAACAACAACAAGAACCAGAAAACCCCGAAGGGAAAATAACCCGACGCACCCCCCCCGAATAAATACGAATTCCGTAAAAGCAACGTATATACAAATCGCAAGGAACCCCCAACACACAACACAACACAATGTGCCAGGAGCACACCACCGACGCAGCGCACAGTAACCATACACGTGAAAATAAGAAAATAAATAAAAAAAATTCTTCTTTTTTTTTTTCACAAGAGTCTGCGCATTCTTGCACGCGTCCTTGCCGCAGGCCCGTCACACGGGGCAACCCCGGATGGCGGACCATCTGGTGGCAGCTGTCCATTTCGAAGTAAGTCTGCGCTTGATGTCGCGAGACCCTCGGCATCCCCCGTAGGGGTTGTTGGGCGGGAGCCCGTCATTCCTGGTGCACCTGGGGGCGGGACAGCCGGCAACACGTCAGGCGAGAGCAGCAGAGACGGATCCTTTGAGTCGGCCGACCCCCCACATGTTTGGCCACGCGTGTGTGAAGTGGGGCCTCGCACCGCAACGAAGGGTTTCAGTCTAGAGGGGTGCACAAACCACCGGCGCTTCCCCCATTTGATGCGAACGCACTGAGGCCGCAAAACCTCGACCACCTCGACGGGGCCCCGCCACGGCCGCACCAGTTTTGAGGAGGTCGCGAGTGGTACCTGGGGACAGTGCAGCCATGCCCTGTCCCCCGGCTTCCACTGTAGCACGTGCGCGTGACCCAGTCTGAGGCGCTCATTCGCTTTCTGACGCCTGTCGGAATTTAGCATGGCAGCATCCCGTGCCTCAGTCAATTTTGCAAGGTTAAATTTAACATGGTCGGCCAATTTAGTTTTTCCCAGCGGCGCGGGGATCTGCAGCTGTGCCCGAACAGGTGGGTCAGGTTCGCGGCCATACATGAGGAAGAAGGGTGAAAATCCCGTCGCAGCATGGGGGGCCAATCTGTATGCTGCCAGGACAACTCTAATTTGCAAGTCCCAATCGGTCTGTGAGTCCGAAACCTGCTGCGACAACATAGACGTGATGGTTCGATGCAGACGCTCGACCATCCCGTCAGTTTGCGGGTGATAGGGAGAGGTACAAATTTTTTTCGTTCCCAGGAGCTCACAGACCTGTTGGAGGAGTTTGCCGGAAAAAAATTTTCCCTGGTCGGTCAGCAGCCGCTCCGGAGCACCTTTGTCCATGACGTAACCTTGGACAAAGGCCTCCACGATGGCTGCTGCCGACTGGTTGGCCAGGGGCCAGGCCATAGGCCAGCGCGTAAAGTATTCCACCCCGGTCAACAAATATCTATTGCCCCTAGGGGTGGCGGGAAATGGGCCCAGAATATCCAGCGCGACAAGTTCGTTCACTCTGGAGACTCTGATAGACTGCAAAGGCGGGTTTGACTCCCGTGCTGGTGGTTTTCGCTGCGCACACCGAGGGCATGATGCCAACAGATCTGCGACATCCCTCGTCATGCCTGGCCAAAAAAAATCAAGCTGGAGCAAGGCGAGGGTCTTTTGGGTACCCAGGTGGAGGAGGCGCTCATGAGCAGCCCACACCACCCTACCCCGTAACCCAGAAGGGACCACCAGTCGGTGTCGATGGGATTTCCCGTCCCAATGCATCAGCAACCCCGCGTGCATTTCCCATGCGTCGGCATCACCCGTCCCCCGCCCCGCCTCCCCGGCGCGACGACGCGACGCGAGGAGGGAGGTATCCTCCATCTGGAGGCGCCCCCATTCATTAACGGGCAAACCCAGCAGGGAATCTTTTCCCTGTTGTGCGATAGAATTTGGAAGCAATGTTTCGTCGTCGGCGGCGGCCGCCAGGACCGGAACCGGCATGTCCCCTGCTGGCTTGCAACGTCCCGACCTCAGGAGGCATGCACATTCGGAGGTGGTTGGCATGCGCGACAGAGCGTCCGCGTTGGTGTGGCGAACGCCCTTACGGTAGGTGGTTTCGAAATCAAAATCCTGGAGGATCTCCAACCATCGGGACAATTGTCCCGATGGCTGTTGAACTCGCAGGGCGTACTGCAGTGCCGCATGATCTGTGCGGACGGTGAAATGCCGACCGTACAGATATGGGCGATACTGTTGGATGAAATAGGCAATTGCCAACAGTTCCCTAAGGGTGACACAATATCTTTGCTCCGCTGGAGACAACACCCGACTGCCGTACGCAACCACCCGTTCCACGCCGTCAACCACCTGGGAAAGCACGCCCCCAATACCCGTGTTGCTCGCATCGGTGTCGAGCAAAAATGGTTCCGAAAAATCGGGGTAAATCAAGGGAGGAGCTTTTACCAGGGCGTCCCGAAGGGAGCAGAAAGCAGCCTCCTCCTCCTGACCCCAGTGGAACCGAACCCCTTTTGATGTTAAAGCGTGTAGGGGTTTGGCAATCGTCGCAAAATCAGCGACGAACCGTCGGTAATACGACGCGAAGCCAATGAAACTCCTGACCTCTCCCACCGAGGTGGGAGTCGGCCAGGAGCTGACACACTGCGTTTTGGCGGGATCAGTAGCAATACCTGAGCGCCCCACGATGTGCCCCAAATAACGCACCGAATCGCGTAACAAATGACATTTTTGGGGTTTGAATTTCAAATTAGCAGCCCGCATCTTTAGGAAAACCGCCCGCAACCTCTGGAGATGTTCGTCAAAAGTTTTACTAAAGACGATAACGTCATCCAAATAAATCAGGCACGACTCCCATTGCAATCCAGCCAAAACCAATTCCATCAAACGCTGGAAAGTTGCCGGCGCTGAGTGTAAGCCCATCGGCAACCGGTTGAATTGGAAAAGGCCGTACGGTGTACCGAAAGCAGTTTTAGGCTTTGAATCATCGTCCAGAGGAAGCTGCCAGAATCCCGAAAGTAAATCCAGTGTGGAGAAGAATCGCGCTCCCGCCAAGGCGTCCAGCGATTCGTCCATCCGTGGGAGCGGGTATGCGTCGGCAACCGAAATTGTGTTAAGGCGCCGAAAATCAACGCAAAACCGCAACGAGCCGTCCTGCTTTTTAACCAGGACGATCGGCGCTCCCCAAGGGCTGGTGGAAGGAGAAATGATGTCGGTGGCTAACATGTCATCAATAGCCGATTTGACATGGTCCTTTTCGGCGGGACTTAACCGAAACGGATTCTGGCGTATTGGCGCGCTGTCACCCGTGTCAATATGGTGACGCAGCAGATGAGTGCAACCCAAATCGTATTTGTCCCGACTGAAAACGTCGGAAAATTCCCGCAGTAGCGTTCTAAGCTGTTGGCGCTCTGAATTTGACAGGTCCGTCGATCCCGCACAAAGCGCATCGAGCCACCTTCCATCGCTGTCCGAATGTGGGTGCGGCCGGGGAGCAGTGCCGACGTGATTCGCAACAGGCTCCTCGCAGGGCACCGGCGTCGCGTGAGCAAGCACCGTCCCTTGAGGAACTACCACTGTCTGCGACCCCACATTGAGGACCGCGATGAAAGGGTCCCCGTCCCCTCTGACGACGGTCTGGGCCGGAATCAAATGAGGTCCACTAACCCCGGCCCTAGATGGTCCCAGCAGAATTCCCTGGTCCGCAATGCCCTCAGCGAAGGGCCGACGAAGTTTTAGAGGCACCAACATTTGAGCTCCCGGCGGCACACGAACTGTTTTAACGACGAACGCTGGTACTGTTACGAACGCCGTCCGAGCCGCAGTAGGGGAAGGCAGGAACGCCATGCGTCGTCCCGACGGGAGCTCAATGCATCCCTGGTCTATTAAAATACGAATCGGCATTTTGCCCAAGAAGTCCGTCCCCAGCAGGCACGGAACCGCCAGCGAGGAGGAAACAAAAATCGGGCCCGACAATTTGATATCCCCGATACAAATTTGCGCTCGAATCTGTCCAATGATGCCAAGAGATCCCCCGTTAGCAGCATAGAATGGGACGTTAACCGGCAGTAAAGGACGGCTCTGGACAGGTAGAATATTGTAAATGAGTTCGGAAATGATGGTCGCCGATGCCCCTGTATCGACCAGGATGCGTACCTCAACCCCGTCAATGTGTCCCACCACAGCCGACGACCCCGACGACGCGGCCACAACGCGATGGGCCAACACGGACCACTGCCTGGGTTCGATTTGAGTCCCCATAGTGGTGCGTGTTGGCCCGTCGCAGCGCAATGTCGGCCCCCCGTTCATTGCGGTGTGCGAGTGTGTGACGAGTGTGTGCTTGGGCCAAACATGAGGGGTGCCGTGACTCGCCGGATTATGTTGATGGAGCTTGGGAGGAGGAGGGCCGGCGTCCTGTCGAGGCGTCGTCCCGCGCTGCCGAGGAGAGCGGCACCCCGAGGCGACATGGCCCCGGACGCCGCAGTTGAAGCAACGCGGGAGCGCCGGCGGCGATGACGGACGGTCGAAGCGGCTCGACCCATCCCGGCCCGACCGTGCTCCCGTCCCCTGCTGCCGTCGACGGTCGACGGCGCAAACCTCCTCCGCCGGGAGGGTGGCTGCAGCCACCGCACGCCCGGCCGCTGCCCTGCTGGCTTTCCGACGCTGTGACAGCAGGTTGGCGTGGAGGAGCCGCGCAGCCTGGAGGGAACTCATCTCTGTGTCCTCCTGTGCAACGACGGCGATGTCCAGGTCGTCTGCCAGCAGGAGAATTTTTTCTGTGACCATGGCGTCCACGCCGTCGTCGTCCATTCGAGGGAAGGCCGTCTTCGCCAGTGGCAGGAGACTCGTCCTGTACGCCAGGGGCGACTCCTTTGCACCCCGCTGGCGATCGTAAAACTGCTGCCTGCATTCCGCTGAAGGTCCGTAGACCCCGGCCAGCAACTACAGCGCCATCTGTAGCGTGGAGCGCTTCTCCCTCGGCGCCGATGTAAGGGCGGCGAGTGCGTCGCTGTCGAGGAGCGCCGGCAGCGCGCAGAGAGCCTCAGCATCCGACCACCGTGCCATTTCTTGGTGGGCGAGGAAGCGTCGCTGGAAGCCGCCCCAGTCGCCCTCCGCGCCAACAAACTCTTTGAGCGGAGGCAGCCGTTGGTGCAGCGCAGCGGTCGCCATGGAAGCTCGCAGGCTGCTGTCCCCGCAACTCGGCTGCGCTTCGGCGCGAACGGCAGATGGTATCGCCTGTTGCAGCCGTGATGACGCTCCCTCCGCTGGCGGTGACGCGGCAGCCCCAGCGAGAGCGATGTTGGACCCGAGGTTCAGGCCGGCCACGCCCTCAGCAGCTGCTGCGGCGATGGCGGGAGATTCAAAGTTTGAATCCGTTGAGATGGCGGGAAGGCGCATCGGACGTCGGTTCTCCTCGCCCCGTGGTGGTCCACCAGCCCCCAGCCGCGTGATGTGTTCGATTGTGGCGGCAGCGGCGTAAAGCAGCTCCGTCAGCCTCGCGTGAGCCAGCCTCAGCCCTTCTGATGGCGGCTCCTCTTCATCCTGATGCCCCGGTAAGAATGCGTCCGGCCCCGGCTGCACGATGTCTTGTTGAGCCGTCTCGGGCTCGACAATTTCAGTGGTGTCCTCCACCTGCGGTACTCCGGCTCGAGCTGTCCGGCGCGTGTCCATGTTCGTAGTTGTTCTGACACCAGATGAAGTACCGTTGATGACTCTTGGACACCGTTGGTGAGGCACACGTATTTATTCCGTACAAGTAGTCACAACTGTGGACATACAATACTAGAGGGAGTATCGGCCCCCTCACCCGGATAGCTGGGGATACTCTGCTAGCTACCCCTGACCTACCTCCTAGTCCTCCACTAACGGGCTAGGGGAGGCTTCCTGGCCCGACACTGGTCAGTCGGGCTACGGTACCCGGAGTCCCAGAGTACTATCTCTGGTTCACGGGACCACGCCGCTGGCTCGGTCCTGCGCGGCCCTGACAAGGGCGGCGTCCCAGGGGAGTCCAGGGCTCTAGCTAGACGATCTTCGGTCTTCCCTCCTTAGCTAATACTGAGCCCCGAGCTCTCCGGCTCATCCCCATTTATACCCCCTCGGAGGATCACAACTCCGGGCAACCCCCCAGGCTGCCCGGTGCGGACGTCGTTGCGGGCACCTCCCCGTGCACTCACGGAGCCCCGCCCACTGTGCTTGTTTCCCGTGTGATCCTATGCATACAGCCCTACACATACAGCCCCTCCGTAACAGCCCTACAAATGCAGTAACTTGACGAGGCCTTGCTAACGTTATCTATTTGTTGTTGAAACATCTTAACACAACTCCTGTTTTTTTCCAGAAAGGGTAAAATCCAGTTTTTTTTTATATATCTGAATACAGGTACTGCTGTTGCTGCAGTATATAGTAGTGTTGTTTATAATAGTGTATTGTGTAGCAGTGTATAGTGTAGTATGTATGTTGAACATCTTTTGTACCGTATATAGCCAACCGTGCTAATCAGATGATGCTGGGGAAGGGCAACAAACTAAACACAACAACAAGCAGTTCTAAAGAAAGTCGTTTTCAATCTGGGAGATTTAAACGTGCATAGCTCCCAGTAGTTCCTAATGTATTGAAAGCCATGGGTCTCAGTTTCTCCGATTGCGTCGTGATTTAAGCGAGGAATCTACTGAACTGGATAGCTCATCAAATTCTTCCAGTGTAAATAAATATTCTGATTACGAATCCCTTGCCAAATCTCACCGAATGGGGAGGCGCTCCTCCGAATATTACGGAGCTCCCTCTGACAACCCATCGTCTTCTTCAGGTGGTCTCTCGGTCCACTGTAGGCTCGTAAAGAGACCCACAGACTCACGCAGAGAACTACAGATTCACACAAAAACCCATAGAATAACACAGAGACCCACAGACTCACACAGAGACCCATAGACTCACATAGAGGCCTATAGACTCACATAGAGACCCACAGACTCACACAGAGAACTACAGATTCACACAAAAACCCATAGAATAACACAGAGACCCACAGACTCACACAGAGACCCATAGACTCACATAGAGGCCCATAGACTCACACAGAGACCCACAGACTCACACAGAGAACTACAGATTCACACAAAAACCCATAGACTAACACAGAGACCTACAGACTCACACAGAGACCCATAGACTCACATAGAGGCCCATAGACTCACACAGAGACCCACAGACTTACACAGAGAACTACAGATTCACACAAAAACCCATAGACTAACACAGAGACCCACAGACTCACACAGAGACCCAGAGACTCACATAGAGGCCCATAGACTCACACAGAGACCCACAGACTCACACAGAGAACTACAGATTCACACAAAAACCCATAGACTAACACAGAGACCCACAGACTCATACAGAGACCCATAGACTCACACAGAGACCCATAGACTCACATAGAGGCCCATAGACTCACACAGAGACCCACCGACTCACACAGAGACCTACAGATTCACACAAAAACCCATAGACTAACACAGAGACCCACAGACTCACACAGAGACCCATAGACTCACATAGAGGCCCATAGACTCACACAGAGACCCACAGACTTACACAGAGAACTACAGATTCACACAAAAACCCATAGAATAACACAGAGACCCACAGACTCACACAGAGACCCATAGACTCACATAGAGGCCCATAGACTCACACAGAGACCCACAGACTTACACAGAGAACTACAGATTCACACAAAAACCCATAGACTAACACAGAGACCCACAGACTCACACAGAGACCCATAGACTCACATAGAGGACCATAGACTCACACACAGACCCACAGACTCACACAGAAAACTACAGATTCACACAAAAACCAATAGACTAACACAGAGACCCACAGACTCACACAGAGACCCATAGACTCACACAGAGACCCATAGACTCACATAGAGGCCCATAGACTCACACAGAGACCCACAGACTTACACAGAGAACTACAAATTCACACAAAAACCCATAGAATAACACAGAGACCCACAGACTCACACAGAGACCCATAGACTCACATAGAGGCCCATAGACTCACACAGAGACCCACAGACTCACGCAGAGAACTACAGATTCACACAAAAACCCATAGAATAACACAGAGACCCACAGACTCACACAGAGACCCATAGACTCACACAGAGACCCACAGACTCACGCAGAGAACTACAGATTCACACAAAACCCATAGACTAACACAAAGACCCACAGACTCACACAGAGACCCATAGACTCACATAGAGGCCCATAGACTCACACAGAGACCCACAGACTCACGCAGAGAACTACAGATTCACACAAAAACCCATAGACTAACACAGCGACCCACAGACTCACACATAGACCCATAGACTCACATACAGGCCCATAGACGCACACAGAGACCCACAGACTCACACAGAGAGATCAAAGGGATCGCATAATACACATGCATAATATACGTTGACTCAGTAATCCCCCCCCTATCCCCCACACAGAGACCTACAGATTCACACAAAAACCCATAGACTAACACAGAGACCCACAAACTCACACAGAGACCCATAGACTCACATAGAGGCCCATAGACTCACACAGAGACCCACAGACTTACACAGAGAACTACAGATTCACACAAAAACCCATAGAATAACACAGAGACCCACAGACTCACACAGAGACCCATAGACTCACATAGAGGCCCATAGACTCACACAGAGACCCACAGACTTACACAGAGAACTACAGATTCACACAAAAACCCATAGACTAACACAGAGACCCACAGACTCACACAGAGACCCATAGACTCACATAGAGGCCCATAGACTCACACACAGACCCACAGACTCACACAGAGAACTACAGATTCACACAAAAACCCATAGACTAACACAGAGACCCACAGACTCACACAGAGACCCATAGACTCACACAGAGACCCATAGACTCACATAGAGGCCCATAGACTCACACAGAGACCCACAGACTCACACAGAGAACTACAGATTCACACAAAAACCCATAGACTAACACAGAGACCTACAGACTCACACAGAGACCCATAGACTCACATAGAGGCCCATAGACTCACACAGAGACCCACAGACTTACACAGAGAACTACAGATTCACACAAAAACCCATAGACTAACACAGAGACCCACAGACTCACACAGAGACCCATAGACTCACATAGAGGCCCATAGACTCACACAGAGACCCACAGACTCACACAGAGAACTACAGATTCACACAAAAACCCATAAACTAACACAGAGACCCACAGACTCACACAGAGACCCATAGACTCACACAGAGACCCACAGACTTACACAGAGAACTACAGATTCACACAAAACCCATAGAATAACACAGAGACCCACAGACTCACACAGAGACCCATAGACTCACATAGAGGCCCATAGACTCACACAGAGACCCACAGACTTACACAGAGAACTACAGATTCACACAAAAACCCATAGACTAACACAGAGACCCACAGACTCACACAGAGACCCATAGACTCACATAGAGGCCCATAGACTCACACACAGACCCACAGACTCACACAGAGAACTACAGATTCACACAAAAACCCATAGACTAACACAGAGACCCACAGACTCACACAGAGACCCATAGACTCACACAGAGACCTATAGACTCACATAGAGGCCCATAGACTCACACAGAGACCCACAGACTTACACAGAGAACTACAAATTCACACAAAAACCCATAGAATAACACAGACCCACAGACTCACACAGAGACCCATAGACTCACATAGAGGCCCATAGACTCACACAGAGACCCACAGACTCACGCAGAGAACTACAGATTCACACAAAAACCCATAGAATAACACAGAGACCCACAGACTCACACAGAGACCCATAGACTCACATAGAGGCCCATAGACCCACACAGAGACCCACCGACTCACACAGAGACCTACAGATTCACACAAAAACCCATAGACTAACACAGAGACCCACAGACTCACACAGAAACCCATAGACTCACATAGAGGCCCATAGACTCACACAGAGACACACAGACTTACACAGAGAACTACAGATTCACACAAAACCCATAGAATAACACAGAGACCCACAGACTCACACAGAGACCCATAGACTCACATAGAGGCCCATAGACTCACACAGAGACCCACAGACTTACACAGAGAACTACAGATTCACACAAAAACCCATAGACTAACACAGAGACCCACAGACTCACACAGAGACCCATAGACTCACATAGAGGCCCATAGACTCACACACAGACCCACAGACTCACACAGAGAACTACAGATTCACACAAAAACCCATAGACTAACACAGAGACCCACAGACTCACACAGAGACCCATAGACTCACACAGAGACCCATAGACTCACATAGAGGCCCATAGACTCACACAGAGACCCACAGACTTACACAGAGAACTACAAATTCACACAAAAACCCATAGAATAACACAGAGACCCACAGACTCACACAGAGACCCATAGACTCACATAGAGGCCCATAGACTCACACAGAGACCCACAGACTCACGCAGAAAACTACAGATTCACACAAAAACCCATAGAATAACACAGAGACCCACAGACTCACACAGAGACCCATAGACTCACATAGAGGCCTATAGACTCACATAGAGACCCACAGACTCACACAGAGAACTACAGATTCACACAAAAACCCATAGACTAACACAGAGACCCACAGACTCACACAGAGACCCATAGACTCACATAGATGCCCATAGACTCACACAGAGACCCACAGACTTACACAGAGAACTACAGATTCACACAAAACCCATAGACTAACACAAAGACCCACAGACTCACACAGAGACCCATAGCCTCACATAGAGGCCCATAGACTCACACAGAGACCCACAGACTTACGCAGAGAACTACAGATTCACATAAAAACCCATAGACTAACACAGAGACCCACAGACTCACACATAGACCCATAGACTCACATAGAGGCCCATAGACGCACACAGAGACCCACAGACTCACACAGATAGATCAAAGGGATCGCATACTACACATGCATAATATACGTTGACTCAGTAATCCCCCCCTACCCCCCACACAGAGACCTACAGATTCACACAAAAACCCATAGACTAACACAGAGACCCACAGACTCACACAGAGACCCATAGACTCACATAGAGGCCCATAGACTCACACAGAGACCCACAGACTTACACAGAGAACTACAGATTCACACAAAAACCCATAGAATAACACAGAGACCCACAGACTCACACAGAGACCCATAGACTCACATAGAGGCCCATAGACTCACACAGAGACCCACAGACTTACACAGAGAACTACAGATTCACACAAAAACCCATAGACTAACACAGAGACCCACAGACTCACACAGAGACCCATAGACTCACATAGAGGCCCATAGACTCACACAGAGACCCACAGACTTACACAGAGAACTACAGATTCACACAAAAAGCCATAGACTAACACAGAGACCCACAGACTCACACAGAGACCCATAGACTCACATAGAGGCCCATAGACTCACACACAGACCCACAGACTCACACAGAGAACTACAGATTCACACAAAAACCCATAGACTAACACAGAGACCCACAGACTCACACAGAGACCCATAGACTCACACAGAGACCCATAGACTCAAATAGAGGCCCATAGACTCACACAGAGACCCACAGACTTACACAGAGAACTACAAATTCACACAAAAACCCATAGAATAACACAGAGACCCACAGACTCACACAGAGACCCATAGACTCACATAGAGGCCCATAGACTCACACAGAGACCCACAGACTCACGCAGAGAACTACAGATTCACACAAAAACCCATAGAATAACACAGAGACCCACAGACTCACACAGAGACCCATAGACTCACATAGAGGCCTATAGACTCACATAGAGACCCACAGACTCACACAGAGAACTACAGATTCACACAAAAACCCATAGACTAACACAGAGACCCACAGACTCACACAGAGACCCATAGACTCACATAGATGCCCATAGACTCACACAGAGACCCACAGACTTACACAGAGAACTACAGATGCACACAAAACCCATAGACTAACACAAAGACCCACAGACTCACACAGAGACCCATAGACTCACATAGAGGCCCATAGACTCACACAGAGACCCACAGACTCACGCAGAGAACTACAGATTCACATAAAAACCCATAGAGTAACACAGAGACCCACAGACTCACACATAGACCCATAGACTCACATAGAGGCCCATAGACGCACACAGAGACCCACAGACTCACACAGATAGATCAAAGGGATCGCATAATACACATGCATAATATACGTTGACTCAGTAATCCCCCCCCCTACCCCCCACACAGAGACGTACAGATTCACACAAAAACCCATAGACTAACACAGAGACCCACAGACTCACACAGAGACCCATATACTCACATAGAGGCCCATAGACTCACACAGAGACCCACAGACTTTCACAGAGAACTACAGATTCACACAAAACCCATAGAATAACACAGAGACCCACAGACTCACACAGAGACCCATAGACTCACATAGAGGCCCATAGACTCACACAGAGACCCACAGACTTACACAGAGAACTACAGATTCACACAAAAACCCATAGACTAACACAGAGACCCACAGACTCACACAGAGACCCATAGACTCACATAGAGGCCCATAGACTCACACACAGACCCACAGACTCACACAGAGAACTACAGATTCACACAAAAACCCATAGACTAACACAGAGACCCACAGACTCACACAAAGACCCACAGACGCACACAGAGACCCATAGACTCACATAGAGGCCCATAGACTCACACAGAGATTCACAGACTCACGCAGAGAACTGCAGATTCACACAAAAACCCATAGACTAACACAGAGACCCACAGACTCACACATAGACCCATAGACTCACATAGAGGCCCATAGACGCACACAGAGACCCACAGACTCACACAGAGAGATCAAAGGGATCGCATAATACACATGCATAATATACGTTGACTCAGTAATCCCCCCCTACCCCCCACTTTGCGCAAGAGCGCAGAAGCGTGGTCACCACATATATGCATCTATATAAGGAACGAAACAGTTAGACTTCTCCACAAATCTGGCTGTCACCTGATGAAGCTAGTTGTAATTACTGGCGAAACGTCGGTACTCAGATTGTAAATGTTGTGGCTTGGCTCTCCAACACACCGGTGGGCTGTACTAGTGATGACTTGGCATGTTCTGTTTACGTAACAACCCTTACTAATTGGCTGTGTCAGGTGGTGGCGGGTTTTAACGACACATTTATATATTTACGCCATCTAACCCAAAAAAACTATCATGGATGATCTTGGTCACGAAAGCCAACGTGTTCAACTCACACGGAGACCTACATATTCACACAGAGACCCATAGATTCACAAAAAGAGATAGACACACAGAGACCTGTAGACTCACACAGAGACCCATATACTTACAGATAGACAAATAAACTTACACAGAGACCCAAAGACTCACACAAAGATCAACAGATTCACACAGAGACCCATAGACTCACACAAAGACCCATAGACTCACACAGAGACCCACAGTCTCACACAGAGACACATAGACTCATACATAGACCCATATAGTTACGCAGACTCATAGAGAACCATAGCCACTGGGTTCGATTACCGACTCGGGCGCCTCTCTATGTGGAATTTGTATGTTCTGCATGTATGTACGGTATGTTGAACTTCTTTCGCACCGTATGCTGTTCTGCAGAGAGTGAGCGGTGGTACAGCGGTTAGCGCTAAGCTGTACTACAAACCCGACGACCCGGAATTCGATTGCCGCTCACGGCCAACACCAGCAATGATTATCTGACATGGTCCTGGGCATACTCCCCTAGGTCGACTCAGCCTCAAATGATTACAGGTGTAGTGGGTCCCACGGAGGCAGAAACGTATTAGTTGGAAACAACACGTTTATTATACACCCCAACAGGGTAACTACATAAAGTACATAAACACTTGGGATAACTAACTATGTGGTAACTACCACGGAGCTAGACCTCAACAAGGTCACTATATAAACGGGTTAGGTCAGTAAAGTACTACCTGACTGACAATGTCGAATGTGACGACTGAAGCCCGAAGAGTGAAGACCGTAGAGCGTAGCACGGCGGGTTGATCCCAGAAGACAGCCTAGAACGCTGCTGGGACTGCCCCTTTATCCTCCTGAGCGTAGCCTCGCTCCGACCTCGGCCACGCCCCCTTCGGGATCTTCCCAGAAGGTTATTGAATCTTACATATCCATTCAGTGCCCTTCTGGTCCCCGTACTTATCTTCTGCTGATCACGTGCCCTCTTGGGTTCACCTAGATTGTCCCGTATGCTATACGTACTCTGGTGACAGAGAGAGGCTCTATGATGCACAGTTACACTCTTCTCTCAGTGGCTAGCGCTAACGCCATAGTGACTCAATATACGTCACTGCATCACCCCCCCTTAAGAAAACACAGCCGTTCTGGCTGATTACTATCCCTAAATAAACAGAAACCAGCCTCCAAAATTTTAAATAGAACAACAACAATAATAAGAACCGTCGAACGAACAATAAATATGAAATATACAATATGTACAATTACCTAGAAAGGGAGAAAAGTAGAAGATAAAAAAATGTGAAGAATGTACAAGGACTGACCCAACCTCCAGACAAAAGCACAACCCTATCCCCATATGCGTGTCACCACCCGCGAGCACAAGAAGAGCCAGGATCTGCCAATGACCCATCTGGCTCGCGTGTGTGACCACCAACAGACGGCGTAGGGACAATTTGCACGCTGGGAGAGAGTCATTTAAAGCGAACGGTCTATGAACGGGTCCTTGTCGCCGGACCCCCAGTCGGGGTGGGTATGGGTTCCCTGGAGGTCCCGGGGACAACTTGAAGACGGCCTAACAGGCGCAGCCCCTCCCGGGAAGTAGACGGAGGTCCAGCAAGAGGAGAAGGAGTGGGTGACAGCTGCTCCATTCTCCTCAATCCACCTCTGGTCGGTGCGACCTGCGGCTCCAAGGGCGCTATGTGCTGGGATCCTGTGGATGCAGAATCAAAAATCCCCTGAGGCACAACCTCCGTGGACGCGTGCCCCAGTGCGCTGGACACACCAGACACATGGCCCCCGGGTAGTGGAGATGAAGGGATTTCGTCCGACGGAACAAATGGTTTCAGTCACGATGGATAGACGAACCAACACCGGCGACCAGACTGCATCCGCAGACACTGTGGACTCTTAACCTCTACAACTTCGACTGGGCCATGCCATGGTTTATACAATTTGGGGGACGTACCCACTGGGACTTGGGGGTAGTGAAGCCAAGCTTTATTCCCCGGTGTCCATTTAGTCACAGATTTTCGGAGCCCCACAAGCCGTTCGTTAGCGGCCTGCCACAAGGCGGAATTTCCACAGGAAGCTTCCCATGCTTCAGACAACCGCGTCAGGGTAAGGCGCGTGGGGCTAGGCATATTTTTGTTGGTTGGCACCAAGTTTAATTGAATCTCAATTTGGGCGTCCTGCTCCCTCCCAAACATAAGAAAAAACGAGAAAAACCCCGGTAAAAGCTTGAGGGGCCGATCTACAGACAGCGAGAATACCCGGAATGTGCAAGTCCCAGTCGGACTGAGCTTCATTGACCTGCTGACACAACATAGAAATCAGGGTTCTGTGTAGTCGTTCCACCATACCATCAGTCTGAGGGTGGTAGGGTGAAGTACAAACCTTTTTGGTGCCCAACAGATCGCATAATTCCCTTAAAAATGTTGCCTTGGTCAGTAAGGAGGCATTCCGGGGCCCCTTTATCTAAGACATAACCGTGGAGGAACGCATCCGTGACCATCGCAGCTGACAGGTCCGGCAGAGGCCAGGCTACCGACCAATGTGAGAGGTACTCCACCCCCACCAATAAATATTTGTTACCCCGTGAGGTGGTGGGGAACAGTCCAAGGACATCGAGTGTGACGAGTTCGTTAACTCGGGGCACAGAAATTGATTTCAAGGGTGGCCGATCAGTTTTTGGCGGGGGTTTTTGGCGGGCACATTCCGTGCATCCTTTCAAAACAATATAAATGTCACCTTCTATCTCGGGCCAGAAGAAATCAGAGTTCCCGGCACGACGCCTCAGTTTAATTAAGGTGGCATCCTCCGCTTGGAGTCGCCCCCATTCTGAATGGGTGAGGCCGATCATGTTGTCACATATCTCAGCAGTCCCTGTGTGTAGGACGTCCACTGAAGCTACAACAGTAGGACATGGTCCCGCTTCAATGGGCTTGCACCGCCCAGTGACAGTGCATCCACAATGACATGGTGAACACCCTTCCTGTACGATATTTTGAAGGAGTAGACCTAAAGGAGAGCTGTCCAGATGGCTGCTCGGCCTGCAACGCATACTGGAGAGCTGCATGATCCGTGCGCACCTCAAAAGGTCTGCCATAGAGGTACGGACGGTATTGTTGGGTGAAATGAACAATAGCCAAAAGCTCGCAGTGCGTCACACAGTAGTGCTGCTCAGCCGCGGACAGCACTCTGCTTCCATACGCTACCACACTCTCCACTTCGTCCATCTGTGACAAAACTGCGCCAATACCGGTGTTACTGGCGTCCGTGTCAAGGACGAAGGGCAAGGAAAAATCAGGATATCGAAGGGGAGGTGCATTGAACAGGCCATCCTGCAGCGTGACAAATGCAGCCTCCTCTTCTTCCCATCGACATTTCTGACCCTTGGCAGATAGGACGTGGAGAGGTTTCGTGATTGTGGCGAAACCAGGTACAAAACGTCGATAATAAGAGGTGAACCCGACAAAGCTATGCACCTCATCCACCGACTTGGGGGTTGGCCATGTGCGCACGCCTGCAGTCTTTTCCGGGTCCGTCTCTTTGCCCGATTCGCTGAAAATGTTCCCCAAATACCGAACGGACCTTTGCAGCAGATTACATTTTAGCAGTTTAAATTTGAGGTTCGCAGCCCGTTTTTTGAAAAAAACCAGCATTCAAGATATTCTTCAAATGTACGTCCGAAGATAATGCCGTCGTCAAGGTAAATCAAACAAGCGTCCCATTGGAGACCTGCCAACACCAGCTCCATAAGCCTCTGGAATGTGGCTGGAGCCGAAAGGAGCCCAATCGGGAGCCGGTTAAATTCAAACAACCCTTGTAGTGTGCTTCCGCACACTACAAGGGTTTGAACTGTCGTCCAAAGGCAATTGCCAGAACCCAGACAACAAATCAAGGGTGGAAAAGAACCGCGCTCCCGACAAAGTGTCCAAGGAGTCATCCATCCATGGACACCTTATTAAGTTTGCGTAAAATCAACGCAAAACCTCAGACTCGCATCATGCTTTTTGACAAGAACAATGGGAGCCCCCCACAGACTGTTAGAAGGGGAAATGATGTCAGTGGCCAACATCTCATCGACCGCCTGACACACGTGGTCCTTCTCATTGGGGCTGAGTGTATAGGGGTTTTGGTGAATGGGTGCGGCACTCCCAATATCAATGTGGTGATGCAACAGAGACGTGCAGCCAATATAAAACTTTCCTTTACTAAAAACATCAGTGAATTCTCCTAAAAGAGCACGCAACTCGGCCCTCTGTGCATCAGCCAACTCGGGGCTCTCGGAGCAGAGTGCATACAACCATGAGTCATGAAACCTCTTTCCCTGCCCCACAGCCACCGCAATTCCCGCATCCCCAGCATCATTTACCTCACAACACGCAGTCAATGCATTAGCCAGAACAGTGCCAGCTTGTTTAACAGACATATGCAGACCAGCGTTCAAAACCTGAATAAAAGGTTGCTGGTCGTTCGACACCATGGTCTGTATTCCCACTAATGTAAGGCCCCGAACCGCCTTGTTGTAGGGAGCCAAGAGGATCCCTCCCGCGCGGTCACTCCTCGGTCGAGCTGCTTCCGCAGTCTCAAAGGCACGACCATCTGCGCACCGGGGGGGGGGGGGGGGGGGGGCGGGATTTTTACGGTTTCCATAGCCAGTGCTTGGACTGTGACATTAGCCATGCACATACGAGTCGGGGAGAACAAAAACACCATTCGGTGGCCCGATGGCACCCATGGTCCACAAGGATCTTCAGGGGCATCTTCCCTAGGAAATCAATTCCTAATAGGCAAGGTACGGCCAGGGATTTCGAAATATGCACCAGCCCTGTCAATTGAATGTCTCCAATGCACACTGTGGCCGATATTTGGCCGATAATCTCTAAGGACTCGGCATTGGCAGCAAAACAGGGAATTTTCACGGGCCGGATGGCACGCAATTTTGGCGGCAAAATGTCGAAAATCATTTTAGAGATAATGGAAGTGGATGCTATGGTGTCAATGAGCACCCGCACCTCTACACCCTGCAAAGTACCAATGACGGCTGATGATCCTGCCACCGCAGCAACAATACGGTGGCCCAACACCGACCACTGAACAAGACGCTGCGGCCACCCATTTTCTGCCAAAATCGGACTTTTACACTCCGCAACCTGACGAGAACCAACAACACGTAAATCTGGATGCGAAGACGATACATGAGGTGACTGCAAGGACCATGTGTGTGGTGTGCCGCGACTCGCCTGAGGACCCAGTGGAGTGGAGGATGCCCGGATGGATGATGATGGTGCCGTGGAGAGTCTCCCTCATTCGGCACAGCATCCCTTCGAGACGTGTCCCAGCAGGCCACACCTGAAGCAGACGACGGGGTCGGTCCTTGGGCGAGAGAAGGTTCCCCTCGGCAGGTTTCACCCTCCTTGTCGCCCTGCCTCGTCCTTTCTCCATCCAATGCCGCCGAGTGAAGCACAGGCTTTGGAAGGCTCCGAGCCTTCGGGTGCTCCCGCCAACTCAGAGGGTCCGGCACAAGCAGCCACGCTCGCACGCCTCTTCAAATTGAAGTGTGCCTGGAGGCACCATGCGACTCTGAGTGACGACAAGTCGTCCTCTTCCGTGGCTGGCAGGTTGACGTTGAGTTCCTGGGCCAGTGACAGCATGCGCTCGAGGACCATGGAGTCGAGCCCCTCATGGTCCATCTTGGGGTACGCTGCCGTCGCCAGCGACATGAGCGCGCTGCGGAAAGCAAGGGGCGTATCGGCCTCCCCCCACCATCGCGCAGCGACCTTGTGTCGCACTTTGGATGGTGGGTCGAATATCGCCCCCATCTCGGCGAGAGCTTTAGGCAGCGTGCCCCTGTCCTCTGGCGGGATAGCATCGAACGCCGCCAAGGCATCATCATCTAGAGTGGTGGGGAGCGCCTGCAGCGCCTCCACCTCCGTCCATCCTGCAAGGTTGCAGGTGGCAGTGAAACGCCGTCTGAAAGCCGCCCAGTCGCCACCCGCAGCTGATTATTCCCTCACAAAGGGAAGCCTTTTTTTCAGCGTGGGAACTTCCTGAAGCGATATTGGCAGAAGGTCCGTTTTGGCGGGAATCCTTTCCCACCCGTCCAACAAAATGGCGGCCACACGCGCGGGCGGCATCTTCACGGTTTCCCGCACACGGGAAACATCCACAGTAAAGTTTTCTCACCAAAACACCAATGTCTCCCGGTGGCTTCTCCAGCTGCAATTCGGTGAGCAACGCCACAATGGCTGACAGTACGCCAGCGAGGCAGGCGTTGCATGACTGGCGCTCTCCACCTGACGATAGTGGCATGGCGAGACCCCGTTCTCCTTCCTGCTCCGTTCGGTAGAGCCATCTCGCCTTCTCTCTCAGGGGCGGCCATCCCTGGGCTGTCTGTGGAATTACGACCTCGTCGTCCTCATCATCTGAAGACGCCCTTTTAAGTTGCTTCCTACGCGTAAACATAAGGCTATCACCTAAGCTATTTTTAACCATTTCCGACGCCAGATGTAGTGGGTCCCACGGAGGCAGACACTTGTAACTTGGAGGCAACACTTTTATTATACACCCCAACAGGGTAACTACATAAACTACACAAACACTCGAGATAACTATGTGGTAATTACCACGGAGCTTGACCTCAACAAGGTCACTATATAAACGGGTCAGGTCAGTAAAGTACTACCTGACCCATAATGTCGAATGTGACGACCGAAGCCCGAAGAGCGAAGTCCGAAGAGCGAAGACCGAAGAGCGTAGTACGGCGGGTTGATTCCAGAAGACAGCCCAGAACGCTGCCGGGACTGCCCCTTTATCCTCCTGAGCGTGGCCTCGCTCTGCCCCCGGCCACGCCCCCTACAGAAGGTTCTAGAACCTTACATAACATATCCCTTCAGTCCCCTTCTGGCCCCTGTCCTTATCTTCTGCTGGTCACGTGCCCCCTTGGGTTCACCTAGACTGTCCCGTATGCAATTCGTACTCTGGTGACAAAGAGAGGCTCTAAGATGCACAGTGACACTCTTCTCTCAGTGGCTGGCGCCAGCGCTATAGTGACTCGATATACGTCACTACACAGGTATCCGTCAATTAACGAAAGCGATGAGTTCTTAAAAATAACAACTACAACTACACGTACAACTAAAGTTCATTAGTTGGAACGGCTTTTCCCATTCACTTAATACAAAAAAACATGGATAAGTTTTGGTCATTCCAACTCCACGACTAACCTTAAAATAGCGAGGCTGGTTCTGCTGATGGGACACTGCGCGTCAAAACCATGAAGAAAGGGACGTGGAGAGGATAATGTAGTTAATTCAGGGGGGTGCTGTATCCCTACCGTGGTGTGACTGCTGTGATCGCGGTCACGTGCCGCGGCGTGGTGGTCACGTGCTGCAACGTGGTGGTAGTCACGTGCCGTGGCGTGGTCATGGTCACGGTCACGTGCCGTGGCGTGACTGCCGGCCCGCAATACACGGGGATGTTCATGCAATGCAGCAGAGGTCTCCGGTGCGTCACGACTACCCCACGTGCTCCGCGGGCCATTGTCGATCTCCCGGCATGGCAGCTCGGCAGTGGCCCTGGCGCTGTGCGTCTCGCCGCAGACCCTTTTTGGGGTAAGGGCTTGCCGAGTTTTTCCGCTTGAGAGCGACAGCAAGCCCAGACCGCAAAAAGATCTGAAGGGGACCTTCCAGGAGACGGGAGAACGAGAGGAGAGGGACGAGAGAGGCGCCTTCGGGGCCTCTCTCCCCCTCCCTCCCTCTCTCTCGCCTGTGTTGGTTGCTCACGCGAGGAGGCGATGCTGGTGGAGATGAGTGATGGTTGAGATTGACAACAATGATGGTTGAGATGACAGCAGACCCAGGGATGACAGCTTTCGACCAGACCATACACAGACGCACACAACTCTTGATTTGGGCAAAGCTACATGGTATAAATACTGGTTTAACATACAACAGTAGTAGTAGCAGAAGGGCTTTCACGACGAATATCCACAATAGTGAGATCGCATGAATATACAGTGAGGGAAAAACGTATTTGATCCCCTGCTGATTTTGTACGTTTGCCCACTGACAAAGAAATGATCAGTCTATAATTTTAATGGTAGGTTTATTTGAACAGTTAGACAGAATAACAACAACAAAATCCAGAAAAACGCATGTCAAAAATGTTATAAATTGATTTGCATTTTATTGACGGAAATAAATATTTGACCCCCTCTCAATCAGAAAGATGTCTGGCTCCCAGGTGTATTTTATACAGGTAACGAGCTGAGATTAGGAGCACACTTAAAGGGAGTGCTCCTAATCTCAGCTTGTTACCTGTGTAGGGGTGTTACGGAGGGGCTGTATACAATGGGATCAGATGGGAAAGAAACACAGTGGGCGTGGCTATGTCGGTGCACGGGCAGGTGCTCCCAGCGACGTCCGCATCAGGCAGCCTGGGGGGCTGACTCGGAGCTGGGATCCCCCGGGGCCCCACCCCTCAGCGGGGGGTTTGGTATAAAAGGGGATGAGCCGGAGGGCTCGGGGAGATATGTTAAGCTAAACCAGTGAAGACCGAAGATCGTCCAGATAGAGCCCTGGACTCCCCTGGATCGCCGCCCTTATCAGGGCCGCACAGGACCGAGCCAGCGGCGTGGTCCCGAGAGCCAGAGCCGGTGCTCTTATCAGAGCTGGTCTGGGACTCCGGGTACCGTAAGCCCGACTTACCAGTGTCGGGCCAGATAGCCTCCCCTAGCCCGTTAGTGGAGGACTAGGAGGTAGGTTAGGCATAACTAGCAAGTGTATCCCCAGCTAGCCGGGTGAGGGGGCCGATATCCCCTCCAGTGTTGTATGTCCGTGATTGTGCCAACTGACGCGGAATAAATACGTGTGCCTCCAACCCCGGCGTCCAAGAGTCCTCAACGATATTACACCTGTATAAAAGACACCAATTCACAGAAGCAATCAATCAATCAGATTTCAAACTTTCCACCATGGCCAAGACCAAAGAGCTCTCCAAGGATGTCAGGGACAAGATTGTATACCTACACAAGGCTGGGATGGGCTACAAGACCATCGCCAAGCAGCTTGGTGAGAAGGTGACAACAGTTGGTGCGATTATTCGCAAATGGAAGAAACACATAAGAACTGTCAATCTCCCTCGGCCTGGGGCTCCATGCAAGATATCACCTCGTGGAGTTGCAATGATCATGAGAACGGTGAGGAATCAGCCCAGAACTACACGGGAGGATCTTGTCAATGATCTCAAGGCAGCTGGGACCATAGTCACCAAGAAAACAGTTGGTAACACACTACGCCGTGAAGGACTGAAATCCTGCAGCGCCCGCAAGGTCCCCCTGCTCAAGAAAGCGCATATACATGCCCGTCTGAAGTTTTCCAATGAACATCTGAATGATTCAGAGGACAACTGGGTGAAAGTGTTGTGGTCAGATGAGACCAAAATTGAGCTCTTTGGCATCAACTAAACTCGCCGTGTTTGGAGGAGGAATGCTGCCTATGACCCCAAGAACACCATCCCCACCGTCAAACATAGAGGTGGAAACATGCAATGGGGGTGTTTTTCTGCTAAGGGGACAGGACAACTTCACCGCATCAAAGGGACGATGGACGAGGCCATGTACCGTCAAATCTTGGGTGAGAACCTCCTTCCCTCAGCCAGGGCATTGAAAATGGGTCGTGGATGGGTATTCCAGCATGACAATGACCCAAGACACACGGCCAAGGAAACAATGGAGTGGCTCAAGAAGAAGCACATTAAGGTCCTGGAGTGGCCTAGCCAGTCTCCAGACCTTAATCCCATAGAAAATCTGTGGAGGGAGCTGAAGGATCGAGTTGGCAAACGTCAGCCTCGAAACCTTAATGACTTGGAGAAGATCCCTCCTGAGATGTGTGCAAATCTGGTGGCCAACTACAAGAAACGTCTGACCTCTGTGACTGCCAACAAGGGTTTTGCCACCAAGTACTAAGTCATGTTTTGCAGAGGGGTCAAATACTTATTTCCCTCATTAAAATGCAAATCAATTTATAACATTTTTGACATGCGTTTTTCTGGATTTTGTTGTTGTTATTCTGTCTCTCACTGTTCAAATAAACCTACCATTAAAATTATAGACTGATAATTTATTTGTCAGTGGGCAAACGTACAAAATCAGCAGGGGATAAAATACTTTTTTCCCTCACTGTACAATGCTGTGTCGTTAAACCCGCCACCACCCGACACAGCCAAATTAGTAAGCGGTTTGGTCATGTAACCAACACATGGCCCAATAAGTTACTTTTTCAGCACTACACTGGTTGTCATGTGTTCGACAGTAAGTCCACAGCAACGTTTACAATGCGAGTAGCACGTTGCGCATGTGGTATGGGCTAAAGAGCCGCGTGTGGTGGATTAAAGAGCCGCGTGTGGTGGATTAAAGAGCCGCGTGTGGTGGATTAGAGATTGGCATGTGGTGGATTAAAGTGCCGCATGTGGAAGATTAAAGAGCTGTAGATGGTGATTAAAGAGCTGCTTATAGCGGATTAAAGAGATGCGTGTGGTGGATTAAAGTGCCGCCTGTGGTGGATTACAGAACCGCACCTGTGGTCGACTATAGAGCCACACACGCGGTGGATTAAAGAACCACATTTGGCGGATTAAAGAGCCCCATGTGGCAATTAAAGTGTCGCATGGGGTGGATCAAAGAGTCGAAAGTGGTGGATTAAAGAGGCGCCTGTGGTGGATTAAAGAGTCGCGTGTGGTGGATTAAAATGTCGAAAGTGGTAGATTAAAAAGCCGCATGTGGTGGATTAAAGAGACAGATGTGATGGATTAAAGTGCCGCATGTGGCGGATTAAAGAGCCGCATGTGCAGTGAATTAAATAGCCAGACGTGGTGGATTAAAGAGCCGTACTTGTGGTGAATCAAAGAGCCACACATGGTGGATTTTAGAGCCACACGTGGTGGATTAAAGATCCGCAAGTAGTGGATTAAAGATTCCGTGTGGTGGTTTAAAGTCCCATGTGGGGCTTTAAAGAGCTGCATGTGGTGGATTAAAGTGCCGCACGTTCGGTGGATTAAAGAGCTCCACGTGATGGATTAATATCCACACGTGGTGGATTAAAGAGCTGCGTGTGGTGGATTAAAGTGTCCCATGTGGTGGATTAAAGAGCCACATGTGGTGGATTAAAGTGCCACGTGAGGTATATTAAAGAGTCACACGTGTGGTGGATTAAAGTGCCGCATGTGGTGGATAGAAGAGCCGCATGTGGTGGATTAAAGATTCACACGTGTGGTGGATTAAAGTGCCGCACGTGGCTCGGGGCACGCCAGTTGGCCAACCGAGCATTTGGCTGCTGCTATACATTTCCACACTTGATGATGAGCCACTCTGTTGACCTATAATTTGTGATGGCCAGTTCCCTTTTGAAAAATAAGCTAATAATTTCAGTGGGCTTCACCTGGTTAAAGATAAAAACAAAACAATTAAGTTTTATTTGTAGAATTTTAAAGGTGATTTGTTAACCTTTCCTATGCTCTGCACTCCGATCGTGTTTGTGTATTGTGTTGTTCTTCTAACGTTCTGACCCCGTGCCCCTACTGGATATCTGTGAGAAAGAGATTTGCAGCTCACCGGATTCCTCCTGCAGTATAAACACCACGGGCCACGTGACACGGGGAGGAATAGTGACCAGAGCTGATGGTGGTGATCATGATGATCAGAATCACGATGGACAGGTTAGCAGTGGATGGAGCCCGGCGAGAGGTGAAGGCCACGCCCGCCTGCTCATGTCCCACGAGGCACTGTGGGAGACGGGATTCCTCGAGCACCGCCAATGTTCACGGTAGCATCTTCTTTTCTGGAACGTTTGATGGATGAGTTCAGAGGTCGGGAAATTAAAAAACCTAATCAAAATATAGAAACTATTTTATTGTTACCAAGTAAGGCCCCACTGAGCTGCTCTGTAGTAGCTATTTTACACACTTTCTATGAACTCACTCTGTCTGTTGTTGTTGTTATATCCTCAAATCTTGTAACTCAATTTTAACCCACTTACCTATGTGGTATCGACTGCAAACTTGGTATACTTATGTCATACTGATGACAATACTATATTCTATCATAAAAAATAAAAAAAATTAAAACGATCTTTTTACACGCTTTCTATGAACTCACTCTGTCTGTTGTTGTCGTATCATCAAATCTTGTAACTCAATTTTAACCCACTTCCTAATGTGGTATCGACTGCAAACTTGGTATACTTATGTCATACTGATGACAATACTATATTCTATCATAAAAAAATAAACGATCTTTTTACACGCTTTCTATGAACTCACTCTGTCTGTTGTTGTCGTATCATCAAATCTTGTAACTCAATTTTAACCCACTTACCTATGTGGTATCGACTGCAAACTTGGTATACTTATGTCATACTGATGACAATACTATATTCTATCATAAAAAATAAAAAAAATTAAAACGATCTTTTTACACGCTTTCTATGAACTCACTCTGTCTGTTGTTGTCGTATCATCAAATCTTGTAACTCAATTTTAACCCACTTCCTAATGTGGTATCGACTGCAAACTTGGTATACTTATGTCATACTGATGACAATACTATATTCTATCATAAAAAAATAAACGATCTTTTTACACGCTTTCTATGAACTCACTCTGTCTGTTGTTGTCGTATCATCAAATCTTGTAACTCAATTTTAACCCACTTACCTATGTGGTATCGACTGCAAACTTGGTATACTTATGTCATACTGATGACAATACTATATTCTATCATAAAAAAAATTAAACGATCTTTTTACACGCTTTCTATGAACTCACTCTGTCTGTTGTTGTCGTATCATCAAATCTTGTAACTCAATTTTAACCCACTTCCTAATTGACATATTTCGTGGCTTCCTCTTAGTATCTTTCACGCGACGGTCAATTGTATAGTGTATAGCATATTGTATAAATAGTAAAAAATTGTAATGTTTAATACAATGTATAAGGTAATATACAGTATCGTAATTGTATAGTGAATATACAGCAGTGTGGTATATAGTAGGGTGGGTAGAATAATACTTAGGGTAATATTATAGACAAAGGTATAGAGTGGTGTATAATAATACAGTATATAATTTAATGTTGGGTTTGTCTATGGTAGTATATAGTACGGGGTAGACCCGTGTGATGTAAGAGAAAAAAGTTTAGCTGGAAGCATATTATATTTTTTGCGACATAGAATTGTAATGTATTACTTACTGTTAGTAGCTCAGCTTATTGGAGAGTATATTTAGTATACTGATGATACTATGTAGTTTATACTTTAGTTTTTTACGTGGTTGTTTAGTAACTGCAGCTACATACTATTAACATTCCTTCCCTTTGTTAATGCTACCCCCATCCCCTCCCTTTGATGCTGCTAATCCTGCATAATGCATGGGCATAATATGACTTTGAAACCCCCCGCCCACCTCCTACGCATTTCCCATAAATATGTTAAATTCCTCTTGATATGCAAATTATTTTGTCAAGGCGCTCTTCTTCCCCCCTCCAACCCAGCTCAAATATACGCTCCAAGCTTGATGGTGTTCCATTCTTCACCTGAGGACGGCTGCTTGCGTTGTGGCCGAAACGTCGTGAGAATTATTTTATTATGTTTTATTTTTATTATTTTTTACTTCCCTTCTACGTGATTTTACCGAAAGAACCAAGAAGATGAATCCCTGCAGTCACGAAAGCTTTAAATCGAAATTTGGTATACTTATGTCATACTGATGACAATACTATATTCTATCATAAAAAAATTAAAAATGTAAACGATCGTTATACACGCTATCTATTAACTCACTCTTCTGTTGTTGTTGTCGTATCCTCAAATCTTGTAACTCAATTTTAACCCACTTCCCAACGTGGTATCGACTGCAAACTTGGTATACTTATGTCATACTGATGACAGACCTTGCTATCACAAATGATGGCTCAACGAAAGTAGAAATTTAAAGCAGCAACCAAATAACCCTGAACGCATGTCATTTATTCTAAATGTGGATGGCAAAAACTGGAGAATGCGGAGAAAAATTCCAAGCGAGCTCATGGAAAAAGAGAGAAAATTACACACAAATTCTAAATATACAGCAGGCGTCAGGGTCGTGATCGACCTACAACCTCCTGTATGCCAGGCGAGGTAGTTAACATCTCCTAGCCACCGTGATGATGATGAGAGAGCGACATGCAAGCACGAAATATACAGAAGCAGGCATCGCCAGGGTCTGGATCTAACCCACGACGGCCTGTATACCAGGCGAGACAGGTAACATTTCCTAGCCACCGTGGAAAGGATGATGAAGCTAATGAGGGGCATCGGGGGGGGGGGGGGTAGAGTTCAAAGAGAGGCAAAGGCGGCCAAAAGTGGAGCATGCATGCACGCGTTGGGTCATGCACTTCTGATGGCTTTGAACGAGGGAAAAGCGAATAAGGCCGGAGCAGCATTTGGATACAAACCCATGTGACCACAGAACCCATATAACCACGAATACCCGCATATAAATGGAATGCACGTAACCACAGAACCGTCGTACCCACAGAACCCTTATAAACATGCAAGCCACATAACCAGTCAACCACGTAACCACATAGCTATTGTAACCACGTAACCCTCATAACCACGCAGCCCACGTAACCACAGAAACCCTGGTAACCACGGAAACCCTCAAAACCGTGCAACCCATGTAACCATGGAAACCCTCGTAACAAAGGAACCCTAGTAACCATGTAACCAACGTAACCATGCAACCCACCTAACTACAGAATCCTTGTAACCATGGAACCCTCGTAACCAGGGAACCCATCGAACCAGATAACCCTCGTCACCATGGAACCCACGAGATCAAATAACCCTCATAACCAGGGTACTCTTAAAAACACAGAACCCTCGTGACCAAAGAACTCACGTAACCACAGAACCCACGTCACCATGAAAATGACCCAACTACAGATCCATTGTAATGACATAAAACTCACAACGTAACCCTGGTAAGCACAGCACCCTCGGAACCATGGAACCCTCATAACCACAGTACCGACATAACCACAGAGCCCCTGTAACCATGCATCGCACGTAACCAGGTAAACCACGTAACCAGGGAAACCACGTAACCACGGAACCCTCGCAACCATGCAACCGTCGTAACCAAGCAACCCGTCGTAACCAAGCAAACCGTCGTAACCATGCAAACGACGCAACCACTAAACCATCGTAACCACAGAACCCTCATAACAACGAAACCCTCGTGATCACAGAAACCATCGTAAGCATGCAACCCATGTAACCAAAGAACCCTCATGGAACCCCTCATAACTATGGAACCCCTCGTAACCACGGAACCCTGGTAACCAGAGACCCCTAGTAACCACAGAGACCTTCTAAGCATGCAGCCCTTGTAACAACAGAACCCTCGTTACCATGGAAGCCACTTAACCATGAACCCTCGTATCTATGGATCCCATGTAACTATGGCATCAACTTAACAACAGAACACTTGGAACCATGGAACTCTCAAAACCACGGAACCCTCATAACCGTAGAACCCACGTAATCACACAACCCTCGTAACCATGGAAGCCACGTAGACACAGAGCCCTCGTAACCATGGAACCCATGTGCCCATGGAATCCAGGTAACCACGGAATGATCGCAACCATGGCACCCTCATAGCAATGCTACGCAGGTAACTACGGAACCCTCGTAACCATGCAACCCAGGTCACACAGGAACCATTGTAACCACAGAACCCTCTCAACCATGGAACCCTCATAACCACATAACACTCGTAACCATAGAAACCCTCGTAACCATGCAGACGACACAAGCACGGAACCATCGTTACCACAGAACCATCCCAATCAATGTAACCACAGAACCCTCGGAACCATGGAACCCTCATAACCGTAGAGCCCACGTAATCACACAACCCTCGTAACCAACGGGACAAGAAAGCGCCACTAATCAAGTCGCTAACCTTCCTCAAGAGATGCCGCGTGGTTTAATTTATTTAGTATTTTATACCTACGTGACAACATAACCCTCATAACCATGGAAACCCTCATAACCATGCTAACAACACAACCATAGAACCATCGTAACCACAACACCCTCGTAACAATGGAACTATCATAATCGCATAAACCATTGTAAGCATGCAACCCATGTAACCACAAAACCTCGTAATCATGGAATCCTAGTAACCACAGAACCCGCATAACCACAGAACCCTCATAATAATAGACCACACCAGGCTATGGAACCCAGGTAACTACAGAACCCTCGCACCACGGAACCCACGTAACCAACCAACCCACGTAACCACAAAACTCTCGTATCCATAGATCCAACATAACCAACTTAACCACAGAACCCTCGGCACCATGGAACTCTCGTGACCAGGGAACCCTCGGAACCATGTAGCCCATGTAACCATGCCACGCACGTCACCTCAGAACCCCCGTAACCACGGAACCCACGTAACTACGGAAACCCTCAAAACCAAAGAACGCTCATAACCACGGGAACACTTTATAACCATGGAAACTCTCAAACCACGGAACCCATGAAACCACAGAACCCACGTAACTATGGAACCAACGTAACCTTGGAAACCTCCTAACCATAAAACCCTCATAACCACATAACCCGAGGTACCCATTGAACCTACGTAACTACAGTGCCTAGGTAACCACGGAACCCTTGTAACTATGTAATCCACGTAACCACGTAATTCTCGTGACCATGCAACCCACGTAACCACGGAACCCAAGTAGTCATGTAACCCAAACCACCAAAAAACTATCGTAAACATGGAACTCTCGTAACCATAGAAACGTCGTAACCACAGAACCCTGGTGACCATGGAAACGTCGTAACCACAGAACCCTGGTAACCATGGAAACGTCGTAACCATGGAACCCTCGTAACCATGGAACTCTCGTAACCATGGAACCCATATAACCACAGAACCCTGGTAACCAAAGGACCCACGTAACCACGGAACGAATTTAGCGAACCACCATTACTACTACCACTACTACTACCACTATTACCACTATTACCATTACTACTACTACCACTACTACCACTACTACCACCACTATTACCATTACTACTACTACCACTATTACCACTACTACCACTAGTACTACCATTACTACAACCACCACTAGTACTAGCACCACTACCACTACTACTACCATTACTACTAGCACTACCACCACTAATACTACCATTACAACTACCACTACTACCACTACTACTACCACTACCACCACTACTACTACCACTACCAACACTACTACTACCACTACCACTAGCACTACCACCACTAGTACTACCATTACAACTACCACCACCACTTTCACGACCACTAGCACTACTACCACTACTACTACCACGACTACTACCACTACTACTACTACTACCACTACTACCACTACTACTACCACTACTACTACCACTACCACCACTACTACTACCACTACTACCACTACTATTACCACTACTACTACCACTACCACCACTACTTCTACCACTACTACTACCACGACTACTATCACTACTGCTACCACTACTACTACCACCACTACCACTAGCACCACTACCACTACTACTATCATAACTACCACCACTGCTACCACTACTAGTAGCACAATTACTACCAATACCACTAGCACTACCATATCACGACCACTACTACCCTTACCGCCACTACTAAGACTACTACTAGTATCACTGGCATCACGATTACTACCATCACTACCACCACTACTACCACCAATCCGACAACCACTAGCACCACCACCACTAGCATCACTACCACCGCGACTACCTCGACCACCACTACTGCGACTACTACTACCACTAACACCACTACTATAACTAGCAATACTACCACCACTATGACCACAACTACTACCAGCAAAGCCACCACTACTACCTCTACCACCACTACCACCATGATAACGACCGCCACTACCACCACCACTGCGACCACCAATACTACCATTATCACCAATACCACCACCACCACAAGCACCAATAGTACCACCACAACAACCCCTAACACCACTACTACCACCACTACCAATACCACCACTACTACCAATACCACAATCGCCATCACTGCTACCACTTCCAGTACTACTACCACTACCAACGCTACCACTATCACCACAACCACTAACACCACCATCACGTCCACTATCATCACTACCACCACCACCACCACACATATCACCAGCACTATCTCCAGCGCTTTCACCAAAGACAAAGATCCCCCGTATGGCCTTAACAGACTGTTGGGGCAAGTGCTGTTAACGAGCACACATGAAGGCCGGCACGGTACACGAGGGGGTGGGTGGCCAGCACCACGTCCGGCCGCCTTTGTCTCCCCAGTGGCGATGTTTACACACCACACCAAGTACTCGTTTTGAGGCTGAGTCGCCCGAGTTGAGGCCCACGACCGGCTCAGATAATCGCCACTGATGTTGACTGTGAGCGGGAATGGAACTCGTTAGCGGTGCTAACCACTACACTACCGCTCACCACCTCTACCAACCCAACCACCAATATCACCACCACCCCAACCACCACTACCACCACCACTATCACCACCCCAACCACCACTACCACCACTCCTAACACAACCAACACCACCACCTCCACGGCCACCACCACCATCCAAACCACCACCAACAAACTGTCTCCTCCTCCCACGCCTGCTACAGTCTACACAGACAGTCTACACAGACAGTCTACACAGACAGTCTACACAGACAGTCTACACAGACAGTCTACACAGACAGTCTACACAGACAGTCTACACAGACAGTCCACACAGACACAGACAGTCTACACAGACAGTCCACACAGACACAGACAGTCTACACACTACCACTACTACTATCATAACTACCACCACTGCTACCACTACTAGTAGCACAATTACTACCAATACCACTAGCACTACCATATCACGACCACTACTACCCTTACCGCCACTACTAAGACTACTACTAGTATCACTGGCATCACGATTACTACCATCACTACCACCACTACTACCACCAATCCGACAACCACTAGCACCACCACCACTAGCATCACTACCACCGCGACTACCTCGACCACCACTACTGCGACTACTACTACCACTAACACCACTACTATAACTAGCAATACTACCACCACTATGACCACAACTACTACCAGCAAAGCCACCACTACTACCTCTACCACCACTACCACCATGATAACGACCGCCACTACCACCACCACTGCGACCACCAATACTACCATTATCACCAATACCACCACCACCACAAGCACCAATAGTACCACCACAACAACCCCTAACACCACTACTACCACCACTACCAATACCACCACTACTACCAATACCACCATCGCCATCACTGCTACCACTTCCAGTACTACTACCACTACCAACGCTACCACTATCACCACAACCACTAACACCACCATCACGTCCACTATCATCACTACCACCACCACACATATCACCAGCACTATCTCCAGCGCTTTCACCAAAGACAAAGATCCCCCGTATGGCCTTAACAGACTGTTGGGGCAAGTGCTGTTAACGAGCACACATGAAGGCCGGCACGGTACACGAGGGGGTGGGTGGCCAGCACCACGTCCGGCCGCCTTTGTCTCCCCAGTGGCGATGTTTACACACCACACCAGGTACTCGTTTTGAGGCTGAGTCGCCCGAGTTGAGGCCAACGACCGGCTCAGATAATCGCCACTGATGTTGACTGTGAGCGGGAATGGAACTCGTTAGCGGTGCTAACCACTACACTACCGCTCACCACCTCTACCAACCCAACCACCAATATCACCACCACCCCAACCACCACTACCACCACCACTATCACCACCCCAACCACCACTACCACCACTCCTAACACAACCAACACCACCACCTCCACGGCCACCACCACCACCCAAACCACCACCAACAAACTGTCTCCTCCTCCCACGCCTGCTACAGTCTACACAGACAGTCTACACAGACAGTCTACACAGACAGTCCACACAGACAGTCCACACAGATACAGACAGTCCACACAGACACAGACAGTCTACACAGACAGTCCACACAGACACAGACAGTCTACACAGACACAGACAGTCCACACAGACAGTCTACACAGACACAGACAGTCCACACAGACAGTCTACATAGATACAGACAGTCTACATAGATACAGACAGTCTACACAGACACAGACAGGCCACACAGACACAGACAGTCTACACAGACACAGACAGTCCACACAGACAGTCCACACAGATACAGACAGTCCACAAAGACACAGACAGTCTACACACAGTTCACACAGACACAGACAGTCTACACAGACACAGACAGTCCACACAGACAGTCTACACAGACACAGACAGTCCACACAGACAGTCTACACAGATACAGACAGTCTACACAGACACAGACAGTCCACACAGACACAGACAGTCTACACAGACAGTCTACACAGACACAGACAGTCCACACAGACAGTCTACACAGATACAGACATTCTACACAGACACAGACAGTCTACACAGACAGTCTACACAGACACAGACAGTCCACACAGACAGTCTACACAGATACAGACAGTCTACACAGACACAGACAGTCCACACAGACACAGACAGTCTACACAGACAGTCCACACAGACACAGACAGTCCACACAGACAGTCCACACAGACACAAACAGTCTACACAGACACAGACAGTCCACACAGACACAGACAGTCCACACAGACAGTCCAAACAGACACAGACAGACTACATAGACACAGACAGTCCACACAGACAGTTCACACAAACACAGACAGTCTACACAGACAGTCCACACAGACACAGAGAGTCCACACAGACAGTCCACAAAGACACAGACAGTCTACACAGACACAGACAGTCCACACAGATACAGACAGTCTACACAGACACAGACAGTCCACACAGACAGTCCACACAGACACAGACAGTCCACACATACAGTCCACACAGACACAAACAGTCTACACAGACACAGACAGTCCACACAAACAGTTCACACAGACACCGACAGCCTACACAGACACAGACAGTCCACACAGACACAGACAGTCCACACAGACAGTTCACAAAGACACAGACAGTCTACACAGACACAGACAGTCCACACAGACAGTCTACACAGACACAGACAGTCCACACAGACAGTCCACACAGACACAGACAGTCCACACAGACACAGACAGTCTACACAGACACAGACAGTCTACACAGACAGTCTACACAGACAGGAGACAGACAGTGCACACAAACACAGACAGTCCACACAGACACAGACAGTCCACACAGACACAGACAGTCCACATAGACAGTCTACACAGACACATACAGTCCACACAGACACAGACAGTCTACACAGACACAGTCTACACAGACACAGACAGTCCACACAGAAACAGACAGTCCACACAGACACAGACAGTCCACACAGACACAGACAGTCCACACAGACACAGACAGTCTACACAAACACAGACAGTCCACACAGACAGTCTACACAGAGAGTCCACACAGACACAGACAGTCTACACAGACACAGACAGTCCACACAGACAGTCCACACAGACACAGAAAGTCCACACAGACACAGACAGTCTACACAGACACAGTCTACACAGATACAGACAGTCCACACAGAAACAGACAGTCCACACAGACACAGACAGTCCACACAGACACAGACAGTCCACACAGACACAGACAGTCCACACAGACACAGACAGTCTACACAGACACAGACAGTCCACACAGACACAGACAGTCTACACAGACACAGATAGTCTACACAGACAGTCCACACAGACACAGATAGTCCACACAGACACAGACAGTCTACACAGACAGTCTACACAGACACAGACAGTCTACACAGACACAGACAGTCTACCACTATTACCACCACTGCCACCACCACTACCACCACCACTACTGCAACCACCACGATAACTACTACCACCACTACCACCACCACTACCACCACCACCACTGCAACCACTACCACCACGATAACTACTACCACCACTACCACCAACACCACCACAATAACTACTACCACCACTGCCACTACCACGATAACGACTACCACTACCACCACTGCAACCACTACCACCACCACGATACCTACCACCACCACGATAACTACCACCACCACTACCACCACCACTGCCACCACCACTACCACCACGATAACTACCACCACCACGATAACTACCACCACCACTGCCATCACCACTACCACCACTGCAACCACTACCACCACCACGATAACTACCACCACCACTGCCACCACCACTACCACCACCACTGCAACCACTACCACCACGATAACTACCACCACCACGATAACGACTACCACCACCACTACTACCACCACTGCCACCACCACTACCACCACCACTACTGCAACCACCACCACCACGATAACTACTACCACCACCACCACCACCACTGCAACCACTACCACCACGATAACTACTACCACCACTACCACCACCACAATAACTACTACCACCACCACCACTACCACCACCACGATAACGACTACCACCACCACTGCAACCACTACCACCACCACGATAACTACCACCACCACGATAATTACCACTGCCACCACCACTACCACCACCACGATAACTACCACCACCACGATAACTACCACCACCACTGCCACCACCACTACCACCACTGCAACCACTACCACCACCACGATAACTACCACCACCACGATAACTACCACCACCACTGCCACCACCACTACCACCACCACCACTGCAACCACTACCACCACGATAACTACTACCACCACTACCACCACCACGATAACTACTACCACCACCACTACCACCACCACGATAATGACTACCACCACCACTACTACCACCACTGCCACCACCACTACCACCACCACTACTGCAACCACCACCACGATAACTACTACCACCACTACCACTACCACCACCACTACTACCACCACCACCACTGCAACCACTACCACCACGATAACTACTACCACCACTACCACCACAATAACTACTACCACCACTACCACCACCACGATAACGACTACCACCACCACTACTACCACCACTGCCACCACCGCTACCACCACCACTACTACCACCACTGCCACCACCACCATCACTACTACCACCACTACAACCACTTCTATCACCACTCCCACTCCAACCACAACTACAACCACCACCCCTCCAACGACTACAACCATCAGCACTATAACCACCACCACAACCACCGATTGAATACCATCACCCGCCACTAAGTGACGGTGACGTCACCAGGACGCTTGTGCCAGGCTAGGTGCACGTTGAGGCCACGTGAAGTGTCGAACGCCCGCTGGCAGGAGGTCACGGGGCAGACCCAGCAGGTGCCACGGGTCGACTGACTGAGACGAGTGACTGATGCACCACCTGTGCCCCCTACTGTGCCAACACCACAACCACCACCACTACCACCACCACAACCACCACCAACACCACTACCACCATCATTACTATCACCACAACCACCACAACCACCATCACTACTATCACCAAAACCACCACCACTCACCAGTCAATACCACCACAACCACCACCACTCACCAGTCACCAGTCACCACCACCACCACTCATCACTAACTAGCGAACTCCACCTCCAACACTACAAACACCACCATCATCATCATCGCAGATGGCAGAGATAAATCACATGGATACCATCACCCCCATCACCAACATCAACATGCGAACATGTCAACGCTTTAACACATCGCACCACCATCAACACGAAACAACCATCAGCATTACCATAAAAATAACACAACCATCACCAACACCGTCATCATCCTCATCGTTATTACAGCAACATGCAAGTTGAGAAAAACAATTAAAATGGCTAACATCAACACGTTAACCCCCATCAACATGTCAACGCATCATCAACCACCCATCGCTTCCCCATCAACCCATCCACATCAGAAATGGAGATCGCGCCATTCACCATCAACTCTCCACCATCAACAATCAACCCATCATCTCCCCATTCACTCAACATTCCCCCACCCACCTTTAACACCATCAACACCACAACTAATAACTACACCACCATCAACACCATTAACAGCACTACTATCAACATCACTACTATCAACAATACCACCATGAACACCATCGATACCACTACCATTACCAAGACAACTATCAAGACCACTGCCATCAACACCACTGCCATCAACACCACTACTATAAAAACAACACCACCATCAACACAACCAACACCACTACTATCAACACCACCATCAACTACACCACCATCAACACTGCAACCAACAACATCACTACGATCAACACCACTACTATCAACAACACTACCATCAGCACCATCAACACCACTAACATCGATACCACCACCAACAACAACACTACTATCAACAACACTACCATCACCACCATCAACACTACTACCAAAAACACCATCACCATCAACACGAATATTATCAACACCACTAACATCGATACCACCACCAACAACAACACTATTATTAACATCATCAGGACCGCTACATCCAACAGCACCAGGACCACCAACACCATTACTATCAACACCACCATCAATTCCACCACCATCAACAACACAACCATCAACACCACCATCGATACCACCACCATCAACCATTAATGCCACAAAAATCAAACCACTATTATACACACCATCAGCACCAACCCCGCTATTATTCACACCACAACCACCATCAAGACCAATACTATTAACACCATTAATACGACAACCATCAACACCACTAAGATCAACAGCACTACTATCAACACCACCATTATCAACACCATAACCATCAACACCACTGCTTTGAACACCACCATCAACACCACTACTATGAACACCACCACCACCATCAACACCGCTACTATTAACACCAACACCATCAACACCACCACCATCAACACCACCCCCACCAACACCACTACTATCAATACTACGACAATTAACACCACCACTACAACTATCAAAACCGCTATTATCAACAGCACTAATATCAACACCACTCCCAACACCACCACCATGACTACCTCTACCATCAACACCATCACCATTAACACAACTAACATCAACGCCATTACTATCACCACCATCACCATTAACACAACTAACATCAACGCCATTACTATCACCAGCATTACCATTAACACCACTACCATCAACACCACCAACACAAAAACTGTCTTTATCTCTGAAGGGAGTCTCTGTCCCCCTCTCTCTCTCCCTGAAGGTAGACTCTCTTACGGGAGTGTCTGTCTATGTCTCTCTCTCTCTGAAGGGGTATCTGTCTCTCTCTTTCTGTCTCTTTGAAGGGAATCTCTGTCTCTCCATCTGATGGGAGTCTCTGCATCTCTCTCTCTGTGAACGAATTATCTCTCTGAAGGAAGTATCTGTCTCTCTTTGAAGGGAGTCTCTCTCTCTCTCTAAAGGGAGTCTTTCTCCCTGAATGGAGCCTATCTCTGTCTCTCCCTCTCTGAAGGGAGCCTCTGTCTCTCTCTCTCTCTCTCTGAAGGATGTATCTATATCTGTCTTTCTCTCTGAATGGAGACTCTGTCTCTCTCTCTGAAGGATGTATCTATATCTGTCTTTCTCTCTGAATGGAGACTGTCTCTCTCTCTGAACGGAGTCTCTGAAGTGAGTCTCCCTCTCTGAAGGAAGTCTCCGTCTCTATCTTTCTCTCCGAATGGAGATTCTATCTGTCTCTCCATCTCTCTGCATGCTGGGAAGAGGGTGTGTCTACTCGTGCTCCTGGAGATGACATTACCTGGCAGTGAGGGCCTAATTTCATGTATGCATCATAGCCTCACCTGACATCGTTTTTTGCACTTTCCAGCGACCTCTTCCAATCTCCGTGCACCATCGAGTGCTCATCTTCTATCCTCCACCTCTGTGAGTGCCTCCAACAACACAGGGTCGTGCTGTCTCCCTCCTCTGCATCTCTTTTTCCTCTCATCACACTCGTTTACTCAGCAAGCCTGCGGCCTACTCACAGCCATAGCACCCATACCTCCCCACCCCCTCTCTGTTACATCCTTCCTATTCTTCTGCTTTACTGCAAACATTAAAATCGCTCCTATTGCTCACTCCTCTCCTCTATGCTCGGTTCTCCCCCTCTCTCTGCACTGCTGCTTCCCTGCCCCCGCAGCACCCACCACGCCGCGGGATGCTCGTGACAACACCTGTTCACTGCCCCCCCTCTCTCCTGTCGCCATCCTGCGCCCCCCACCCACCCCACTCTTATTTTCCAGACATCTCTTCTTGTCTTGTTCTCTCCTTTCATTCGTGCAGCTAACGAAGTTTATTTATTTATTTTATTTATTGATTTGCAATGCCACGCCACGCTACGCCGGAGGTTCCTGAAATCCCCCAACACGGACTGTTCTGCTTCCCGCCACCTGAGATAACGGTGGACGACGTGAGGGACGCCGCCTGACAGTGTGTGGGGAAGCGGGACGTCATTGCCGCGACTCCCATGAACCGCGGCCACGTGGTCCTCTTCACCAACGCGATGGTGGCGCGTGTCATCGCCACGGGGCTCACCTTCAGGGGGGAGATATTTGTGCAATGCACACCTCTCTTCTCCCCCGCGCTAAAAGTGCTCATCTCCAACGCCCCACCTTTCCTCAAAACTGCCGACCTACAACGAGACCTTGAGCGGTTCAGTAAAGTTGTGTCCCGCATCACTATGCTGCCCTTGCGCACACGGGACCCAGAAATGGCGCACGTCTTGTCGTTTAAGCGACAAACTTTCATGATTTTAAACGGCAACAACACGGAACTGAACGTGAACTTTAAGTATACTTCGGAAGGCTACGCCTACACCGTGTATGTGTCCACCGCATTGCCACGCTGCTACGTGTGCGCTGGCTTCGGCCATGCCCGTGTCAACTACACGGGAAAACCAAAAGTAAAAAACACGCAGCCTGCAATAAACGTCACGCAGCAGCACCAGCAGCAGCGCCAGTAGCAGCAGCAGCCGCCATGGCCTCAGCAGCGCCAGCAGAAGCAGCAGCTGCAGCAGCAGCCGACGCAGCCTGCGCAGCGGCAGCAGCTGCAACAGCAGGAGCAGCAGCAGCCACAGCAGCAGGCGCAGCAGGAGCAGCCGCAGCAGCAGCATCCGCAGCAGCATGAGCAGCCACAGCAACCGCAGCAGCTGCAGCCATATCAGCAGCAGCAGCCACCACTGCACGAGTGCCAGCTGTTGCAGCAGCAGCAGCAGGACGCTGACTCGGCGGCCGGTCGCACAAAGCCGCCCACCGACGACGAGGATGGCGCGGGCTTCACCCTCGTCACCTCCCGCAAGCGCAAAGTAAAGCCCGCCCACGGCAGAGGAGGCCACGTGGCCCCTAACCCTTAGCGCGCGGCCACCGCCGATCACAAGCCCGACCCAAAACTCGCAGAGCAGGACGAACACCCCCCCCCCCCCCGCGAGCGCCATCCCAGACGGCGTTGCGGGGGTGACTATAAAGACATGCTCGATGGCGATCCACCTGAGGACAGCACGGTGGGACAAGGGCCGCCAACACCCCCACCGCTACCGCCGCACGCCGCCTCGGCATCCTCAGAGCAAGAGGAACCACCAGCCGGTGCGGCGCCTGATGGCGCCACACTGCAGGAAGGCGACGAAGGCCGGCTCACCTCACCCGAAGGGAGAGCAAAAGACCCTCCACTACCAGAGGGCAGCCACCATCTTCCCAACGAGGCCCTGCCTTCGCCAACGGCAAACGAGGTTTCTGCCGAGTCACAGTTTGACGAGCTGGAGGACTCGGACGACGAGGTGTCGGAGACCGAAGGAGAGGACAATGTGAGTGAACTCAGCTACTCACAAGTCAACAGCGAGTTCGATTACACACCTGGTGACATCTACAACTTCCTCGGGAAAACTTTCAGGAAGCGTCAAGTTAGGGTCGGGGCCGTTTTCCCTGATCTCACCGCTTTCCTCTAATCATCCCAACAAATTTCGATTTAAAGCTTTCGTGACTGCAGGGAATAATTTTCTTGGTTCTTTCGGTAAAGTTACGTAGAAGGCAAATAATAAAATAATAAAAAGAAAACATAATAAAATCCACATATACAAACACAGAGACAATTTCAACCGAGAAGATGGATTCTGGCTCAGTAATCATTGGAATGACGTAGTAAACCATTTCTGATCTTAACTGATTGTGTTCACGTTTACGGTGACTTTCAGACCGCAGTCCACTCACTGGCATTGACTATATATATCTTGTATTCTCCGCAGGGAATTAAGTCTTTGCTCCGCTGCAAGTCTCCTTTCACAACTTTCCCATTTACATATTTCCTTGCTTCCTCTTAGTACCTTTCACGCGATGGTCAATAGTATAGTGTATAGCAGATTGTATAACAATAAATAGTATAAAAAAATGTTTAATATAATGTATAAGGTAATATATAGTATCGTAATTGTATAGTGAATATACAGCAGTGTGGTATACAGTAGGGTGGGTAGAATAATACATAGTGTAATATTACAATGTATAGTCTAAGGTGGTGTATAGTAATGCAGTATATAATTTAATGTTGGGTTTGTTTATGGCAGTATATAGTACGGGGTAGATCCGTGTGATGTAAGGAAAACGTTTAGCTGGAGGCATATTCTATTTTTTGCGACATAGAATTGTAATGTATGACTTACTGTTAGTAGCTCAGCTTATTGGAGAGTATATTTAGTATATTGATGATATTGATGTAGTTTATATTTTAGTTTTTTACGTGGTGGTTTGGCTGCTGCAGCACCTTACTATTAAAATTCCTTCCCTTTATTACTGCTAACCCTACCTCCTCCCTTTGTTGCTGCTAATCCTACATAATGCACGGGCATAATATGACTTTGAGACCCCCCCCCCTCCTACGCATTCCACAATTAGTGACTAATCCCATATCTGCATTTTCCATAAATATGCTAAATTCGTCTGTTGATATGCAAATTCCTTTGTCAAGGCGCTCTTCCTTCCCTAACCCAGCCTAAATATACGCTGCCAAGCTTGGTGGTGTTCATTCAGACGCTGTCTTTCCGACAGACCTGTTCTTCACCTGAGAACGGCTGCTTGCGTTGTGGCCGAAACGTCGTGAGAATTGTATTTTATTATGTTTTATTTGTATTATTTTATTATTTCCCTTCTACGTGACCTTACCAAAAGAACCAAGAAGATCATCCCAAGAAATTTGCTGCAACAGCGACAAGTTGGGTTTCTCGACTCAGGAATGCTGCCACCTAAAAGCGTTCATGTGCAAGGCGAAGAAGGAGCTTACTTCTGCCCAGAAGTAACCCAACCCCCCGCAACTACTGTTAACACTACCACCACAAAACTACATGATGGCTTCAGCTATTAGGGCTGCTAGTCTGAACTATAACAGCACTCGCAGTGACAAGAGGTGGGACCAGATCTGCCACAAAGCAGAAAACTCACCTCGATGCCACTCTGGAGGCCCAACGCCAGCCTTTCCTAGGCGGCCGGGCCTTCTTCAGCCATGCCGAGGACAACCTTGCCGGCGTGGCAACTGTGCTCAGTTCGCGGTTTTCACCAGAGAATGTCTCCTTCAAAGAAATCGTCAAAGGTCACTTGATTTCTGTGGAATTCGTCCTAAATAAATCCAGCCTCAGGTGCTTTAACGTGTACGCGCCGAGCAAGGCCCCCGAGAGGAAGCTCTTCTTCGGCGCGCTCCGGGACGCAATCGCGACAGACGACGTGGACGACGTGCTCACCGTCGTGGGGGGAGACTTTAACTGCACCCTCGACCCAGCTCTCGACCACAACACCGCCGAACCTCACCCTGAATCCGTACGGCCGCTAGCCGAACTCGTGCAGAGACTGGATCTGCGTGACGTGTGGCGACTACAGCATCCAGCCCAGCGGCAGTACTCTTGGTGCCGCTGCGGCCCTCAAGGCAGGATAAGCCTTGCCAGGCTCGACCGACTGTACGTCAATGCCAGCAGCGTTAACCTGCTCGGGGACAGTAAAATCGTATCCTCAGGTTTTTCCGATCACCACCTGGTCTCTGTGCTGCTGCGAATTCCCAGAGCGGAGCAGCACAGCACCTACTGGAGACTCAACGTACAGCTGCTTGATGACACCGACTTCAGAGAAACCTTCAAAGCCTTTTGGGCTCGGTGGCTGCCTGCCAAAGGAAGCTTCAGCTCCCACCAGCTATGGTGGGACAACACAAAGGCGCAGGTCAGGGTTCTCTGTCAGCAGTTCATGAGCCAGCATGCCGCCGCCAAGAACGAGGTAGCGCGCCAGCTGCAAAACGAGCTGCTGGCACTTGAGGCAGAGCTGAGCTCATCCCACGATACACAGCAGGGTGAGACGCTATTGGAGAAGCAGCGGATTTTCAGGTCCATCACGGATGAGCAGGCACATCGTGCTTTTGTGTGCAAAAAGATGCAGCACTTGTCGCAGATGGATTCTCCCTCTATGTTTTTCTTGCCCTTAAACAAAGCACCGGCCATCACCACAAAAATTTCCAGTTTGCCAACCCCAGATGGACAAACAGCAACATCTGAGAGCGAGATCGCCAAGACCGCCAGGGATTTCTACTCGCAACTTTTCGCTGCCGAAACCATACACGACGAAGCTGTCCGGGAGCTACTGGACGGGGGCTCTATCTTAGGAGTCCCCAAGCGACTGGACAGCCCCGTCACCCTGCAGGAGCTCCACACCGCTGTGAAAGGGCTCGCAGCTGGTAAAGCCCCGGGGATTGACGGCCTGCTGGTTGAGTTTTATGCGGCCTTCTGGGATGAGTTTGGCCCTCCACGACTACAATTGTTGACGGAAAGCCTGCAGAAGGTGAACTGCCACAGAGCTGCAGGAGAGCGGTGGTCTCACTGCTACCCAAGAAGGGGGACCTGCGCCTTGTTGAGAACTGGCGACCCGTGTCCCTCTTGTGCGCCGACTAAAAAATATTCTCCAAGGTGCTGGCACTGTCTCAAGACAGTGCTGGGTCAGCTGATCCTGCCGGAACAGTTGTATTGCATCCCCGAACAGTGCATATACGACAACATTGGTACAGTCAGAGACATAATCTCCCTTGCAGAAGCGCACAACATGGACTTAGGCCTCCTCTTCTTAGATCAGGAGAAGGCCTTTGACAGGGTGAGCCACGAGTACTTGGACAAACTCCTAACGTCGCTCGGCTTCGGCCATGCCTTCATCTCGCACGTTAGGCTCCTGTACACGGGCACATCCAGCCTCATGAAGATAAACTAGCGGCTCGGCGCCCCTTTCCCTGTGACGAGGGGGGTCAGACAGAGATGCCCCTTATCGGGGCTGCTGTACATCCTGTCCATTGAGCCACTGCTACGCCACCTGAGACGAAATCTGTCTGGCCTCAAAGTCCCGGGACCTGAGAATGCGGTCATCAAGCTCTCGGCTTACGCAAACGACATATGGGTCGTCCTCAACGACGCGCATGACGCCTCCGCACTCTGCCAGGCGGTTGCAGTGTACGAGAGGGCCTCCTCTGCCAGGGTCAACTGGGCCAAGTGCGAGGCCCTGTGTTTGGGGTCGCGAGGCGGCGTGCGCTCTGTGCTCCTCCCAGGAGGAGTCGTTTGGCGGGACGACAGAGTCAAGTACCTGGGGGTTTTTCCTGGGGAAACCACACGTCGCTTTGAACAACTGGCCCGAGCTGGCTTACACAATCGAGGCTAAATGACTGACATGGGCACGACTCGCTCCGCAGATGTCATTCAGGGGCTGAGTACTCGTCACTAACACCTTGGCTACATCCTTACTATGGCACAAGACCAAGGCCCTCCAGCCTCCTGCTTGGCTACTCACCAGAGTCAACCGCTCACTCGCGCACTTCGTCTGGCATGGGAAGCACTGGCTCAGGCCGGGCGTTCTCTGCCTGGCAGTGGGCGAGGGCGGCCAGGGTCTGGTGGACGTCGCCACCAGGGTCATGAGTTTCAGGGTCATGGCAGTTAGGCGGTTGCTGTACGACCAGGAGGAGCTACCCTGGAAGTCGCCAGCCCTCGTCCTGCTGAGGAATGCAGGGGGGTGCCTGGGGTACGGAAAGGAGCTCTTCCTGATGAACCTGAGCCTGGTCGACTACACGAGGCTGCCAGGTTATCACCAGACCCTCTTGAATGCATGGCGGAGCTTCGAGTGGAGCAGAACACGCGCACCCTACGACCTCACGTAATTCCTGAACGAGCCCTTGTTCTGCAATGGCCTTTTACAGCGAATCAGAGGAGAGAGGACCCTGCTCTACGCCTCACATCAGCAGGGCTGCGGGCAGTCTTCCACCTCGTGCAGGCCCACCAGCCCAAGTGGAAGACCGCAGCTGAGATCGCCAACACCGCAGGGCTCCGCTCCATGCTCGCTGGGGAGAAGCTTTACCTGGTCAAATTTAAATAGGGAATATTTAGTAATCGACGATGATCACAATCATCAGAATATTTATTTATTACTGGAGGAATTCGATGAGCTATGAACATCTGTTGTTTACATATGTCTCCAGCCGATTACGTGGTGATGATGATGAGAGGCGTGGAGTAGAGCGAGGGGAGAAGCAGAGAGAGAAAGTGGAGATGACCTGCAGTTCGGTGAAAGAGTTGGTGAATGGGTGCGTGAGTGAATAGGTGAGTGAGAAAGTGGGTAATTGAATGGGTAGATGATTTGGTGAACAGGTGAATAATTTGATCAACGTATAGTTACAGACAGAACAATGCAAGTGCCACATTTCTTTGAAGGGCAACTGGTAAAGCTACGTGGTATTTGACCTAGTTTTCCACGTGGACCGTGCAAACATTCGCACGTGTGACAACAAGTCGGTGTACACGTCGTGGTGTTGGTGTGGGGAGCGGTAGTGTCACGGTCAGCGTGCTGCACTGTGAACCCGCAGGTCCGGGTTCAATTCCGGCTCACGGCCACCAACACCAGTGACGATTATCTGAATCGGTCCTGGACCTTCCCTAGGTCGACTCAGCCTCAAAAGAGTACCTGGTGCGGTGTGTGAACACATCTCCGCGAGGGAAACGAAGGCGGTTGGGCATGGTGCTGGCCACCCCTCTCCCTCGTGTGCCGTGCCGGCCTTCATAGATGCTACTCGCTAACAGCACTTGCCCCAACAGTATTATTAAAGGCTATAAGGGGGATTTTTGTTGTCGTTAATGCACTAACCACGTATGTAAGTGATGGTGATGAACAACACGTGAGTGAGTGAGTGACTGCAGGAACGTGAACCTCAGCATGGTTACAAGTGAATGCCTCATGCATCGTGGTTCTCACGCCTGTGAGCGGTGAGCGGTGAGCGCGCTGTCCATCGGCTTACCCGGTGGGCAGGTCCCGTGTGTAGATCCAGACACAGCGCCCTGACACACAGCACCCTGACACAGCGCCCTGACACACAGCACCCTGACACACAGCACCCTGACACAGCGCCCTGACACACAGCACCCTGACACAGCGCCCTGACACACAGCACCCTGCCACAGCGCCCTGACACACAGCACCCTGACACAGCGCCCTGACACACAGCACCCTGACACACAGCACCCTGACACACAGCACCCTGACACAGCGCCCTGACACAGCGCCCTGACACACAGCACCCTGACACAGCACCCTGACACACAGCACCCTGACACACAGCACCCTGACACAGCACCCTGACACACAGCACCCTGACACACAGCACCCTGACACACAGCGCCCTGACACAGCGCCCTGACACACAGCACCCTGACACACAGCGCCCTGACACAGCGCCCTGACACACAGCACCCTGACACACAGCACCCTGACACACAGGACCCTGACACACAGCACCCTGACACACAGCGCCCTGACACAGCGCCCTGACACAGCGCCCTGACACACAGCGCCCTGACACACAGCACCCTGACACAGCGCCCTGACACACAGCGCCCTGACACACAGGACCCTGACACACAGCGCCCTGACACAGCGCCCTGACACACAACACCCTGACACACAGCACCCTGACACACAGAACACTGACACACAGCACCCTGACACAGCACCCTGACACAGCGCCCTGACACACAGCACCCTGACACAGCGCCCTGACACAGCACCCTGACACAACACCCTGACACACGCACCCTGACACACAGCACCCTGACACAGCACCCTGACACAGCGGCCTGACACAGCACCCTGACATAGCACCCTGACACACACCCTGACACAGCGCCCTGTGCACACAGCACACTGACACACACCACCCTGACACACAACACCCTGACACAGCACCCTGACACACAACGCCCTGACACAGCGCCCTGACACGGCACCCTGACACACAGCACCCTGACACAGCACCCTGACACAGCACCCTGACACAGCACCCTGACACACAGCACCCTGACACACACCACCCTGACACAGCGCCCTGACACACAGCGCCCTGACACAGCACTCTGACACACAGCACCCTGACACACAGAGCCCTGACACACAGCGCCCTGACACAGCACCCTGACACACAGCACCCTGACACACAGCGCCCTGACACACAGCGCTGTGACACACAGCACCCTGACACACAGCACCCTGACACAAAGCACCCTGACACAGCGCCCTGACACACAGCGCCCTGACACACAGCACCCAAATACACAGCGCCCTGACACACAGCGCCCTGACACACAGCGCCCTGACACAGCGCCCTGACACACAGCGCTCTGACACACAACACCCAGACACACAACACCCTGACACACAACACCCAGACACACAACACCCTGACACACAGCACCCTGACACAGCACCCTGAGACAGCACCCTGACACACAGCGCCCTGACACACACCCTGACACAGCGCCCTGACACACACCCTGACACACAGCACCCTGACACACAGCACCCTGACACACAGCACCCTGACACAGGACCCTGACACAGCACCCTGACACACAGCACCCTGACACAGCACCCTGACACAGCACCCTGACACACAGCACCCTGACACACACAGCACCCTGACACAGCACCCTGACACAGCACCCTGACACAGCACCCTGACACAGCACCCTGACACAGCACCCTAACACACAGCACCCTAACACACAGCACCCTGACACAGCACCCTGACACACAGGACCCTGACACAGCATCCTGACACACAGCACCCTGAAACACACACACCCTGACACAACACCCTGACACAGCACCCTGACACAGCGCCTTGACACAGCGCCCTGACACACAGCACCCTGACACACAGCACCCTGACACACAGCGCCCTGACACAGCGCCCTGACACACAGCACTCTGACACACAGCACCCTGACACACAGCACCCTGACACACAGCGCCCTGACACACAGCGCCCTGACACAGCGCCCTGACACACAGCACCCTGACACACAGCACCCTGACACAGCGCCCTGACACAGCGCCCTGACACACAGCACTCTGACACACAGCACCCTGACACACAGCGCCCTGACACACAGCGCCCTGACACACAGCGCCCTGACACACAGCACCCTGACACACACAGCACCCTGACACAGCACCCTGACACAGCACCCTGACACAGCACCCTGACACAGCACCCTGACACAGCACCCTAACACACAGCACCCTAACACACAGCACCCTGACACAGCACCCTGACACACAGGACCCTGACACAGCATCCTGACACACAGCACCCTGAAACACACACACCCTGACACAACACCCTGACACAGCACCCTGACACAGCGCCTTGACACAGCGCCCTGACACACAGCACCCTGACACACAGCACCCTGACACACAGCGCCCTGACACAGCGCCCTGACACACAGCACTCTGACACACAGCACCCTGACACACAGCACCCTGACACACAGCGCCCTGACACACAGCGCCCTGACACAGCGCCCTGACACACAGCACCCTGACACACAGCACCCTGACACAGCGCCCTGACACAGCGCCCTGACACACAGCACTCTGACACACAGCACCCTGACACACAGCGCCCTGACACACAGCGCCCTGACACACAGCGCCCTGACACAGCGCCCTGACACACAGCGCTCTGACACACAACACCCTGACACACAGCACCCTGACACACAGCACCCTGACACAGCACCCTGACACACAGCGCCCTGACACACAGCGCCCTGACACAGCGCCCTGACACACAGCGCTCTGACACACAGCACCCTGACACACAGCACCCTGACACAGCACCCTGAGACAGCACCCTGACACACAGCGCCCTGACACACACCCTGACACACAGCACCCTGACACACAGCACCCTGACACAGGACCCTGACACAGCACCCTGACACACAGCACCCTGACACAGCACCCTGACACACAGCACCCTGACACACACAGCACCCTGACACACACACACACCCTGACACAACACCCTGACACAGCACCCTGACACAGCGCCCTGACACAGCACCCTGACACAGCACCCTAACACACAGCACCCTGACACAGCACCCTGACACACAGCACCCTGACACAGCATCCTGACACACAGCACCCTGAAACACACACACCCTGACACAACACCCTGACACAGCACCCTGACACAGCGCCTTGACACAGCGCCCTGACACACAGCACCCTGACACACAGCACCCTGACACACAGCACCCTGACACACACAGAGCGCTGTGCTGGCACGGCGCTGTCTCAGTGCGGGTGCTGTCCGTGGTGCTAAAAGCCGCTCGGAGCGCGCTCCGGTGCTGAGCACAGCGACTCCGTCTCTCCGTGTCTGTTCGTCTCTCCATGTATGTCCGTCTCACTCTCTCTCTCTGTCTCTCCGTGTCTCTGTCTCTCTGTCTCTCCGTGTCTCTGTCTCTCTCTCCGTGTCTCTGTCTCTCAGTGTCTCTGCGTGCGTCTCTGTCTTTTCCTTGGTCTCCCGTTAGCTCAACGAACACAGAGACAGAGAGAGACGGGGAAGGTGCACAGCGACTCGCACATCCACCGTCACCTGTGGATGGCTGTACCACCACCACCACCACCACGACCACCATCACACCACACCACCACCACCACCACACCACCATCACAACACACCATCGCCACCACCCGCTACCACACCACCACCACACCACCACCACACCACCACCACACCACCACCACACCACCACCATCACAACACACCATCGCCACCACCCGCTACCACACCACCACCACACCACCACCACACCGCTGTCATGACCTTACTCGCCTCCCCGTGCACAGAACACGCCGAAAGCGGCGACTTCCAAGTAAACATCTCTCCTCCTCTCCTACGGGTTCCACCTCCTCTCCTCATCTCGACTTCCTCGCACTCCTCCTCGTCGTCGTCCTCCACCTCTTCTCCTCGTTCTCCTCCACCACCTCCTCCACCTCGTCTCCCTCTTCATCACCACTCATTCATGGTTCGCCACGAGCTTGCGAGTCTGTGAGTCTGTGAGGAGTCTGTAAGGAGTATGTGAGTCTGTGAGGAGTCTGTGAGTCTGTGTGAGGAGTCTGTGAGTCTGTGTGAGAGTCTGTGAGTCTGTGAGTCTGCGTGAGAGTCTGTGGGTCTGTGAGTCTGTGAGTCTGTGTGAGAGTCTGTGAGTCTGTGAGGAGTCTGTGGGTCTGTGGGTCTGTGAGTCTGTGAGTCTGTGGGTCTGTGGTTCTGTGAGTCTGTGAGTCTGTTGTTCTGTGAGTCTGTGAGTCTGTGAGTCTATGAGTCTATGGGTTTGCGAGTCTGTGAGTCTGTGGTCTGTGAGTCTGTGGGTCTGTGAGTCTGTGTGAGAGTCTGTGGTTCTGTGGGTCTGTGAGTCTGTGAGTCTGTGGGTCTGTGAGTCTGTGGGTCTGTGAGTCTGTGTGAGGGTCTGTGCGTCTGTGTGAGAGTCTGTGAGTCTGTGTGAGAGTCTGTGAGTCTGTGAGGAGTCTGTGTGAGAGTCTGTGAGTCTGTGAGGAGTCTGTGTGTGAGCCTGTGAGTCTGTGAGTCTGCGTGTTTTGTGAAGGTGGGAGAGGGGAGGGGGGGAGGCAGCGAGGGAGGGAGGAGGGCGCGGATATTTTTAGAATGGGCGCCCGCTGCGAGGCTAGTAGTGGCGGTGTGTGTCGTGGTGTGTGTCGTGATGTGTGTCGTGGTGTGTGTCGTGGTGTGTGTCGCGGTGTGTGTCGCGATGTGTGTCGCGATGTGTGTCGTGGTGTGTGTCGTGATGTGTGTCGTGGTGTGTGTCGCGGTGTGTGTCGCGGTGTGTGTCGTGGTGTGTGTCGTGGTGTGTGTCAGGGTGAGTGTTGTAGGTGAGTGATGTAGGTGAGTGGTGAGTGTTGTAGGTGAGTGATGAGTGAGTGATGTAGGTGAGTGGTGAGTGTTGTTGGTGAATGATGTAGGTGAGTGGTGAGTGATGTAGGTGAGTAGTGAGTGTTTTAGGTGAGTGGTGAGTGATTTAGGTGAGTGGTGTAGGTGAGTGGTGAGTGATGTAGGTGAGTGGTGAGTGTTTTAGGTGAGTGGTGAGTGATGTAACAACACCACCACTACCACCACAACCACCACCACAACCACCACTACCACCACCACTACCACCACTACCACCACCAATACCACCACTACCACAACCACTACCACAACCACCACTACCACCGCTACTACAATAACAGCCACCACAACCAGCACTACCACAACCACCACTACCACAACCACCACTACCACAACCACCACTACCACCACAACCACTACCATAACCACCACCACTACCACCACCACCACAACCACCACTACCACCACAACCACCACCACTACCACCACAACCACCACCACTACCACCACCACTACCACCACTACCACAACCACCACCACTACCACCACAACCACCACTACCACTACCACCACTACCACCACCACAACCACCACTACCACCACCACTACCACCACAACCACCACCACAACCACCACCACTACCACCACCACTACCACCACTACCACCACCATCATCATCATCCATGTAGCCATCACTACAACCACCAACACCAACCAATACCAAAGACAAAGATCCCCCGTGTAGCCTTGACAGGCTGTAGGGGCAAGTGCTGTTAGCGAGCACCTATGAAGGCCGGAAACGGCACACCAGGAGGTGGGTAGCCAGAACCACGCACGGCCGCCTTTGTCTCCCCAGCGGCGATGTTTACTGCACACCGCACTCACTTTAAGGCCGAGTAGACTTCAGGGAGCTTGTTTGTGTGTGTGTGTCTGTGTGAGTGTCTGTGTGTGTGTGAGTGTGTGTGTCTGTGTGAGAGTCTGTGTGTGTGAGTGTATGAGTGTGTGTGAGTCTGTGTGTGTGTGTGCGGGCAGGCACGCCTGCTGTCATCACGCAGTGCTCCCCCTGACGTGCTGCATACGCAATGGTGGCAGCCTCCACCACAGCCTCCCCGTCTCCCTCCCCCCTCCCTCCCCCTCCCTCACCCTTCCCTCCCTCCTCCCCCCTTCCTCCCCGTCTCCCTCCCCCTCCCTCACCCTTCCTTCCCTCCCTCCTCCCCCCTCCCTCCCCGTCTCCCTTCCCCCTCCCTCACCCTTCCCTCCCTCCTCCCCCCTCCCTCCCCGTCTCCCTCCCCCTCCCTCACCCTTCCCTCCCTCCTCCCCCTTCCTCCCCGTCTCCCTCCCCCTCCCTCACCCTTCCCTCCCTCCTCCCTCCCCCTCCCTCCCCGACTAACTCCCCCCCCCTCCCCCTTCACTCCCCGTCTCCCTCCCCCTTCCTCACCCCTCCCTCCCCTCTCCCCTCCCCCCTTCCTCCCCGACTCCCTCCCCCCTCCCTCCCCGTCTCCCTCCCCGACTCCCTCCCCCCTCCCTCCCCCCTCCCCCTTCACTCCCCGTCTCCCTCCCCCTTCCTCACCCCTCCCTCCCTCTCCCCCCTCCCTCCCCGACTCCCTCCCCCCACCCCTCCCCGTCTCCCTCCCCCCTCCCTCCCTCTCCGTCTCCCTCCCTTCACCCCTCCCTCCCCCCTTCCTCCCCCTCCCTTCCTCCCCCCTCCCTCCCCGTCTCCCTCACCCCCCCCCCCCTCCCTTCCTCCCCCCTCCCTCCCCTCTCCCTCCCCCCTCCCTCCCCGTCTCCCTCACCCCACCCCTCCCTTCCTCCCCCCTCCCTCCCCTCTCCCTCCCCCCTCCCTCCCCGTCTCCCTCCCCCTCCCTCCCCCCTCCCCCCTCCCTCCCCGTCTCCCTCCCCCTCCCTCCCCGTTCTTCTCCCCCACCCCTCCCTCCTTCCTCCCTCCCTCCCCCCTCCCTCCCCGACTCCCTCCCCCCACCCCTCCCCGTCTCCCACCGTGCCGCACCCCTCCCCATCTCCCTCCCCCCTCCCTCCCTCCCCGTCTCCCTCCCTTCACCCCTCCCCCCTCCCTCCCCCCTCCCTCTCCTCTCCCTCCCCCCTTCCCTCCCCTCTCCCTCCCCCCCTCCCTCCCCTCTCCCTCCCCCCTCCATCCCCGTCTTCCTAACCCCAACCCTCCCCCTCCCCGTCTCCCTCCCCCTCCCTCCCCGTTCTTCTCCCCCATCCCTCCCCGTCTCCCTCCCCCCACCCCTCCTCTCCCCCTCTCTCCCTCTCTTCCCCGCTTCTCAGAACCAATGAACTCTCGCCGCCGCCGAATGATGGCGCCTTTGTTAAACGCCGCGTCACTCGTGCAGAGTGAGCGAATGTTGTGAATGTGTGAGTGTGCATGTGTGTGTGCATGTGTGTGTGCATGTGTGTGCATGTGTGTGCATGTGTGTGCATGTGTGTGTGTGCATGTGTGTGTGTGCATGTGTGTGTGCATGTGTGAGTGTATGTATGTGTGCATGTGTGAGTGTATGTGTGTGCGCATGTGAGTGTGCATGTGTGAGTGTATGTGTGTGCGCATGTGAGTGTGCATGTGTGAGTGTATGTGTGTGTGCATGTGTGAGTGTGTGTGCATGTGTGCGTGTATGTGTGCGTGCATGTGAGTGTGCATGTGTGAGTGTATGTGTGTGTGCATGTGTGAGTGTATGTGTGTGTGTATGTGTGTGTGCATGTGTGTGTGCATGTGTGAGTGTATGTGTGTGGGCATATGTGTGTGTGCATGTGTGAGTGTATGTGTGTGTGTATGTGTGTGTATGTGTGTGCATATGTGAGTGTATGTGTGTGTGCATTTGTGAGTTTATGTGTGTGTGCATATATGAGTGTATGTGTGTGTGCAAGTGTGAGTATGTGTGTGTGTGCATGTGTGAGTGTGTGCATGGGTGTGAGTGTGCATGACTGACTGTGCGTGTGTGTGTGTGTGCGTGTTTTGGTGACTGTGTGTGTGTGTGCAAGTGTGTGTGGAATGTGTGTGAGTGTGCATGGCTGACTGTGTGTGTGTGAGTGTGCATGGGTAATTGTATGAGTGTGTGGACGGGTGACTGTGTGTGAGTGTGTGCATGGGTGACTGTGTATGAGTTTGAGTGTGCATGTGTGTGTGCATGTGTGTGCGTGTGTGTGTGCATGTGTGTGTGTGCATGTGTGTGTGTGCATGTGTGTGTGCACGTGTGTGTGCACGTGTGAGTGTATGTGTGTGTGCATGTGTGAGTGTATGTGTGTGCGCATGTGAGTATGTGTGTGTGCATGTGTGAGTGTGTGTGCATGTGTGCGTGTATGTGTGCGTGCATGTGAGTGTGCATGTGTGAGTGTATGTGTGTGTGCATGTGTGAGTGCATGTGTGAGTGTATGTGTGTGTGCATGTGTGAGTGTATGTGTGTGGGCATATGTGAGTGTATGTGTGTGTGCATGTGTGAGTGTGTGTGTATGTGTGTGCATGTGTGTGTGCATGTGTGAGTGTATGTGTGTGCATATGTGTGTGCATGTGTGTGTGCATGTGTGAGTGTATGTGTGTGCATATGTGAGTGTATGTGTGTGTGCATTTGTGAGTGTATGTGTGTGTGCATATATGAGTATGTGTGTGTGCAAGTGTGAGTATGTGTGTGTGTGCATGTGTGAGTGTGTGCATGGGTGTGAGAGTGCATGACTGACTGTGCGTGTGTGTGTGTGTGCGTGTTTTGGTGACTGTGTGTGTGTGTGTTCAAGTGTGTGTGGAATGTGTGTGAGTGTGCATGGCTGACTGTGTGTGTGTGTGAGTGTGCATGGGTAATTGTATGAGTGTGTGGACGGGTGACTGTGTGAGTGTGTGCATGGGTGACTGTGTATGAGTTTGAATGTGCATGGCTGACTGTGTGTGAGTGTGTGTGCATGGGTGACCGTGTTTCTCAAATATTAGAGGAAGTAGCCACCCACTGTGAGTGCTGGCTGAAGTGCCAACTGTTGAGTAAGTAGAAAGAGCGATCCAGAGTCTGAGAGCGGGTAAAGCGCCGGGCAGAGATGACCTCCCAAGCAAACAGCGAGAGAAGGTGGCGTATATTACGGGCTGCCCTACGTGACATCATTATAACGGTCTGGACCACTGGACGGTTTTTCGCAGGATTGTGGTCTCCATCTTTAAGAAGTGGGACCGCACAGATTATAAGAACTACAGGGGCAACTCCCTCCTCAGAGTGAGGGCGAGAAAGATCCTGGCAAAGATTATTCAACATCGCCTTGCCAGGCAGCACGCTGAAGAGAGGCTTGCGTAGCCCCAATGTGGTTTCAGGCCAGGGAGGTCCTGCACAGACGCAGTATTATTTGTCCTTCTGCTACAGCAGAGGTATAGGGAATTCCAACGGGACCTACATCTCTGCTTTATTGACCTGATCAAGGCCTATAATACCATCAATAAGCCTGGGCTGTGGATTTTTCTTCGTAATTTTGGAGTCCCTGAGGGCCTTCATTATGGTGGGTAAAACTACGTGGCCGGGAGACTGAGCCATTCCTTGTTCACCATGGGGTGCGCCAGGGTTTAACCATGCAGTTCGAGAAGTTTGACATGGCCTTCCTGGAGGAATCTCCATCTGGTGCAGACACAATGAGAGGCTTTTCGATGCCCGGGTGCGGTCGAGGGATGAATCCCTGTTGGTCAACCACGTTATGTATGCTGATGATCTGGTGATTGCTGCTCACTTAGAGAAGGAGTTGGAGGTGCTGCTGCTTGACCTGGAGTGTGCCACGAAGAGGTGGGGAATTACCATCAGTCGCAAAAAAAACGAATGCCAAGGTATTTTCATGTCACCAAACACTCCACCCCCTCAATTCCCCATGAGTGATGGGGCGGTTGTGGAAACAGTGGAGAAGTTTCCATACACGGGCAGTGTGCTTATGAACAAGCTCCGGTTTGATCGCAGATGTCTCACTCCGAATCAGGCGAGCAGCATCTTCTTTTCGTCAGCTTTGAAACGCTGCTGTGTGGAAGCTACCTGTCCGATCGATCTACACAAAGCTCCGGGTCTTCTCGGCCTTGGTCATGCCCTCCCATGTCTATGCCTGCGAAACCTGGACCCCTCCTAATGGAACATCTGATCTGCTTATGAACATTCAAACCGGCGCTGCCTACGATCCATCCTGGGTTTAACATACAGGCTGGATTGTGTGAGGGGATTACAAGATCCTTGAAAGGTCTGGACACAGTCCCATCAATGGGATTCTCTGGCAGGCGAGGCTGCGTTGGCTGGGTCATATAACTCGCATGCAACGGTAAGGGAGGCTGTGTGTGTGCAATGGTAAGGGGGGTTGTGTGTGTGTAATGGTGAGGGGGGCTGTGTGTGTGCAGTGGTAAGGGGGGCTGTGTGTGTGCAATGGTCAAGGGGGGCTGTGTGTGTGTAATGGTAAGGGGGCTGTGTGTGTGCAATGGAAAGGGGGGCTGTGTGTGTGTAATGGTAAGGGGGGCTGTGTGTGTGCAATGGAAAGGGGGCTGTGTGTGTGCAATGGTAAGGGGGGCTGTGTGTGTGCAATGCTAAGGGGGGCTGTGTGTGTGCAATGGTAAGGAGGCTGTGTGTGTGTAATGGTAAGGGGAGGGGGGGGCTGTGGGTGTGTAATGGTAAGGGGTGGGGGGGTTTTGTGTGTGTGCAATGGAAAGGGGCGGGGGCTGTGGGTGTGGGGGGGGGATGTCCAGGATTGCCCATTACCAGAATTCCTCACCACCAACACGCGGTTGTTTCAGGATTCCACGCCGGGGATTTTGGTTTAGCGATGGATTGCGCGATGAGACAGAAGTGGACTCTTCCACTTCTCTCATCTCCACCTCCCCCCCGGGTCCCGGCTGCGAGTGGTAGCGTCCCGTGACGTCTGCGCGTCACCCCGGTCCCGTGGAGACACGGGACCGAAATAGACCCGACGCGGATTAATGCACTGGGAGGGGTGGTGGGGGTGGTGGGGGTTGTGGGGGTGGCTCCCCTGCTCCCCTCTCTCGCTCCCTCCCCTCCCTCCATCTCCCGTCTCCTACTCCCTCCCTCGGCCCCTCCCTCCCCTCTCTCAATCCATAGATCTATCCATCTCTCCCTCCATCATCGCATCACTCCAGCTCTCTCCACATCCCTCTCCATCCATCATCACCCTCTCTCACTCCCTATGTCTTTCTCACTCCCCATCTCTCTCTCACTCCCTCTCTTATTTTTACGATCAGAGGAAACAAGAAGATGCTCGGTTTAGTCGGCACTTTGCTTTGTTCATCATTTCGTCTTATTTCGTTTTTTATTGCTTTGCTTTATGTGCTCCCCCCCCCCCCCGCTCTTTAAATGAGAGATTTGACGTATTTTCCCATTGTGAAACAAAATCAATCTGTGCTACTTTCTTCGTAGGCACAAACATCAACACGAAGAAGCACACTCCTCCTCCTTACCCCTTCCATATCTCTCTAACCCCTTTCTCTCTCTACCCCATCTCTATACCCACTCTCTTTACCCCCTCTATCTACCCCCTCTCTCTCTCTACCCCCATCTCCCTACTCTCTCTCTCTCTATGTTCCCCCTGTTTTCTATGTAATTTTCTTTTAACTACGACAAGTGCTGCATCTGCACCCAGCACTCCTCGCAGTCCTATGGCCTCCAATGACAGCTTATATCTGCATGCATAGCTCTCCGTCTTCTGCCACCGAGCCCACGGCCTCCTCCAGTGCCCACTGCTCCGTGAATGCCGGCATGGCATGGATCAACTGGCACCGACAAGAGCGCGGAAGATGCCCAGGCTGCTGGCCGGATGTTTCCCCTCCACGACCACCTTTCTCGCCCTGTATATGGCGAACTTGGCGTAGCCGACGAGTACGTTGACCTGCCCCTGAAGATGTTGGGATCCATCTCCCTTCGGGTGTCCAAAGATGAGAACCGTCGGGGAGAAGTGGAGGCTGAACCTTAGGAGGATGTTTCTAAGGACCTTGAATAGCGAGTCCAGGCTCTTGCACTCCACGTATTGATGCGCCACCGTCTCCACTTTACCGCGGAACCGGCACTCCGGGGACGTGTCGGTGAAGCGCGCCAGGGAGGCATTGGTGGTGACGGTGCCAAGGGCGATGCTCCAGCTGAGGTCGCTCATGCGGTTGTACGTCGGGCTGGAGTAGAGTTGAAACTGGATCATGTAGGAGTAGAGCACCTTCCTCTTTCCGTTTGTGAAGGTCACATCCGGTAGGTTTTCCATCCGGCACAGGTCATGATCTGCCTTTGTTTATCGGCAGTGGCGACTGAGGGGTATGATGGAGAGCTCCGTGGAGGGGGACCGAGAGGGGCCATGTCATCCCCAATGCCGATGGGGGGCGTTCTCCCTTCTCACTCCCGCTCTCACTCTCTCTCACTCCATCTCTCTCACTCCCTCTCTCTCACTTCCTCTCTCTCTCACTCCCTCTATCTCTCTCTCTCACTCCCTTAGGAATCCCTGAACGAGATCGTCTGGACAGCCCTGTCACCCTGCAGGAGCTCCACACCGCTGTGAAAGGGCTCGCAGCTGGTAAAGCCCCAGGGATTGACGGCCTGCCAGTTAAGTTTTATGCGGCCTTTTGGGATGAGCTTGGCCCTCCAGTACTGGAATTGTTGACGGAGAACCTGCAGAAGGGTGAACTCCCACAGAACTGCAGGAGAGCAGTGGTCTCCCGGCTGTCCAAGAAGGGGGACCTGCGCCTCATCGAGAATTGACGACCCGTGTCCCTCTTCTGCGCCGACTACAAACTCTTCTCCAAGGTGCTAGCAAACTGTCTCAAGACAGTGCTGGGTCAGCTGATCCTGCCGGACAGTCGTATTGCATCCCGGCCGGTGCTTATACGACAACATCGGTACGGTCAGAGACGTAATCTCCCTTGCAGAAGCGCACAACATGGACTTGGGCCTCCTCTTCCTGGATTAGGAGAAGGCCTTTGACAGGGTGAGCCACGAGTACTTGGATAAACTCCTAACGTCGCTCGGCTTTGGCCAGGCCTTCATCTCGCACGTTAGGCTCCTGTACACGGGCACATTCAGCCTCTTGAAGATAAACCAGCGGCTCGGCACCCCTTTCCCTGTGACGAGGGGGGCTGCTGTACACCTTGTCCATTGAGCTACTGCTATGCCACCTGAGACGAAATCTATCTGGCTTCAAGGTCCCGGGACCTGAGAATGCGGTTGTCAGGCTCTCGGCTTACGTAGATGACATATGCGTCGTGCTCAATGACGCGCATGACATCTCCGCGCTTTGCCAGGTGGTTGCACTGTACGAGAGGGCCTCCTCCGCCAGGGTCAACTGGGCCAAGTGCGAGGCCCTGTGGTTGGGCTGGCGAGGCGTTGTTCGCTTTGTGATCCTCCCAAGAGGAGTCAGTTGACAGGCCGACGGAGTCAAGTGCCTAGGGGTTTGCCTGGGGAAACCACATGTCACTCTGAACAACTGGACTGAGCTGGCTGAAACAAATCGAGGCTAAATGACTGACATGGGCACACCTCGCTCCGCAGATGTCCTTTAGGGGCCGAGTGCTCATCGCTAACACCCTGGCAACATCCGTGCTGTGGCACAAGACCAAGGCCCTCCAGCCTCCTGCTTGGCCACTCACCAGAGTCAACCGCTCACTCGCGCACTTCGTCTGACATGGGAAGCACTGGCTCAGGCCGGGGGTTCTTTGCCTGCCATTGGGTGAGCGTGGCCAGGGTCTGGTGGATGTCTCCGCCAGGGTCATGAGCTTTAGGCGCATGGCCGTCAGGCGGCTGCTGTACGACCAGGCAGATCTTCCCTGGAAGGAGCTCTTCCTGATGGACCTGAGCCTGGTCGACTACACGAGGCTGCCAGGTTATTACCAGAGCCTTTTGGACGCGTGGCGGGAGCTTCGAGTGGAGCAGAATGCGTGCGCACTATGACCTCGCACAGTTCCTGAACGAGCCCTTGTTCTGCAATATCCTCTTCCAGGGGATCAGAGAAGAGGGGACCCTGGTTATATGCCTCACATCAGTAGGGCTGCAGGCCCACCAGCGCAAGTGGAAGTCTGCAGCTGAGATCGCCAGCACTGCGGGACTCTGCTCCATGCTCCCCGGGGAGACGTTGGTGCGGGACGTCGCTCCGCGCCATGAAGGAGCTGCGCCTGAAGCTGGAGGCGCCGGGGGATGATGGGCCCCCCTCCTCCTCCTTCCCGGAGTTGTGCTTCTCCTGCACGCAACCCCCTAGCCACAGCAACTCCGAGATGCTACTGAAGCTCCGAGGCTGCAGGAACGTGCCCCTGAATAGCGCCCCAAACAAAGTGCTCTACACGTGATGTGTCAAGGTGCTGCATTCCCGGGACCTGGCCGACCTACCGAACACAACATGCAGAGACCATTTCTCTCCCTCATTGTGGCTGCCCCCCCCCCAGTGGAAACAAATGTACAAGTCTCCCGTAGCCAAACGCTGCGGTGACTTCCAGTGGAGATTGGCACACCGGACGTTTCCATCGGCCGTGTGGCTCAGCCGAATCTCATCAGGAGTAACAGATTTGTCAATTTTCTGCGGTGCCAGGGAGGATCTGCCCCACCAGTACTTACGCTGCCAGCGGCTCAACCCAATGTTCCGCCTTTTGGGGAACATCTTCAGGAAACTGGGGTGCCCTTATACAACAGCAGCTTCGTATATGGGGTGCCTTACCTGGCTAACAAGCGCCATGACCTCGCCAACTTCGTCTGTGCTCAAGCGAATATGTCAGTGTACAAGCTTTGAAAAAAGATGCTGCAAGGTGACGCTGGTGGCTGCTCTGTGCTTCCAGTGTTCAGGGGCCTGCTCATGGCGCGGCTCTGGCTGGAGTACGCGTACCACACACATGCCGGTGATGTGCGGTCTTCTTCAAACCCTGGGGGGCCGGAAAATCCCTCTGTACCAGCGTGGATGGCACCCTCATCGTCACATTCTAATCTGCTCGCTTTTCGCCGTGGCGTGCGCGATGACCACCATCACGTGACTTTTTGTGTTGTGCGCGGCGCATTTAGCGCCACAGCGCGTGGATTTATAGTGTTTGTTACTTGTTTGCTGGTGACTTTGTATATTTCGTATTGGAATCGCCTCCAGTGCTGTTCCTGCTGGCGGCAATAAAAGTTGTTTAAAAGTCAAAAAGTCTCTATCTCACTCTCTCTCTCTCACTCTCTCTCTCACTCTCTGTCTCTCACTCCCTCCATCCCACGTCCCACGTCTCCCGCTGAGTGTACAAGCGTGTATGTACACACGTGCACACAAGTACACAAAGATAAAGAGCCCCCGTATAGTCTTAACAGACTGTAGGGGCAAGTGCTGTTAGCGAGCACCTATGAGAGCCGGAACGGTACACGAGGTTGTGGGTGGCCAGCACCACGCCCGACCCCGCCTTTGTCTCCCCAGTGGCGATGTTTACACCTCACCAGGTACTCATTTGAGGCTGAGTCGACCTAAGGGGAGGCCCAGAACCGGTTCAGATAATCGTAACCGGTGGTGTTGGCCGTGAGCGGGAATCGAACTTGGGTTGCCGGGTTCATAGTGCAGCGCGTTAACCGCTGCACCACCGCTCCCCCAACACACACACGTGCATAGACACACGTGTACACACACGTGCATAGACACACACGTGTATACACACGTGCACGCACACGTGCATAGACGCACACGTGTACACACACGTGCATACACACACACGTGTAAACACACGTGCATACACACACGTGTACACACACGTACATACACACACACGTGTACACACGTGCATACACACACGTGTACACACACGTGCACACACACGTGCATAAACACACACACACGTGTACACACACACTAATCGTTGCATTTGCACGCGTGCATACGCATGCAAAACAGCAGCGGCTGTTAAGATTCCAGTCTTGTGCTGCAGAGACACGAGGATTCTAAAATGGCAATGCGTGTGTGCGTACACACAAACACAGACAAAGGTGCCCCGTGTAACCCACACTGTTTATTTTGGGCAAGTGCTGTTCGCGAGCACCTATGCAGGCCGGCACGGGAAACGAAGGGGGGGGGGTCCGCATTTGTGCCTGCCTGGCCGCCTTTGTCTTCCCATCGCTGCATCAGATACTCATTTGAGTCGACCTGGGGGAGGGCCCGAGACCGTTGGAATCGAACTCGGCTCGTTGGGTTCGTAGTGCAACGCGCGAACCACTGCACCACTGCTCCCCCACCACACACGGGCATCCTCTGATTCGTTCCCAATGGCTCCATTCATTTAAATTGCCCCCGTTCATTCATTCACGTCAATGGCCTCCGTTCATTCATGTCGATGGCCTCCGTTCATTCATTCATGTCGATGGCCTCCATTCATTCATTAATGTCTGTGGCCTCCGTTCATTCATCTCCATTGCCTCCATTCATTCATCTTCATGGCCTCCACTCATTAATTTCCATTGTGTCCATTCATTCGAATCCTCAATGAATCCTTCAATGATGCCAACACGTCTTGCAGAAGAGCCGTCATTGTCTTCCTTCGGAGGTCACGTGTGCGGGGAGCGGTGGCACTGCGCTAACAAACCCCGGCAGAGACCCGAGTTCGATTCCCGCTCACGGCCGCCAACATCGATGACGATTATCTGAACCGGGTCCCTGCCCCCCCCTAGGTCTAATCAGCCTTAAATGAGTACCTGGTGCGGTGTGCATTAAACATCGCCACTGGAGAGACAAAGGCGGCCGGGCGTAGCGCTGGCCACCTTCCTCCTCGCTACGCGCTAACAGCACTCGCCCCAAAAGTCGGTTCACCACGTTCAATCCACTGCTGGATTGATTATTGAACAATTCATGTCCACCGTCTCTCACGATCCACCCAGCTTCTGCCTTACACACGTACTGCAAGGCAACCGCAGGCACCATTACGTAATCAGCATCCAATCCGAATGGGGGATAATATCTGGGCCAGAGAGGACGGGCAGAGTCGCACAGAGAGGTTCTGGAACCATCGGGAGGGTTCCACGAGGGGGCGTGGCTAGAGGCGGAGTTTAGCTCCGCCGGGAGGGATTTAAGGAAGATCGGGGCAGGGCTCGAGGTCGGTGTGGGAAGCCTGGGTTCCGGACCGCGTCGCTGCTCATCCCCTCGCCACGGGCCACGTGACGGATCCTCCAACGGAGCTCACCCCTCCTCCCGGCACGCCGTCAGTCAGCGGCGAGGCCGGGAGAGTGGAGTGAGCCGCAGGGGTGCTCTGAGAGGGACACCTCGTCTACGGTGTTGAAAAGAGGGAAATCACCCGGAGGAGGAAGGAGCGGAGCTGTGCCGTACTACCGTTAATTAAAGAAGCACTCTGGAGGAGTCGTCCGCCATTGCTCACGCGAAGGGGACGCCCGCCATTACGTGCGCAGAGTCGCCCGTACGGCAGGACGCCGCCATCTTGGACAGTGCGGCGAAGGCGGGTTCGGAGCCCGCCATTTCTGACGAGCCGCGTGCGGTGAAGGGTGCGGCAGCCGCTGCTGTCGTACGGGGCAGTGCCGATCGCGGCTGTCGACTTCCTCATGTTAAGGAATTCATTGCAGCCGGTGGTGACTGGAACGCCTTCACCTGGAGATTCAAAGCGGCCTTCCGTTCGGTCCACTGGACGGAGGAAGACGCTGGTCACTCTACCGACCATGTTAGATGACGACGCTCTGGCAGTCTTCAGGTCTATTCCTCCAGAAAAGAGAGCAACAAAGTGAGTATGCCGGGATGGCGGAAGTTTATGAGCCACCTTCAGACACACAGAGGAAGTTTATGCAGCATAAGCGAGGTAATTCAGAATCTCCCCTTGCCTACTTTGATGGCGTTGGCTATGGCCGCCTACCCCGATTTGCTTGTCCGGCGCACGATATTTTTCCCCTCTTGATCTGTCTTTGGGGTTTTGGCAGCTACCCCTGGACGACTCGTCAAAACCTAAAACTGCGGTTCGCACGCCTCAAGGTCTCTTTCAGTTCAACTGCCTTCTGATGGGCTTGAATTCGGCCCCGGCCACCTTTCAGCGGTTAATGGAGTTCGTTTTGACCGGCTTACAGTGGAACACTTGTCTCATTTACTTGGACGACGTTATTGTGTATAGTCGCACTTTCGACGAACATCTGTGGCGATTGCGCTCCGTTTTTGATAGAATGCGCTCCGCTAACTTGAAATTTAAGCTGGCCAAATGTCACTTACTGCAGAATTTGGTACGCTATTTGGGTGATATCATTAGTTCCGAGGGCATTGCCACGGACCCTGAAAATACTGCCTGTGTCCGCGATTGGCCGACCCCCACGAGTTTGGGGGATGTGCGCAGCTTCGTGGGATTTGTGTTATACTACCGTAGATTCGTGCCGCGCTTCGCTATGGTCGCTAGGCCATTGCACGCGTTGACTACTAAAAATAAGAGGTTTAAATGGGGTCCGGAGGAAGAGGCTGCGTTTTCTGCCCTCCATGAACAGCTGGCTAATTCGCCTACGCTCGTGTATCCTGATTTTTAGATACCAGTTCTCCTTGACGCTGATGCTAGCGATACGGGCATCAGCGCTGTCTTGTCTCAAATTAAGAATGGTGTGGAAAAAGTGGTCGCGTATGGCAGCCATGTCCTTTCGCCTGCAGAACGTCGTGATTGTGTTACCCGGAGGGAACTTTTGGCCATTGTTTATTTCGTCTGCAAATACAGGCCTTACCTCTATGGCAGGGAGTTTGTTGTCCACACCGATCATGCGGCTCTTCAATACTCCTTGAAAATCCAACAGCCGGCTGGCCAACTCTCTCGTTGGCTAGAAATTTTGCAGGAATTATCTTTCAGCATTGTTTACCTTAAAAGCTCTCGCCATTCCAATGCAGATGCTTTATCGTGACTGCCACAACCGCCTCGTTGCCCGTGTTTGTCTGGGACGAGTCGTTGTGGACCCATTGCCTTACAGACGAGTATGGCATTGTCTGCAGTCACCGCTTCTGAGCCTCTAGACACGGGTGCACCGGTTGACAGCATGTTGCAGCTTCCTCGCGCCGTAAGGATGCGCAAGCAGCTCCTTGACGACTCCTTAGGGCAGGGGTGGGGAACCTTTTTTCTGCCAAGGGCCATTTGGATATTTATAACATCATTCGCGAGCCATGCAAAATTATCAACTTTAAAATTTGCCTCATATTTCGTCAAACATTGAGTTAATTCACCCCTAATGTGATGGCTGGAACTGCTTCTCTTTGGTGAGGCGTATGATGTTAGCTGGTATTGATGATGTTGCTACTCGCAACTGCTTTTCCAGGTTTGCTCCTAGATTTATTGAATTTCGAGTCCCGCCTGCGGTTGCCTTGGCAGGGCCAGATGGAATGATTTTGCGGGCCTTATACGGCCCGCGGGCCAGACGTTCCCCACCCCTGCCTTAGGGAATCTGCGGCGTCGGGCAGGGCACGCGCAGGTGACTTCCGCTTCTGGCGAGGGTGGTCGGTTGATTCTTCACGATGGCCTTTTAATGTGGAGGCAGGAAACGTTGGATCGTTGGCAGGTTGTCATTCTTTTTAACCTCTGGGGCGGCTTGGTTCGTGCGCTGCATTGGAAAAAATTGTTACACTTTGGAGTTCAGAAGTCACTGTTGACATTGCAACAGGATTATTATTGGCTGATAGCCGATGTCTCCAAATGTATCCAATCTTGTACGGCATGTGCTCAGAGAAAACCGCCACAGCAGAAATGCCACCCGCCGCTGCAATCTATTTCGGTCTCGCGTATCAATGAGTTGGTGGCACTCGTTGTCTTAGGGCCCTTTCTAGTCACATCTAGAGGGAACAAATTCCTTTTGGTGGGTGTTGAATATTTTTCTTGCTGGCCGATGGCTTGACCGCTACCGGACCAGTCGGCGGCCTCCATTGCCGACGCGTTTTTGAACGGGTATGTTATGGATAAAGGTGCTCCCGAACAGCTGCTTACGGACCAGGGTCGGAACTTTTCCTCTAAATTGTTGCGCGAGGTCTGCGATGCTTTGTGCATTAAAAAAATCAGAACGTCGCCATACCACCCTCAGACAGACGGAATGGTCGAACGTTTGAACAGGATCCTGTCTGCCATTCTCTGTCAGATGGTGGATACCAGGCAGGCAGATTGGGATCTGCATGTGTCGAGCGTGCTCACTACGTATAGGATGGCCCCGCACGCTTCCACGGGATTTTCGCCATTTTTCCCTATGTATGGGCGGGAGAACGTACCCCCTATAGATTCCCAATTGGGTGCACCGATTGCTAACACTAAATCTAAACTGCCGGAAAACGTCTGCGGTTCCTTGCCGTGGATTTCTGAGGCACGGGAGGTTGCTAAAATCAACACCGCCAAGACATAAGCGCGCAATGAACGTTATGCGCACAGATCTGACCATCACCTGTTAAGGTCCGTCGGCGACAGGGTTTGGGTACATTGCCCTCAAGTGCCCATTGGCACCTCCCCTGAGCTGCATAGGCCCTGGCACGGACCTGTGGAGGTGGTCGAAGTCAAACGTCTTCATTGTGTGCGTATCCGGGCGGGCCGCCGTCGTTGGTTCGTCCACCGCACGTTGTTGAATCCATTTGTCCCTCCTTGGCTTGCTCCTTCATCCTCACAAATTGAACTGCCGAAGTCTGATGTGTCTGACGAACCTGGGGCAACACAGGTGCGTGATGATCGCTCGGAGGGATCTGTTTTACTGCCCACAGTATCCGAGCCTCTGACTACCGACGTGAGCTGCGACCCCGAGCGGGCCGACCCTGCTGCGAAGGAGCCCTCCGCTCCACCATCGCTCATCCTGCCGCCCGGCGTGCTGACCACAGAAGAGCAGGAGGCAGTTTCTGTCGCTGGTCCAGCATCGCGGACTCGCTCCAAGACGCTTCGATTTCGTTGAATTCGCCACATGCTGTTCTTATACCCTTGTTTTACTGTGTTCATTCGTTGTATTCTCTTGTTAATGGTTACAGCGACAGCAACACGCCCGCCGTGCCCTCGATTCCCGGCACTGGCTTCCGATACCGCAGCGGAATAAGCATCTGCGAGCCAGGTGGAATGTCAACCGAAACCTCGGACAGCGCCTGCACCTGGCGGTCAGGAGCGGACTGGCCCCACGGTGACGGCAAGAAGGAAATTTTCTGGCCCCCCGGTAATTCAATACAATTCTGATCCACCCTTATCTGAATGGGCATTTTCGCCAGGAAATCGGTCCCCAATAAGCATGGCACCGCGAGGGACCTGGAGATCAACACTGTCCCTGAAGCCGAAACACCCCCAACCGATATACTCGCGTCCACCTGACCCACAATGCCCATACTCCCTCCGTTCGCCGCTATGCACGAGTCGTAAACCGGTCGTACCCGCCCCGGCGGAATGGACAGGAGATGGAATATCACGTCGGAGATAATGGTCGCGGACGCACCCGAGTCCACCAAAATGCGCACGTCGACCCCTTGGATCGAGCCTGGCACAGTCGACGACCCAGTAGCGGCCGCAACCACCCTCCGTGCCAATTTCCGCCACTGCGTCAGCGAGCGACGCGGATCTCTCAGCGCCCCCCCGTTAGGAATGTCTCCCGGACCGCATACTGACGGTGATGCATGAGATGACAGGCCTTGCCGGGTGTCTGATGCGTACTGACTTGCCTGACATGGTTTATTTTCCTGCATCGCGTCCCTGGCAGGGACCTCCGGCTGGAGAGGCGGCCGAGAGCGACCCCAACACTCCCTCACGAAGTGTCCCCGACGGCCGCAGTGAAAGCACGACGAGTCGGCTCGTCGTCCGGCTCCCCCTCTGTCTTGCCGATCCCGCAGCGGTGGGCCCGAGTGCAACTCCACTCCCCCTCGAGTAGCCCACTGTGCCGATGCTACCGCCAGCTCCTCAGGCCCCATCTCGCCCCGTACGTAGATGGCTTTGGACGGATCCCACCCGGCGGCACCACCTTCGATGTTGGGGCTCCCCGTCCAGGCCGTCACCTGCTTCCACCGGCGTAGGTTGAATTGCGCGTCCCGGCACTTAGCCGCCATCCGGGAGGTCAGCTGCTCATGGCCGCACACCGGCATGGGGATGCCCAAATCCCTGGACAGCTCCAACATCTTGCCCAATATTAAAGGCTCCAGCAAGTCGGGCTCCGTGTCCGGATATGCGGCCATAGCCAGCTCTAACACAGTGCCCCGGAAAGCCACTGGCGATTCTTCTGGTGCCCGTTGCCGCTGCACGAATCTGCGATGTGCGTTGTCTGGGGGCTCGTAAGCTTCTGCCATTTCCTCGAACACTCCTTTCAGCGTCGTCTTCCTCGCAGCCTTGATGGAGCGGAAGAATATCACAGACTCGTCGTCCAGGAGCGTCGGCAGGACCTCCAAGGCTTCCGCATCCGTCCACTTGGCGGATCGGACCGCCGCCTCAAAACGGCAGGCAAATGCACTCCAATCCCCGCCAACTGAGAACTCCTTAACCATTGTCAGACGATGGCTGTGGGTCCCCGAGTCGCCGTCTCCCGCTGCAGGTGTTCCACGCGGTGGCGACAAGATGGCGTCTCCATGCGGTGGGGGCAAGATGGCGGCTTCCCGTGGTGGAGGCGACAAGATGGCGGCTTCCCGCCGTTCGTCCCCGACCACACCCAAGATGGCGGCGTCTTGCCGCGTGTCGGAGAGGGCGGGAAGCGTCGCACAGGCCCCAATGGCGGACGGCTCGGCCCCACTCAAAGGCTCCCCGCATTACACATATGTAACCAACCGTGCTAATTGGAGGTGCGGGAGAAGGATAACAAACTATAGGTCTCTGTGCGAGTCTATGGTTCTCTGTGAGAGCCTATGGTTCTCCGTGTACTGAGTCTATGGGTCTCCGTGTATAGAGTCTATGGGTCTCTGTGTACAGAGTCTATGTGTCTCGTGTACATAGTCTATGGGTCTCCGTGTACTGAGTCTATGTGTCTCCGTGTACTGAGTCTATGTGTTTCCGTGTACTGAGTCTGTGTATCCGTGTACTGAGTCTATGGGTCTCCGTGTACAGAGTCTATGGTTCTCCGTGTACTGAGTCTATGGGTCTCTGTGTATAGAGTCTATGGGTCTCTGTGTACAGAGTCTATGTGTCTCCGTGTACTGAGTCTATGTGTCTCCGTGTACAGAGTCTATGGGCCTCCGTGTACAGAGTCTATGGGTCTCCGTGTATAGAGTCTATGGGTCTCTGTGTACAGAGTCTATGTGTCTCGTGTACTGAGTCTATGGGTCTCCGTGTACATAGTCTATGGGTCTCCGTGTACTGAGTCTATGTGTCTCCGTGTACTGAGTCTATGTGTTTCCATGTACTGAGTCTATGTGTCTCCGTGTACTGAGTCTATGGGTCTCTATGTACAGAGTCTGTGTCTCCGTGTACAGAGTCTATGTGTTTCCGTGTACAGAGTCTATGGGTCTCTGTGTACAGAGTCTATGTGTCTCGTGTACTGAGTCTATGGGTCTCCGTGTACATAGTCTATGGGTCTCCGTGTACTGAGTCTATGTGTCTCCGTGTACTGAGTCTATGTGTTTCCATGTACTGAGTCTATGTGTCTCCGTGTACTGAGTCTATGGGTCTCTATGTACAGAGTCTGTGTCTCCGTGTACAGAGTCTATGTGTTTCCGTGTACAGAGTCTATGGGTCTCTGTGTACAGAGTCTATGGCTCTTGGCTGCCCGCTGCCTCGCTCGTCTCGACCACGGGGAAACCATCGCCCCGCGCGAAGATGACAATTCAAGGGTGGTGCAGTAGAGGATTCCGATGAACAAGGGGGTCAGGTAGGTTACAACAACAAATACGATACAAAAACACGATACGAGTTGCAAGGTATAGCGAAGGTGAACAAATCTAAATGGCTCATTGGCCCCAATGAGCCATTTAGATCTTCTTTCAGAAGTGTCCTGGATATCGTAACAAAACATTGCTCAAGGAAGTGGGATTATCGCCATCATAGTGTGGAAATGTATAGCCGCTCACACTGCACCAGGTACTCATTTGAGGCTGAGTCGACATAAGAGAGACCCAGGACCGGTTCAAATCATCGTCACCGGTGTTGGCCGCGAGCGGGAATCGAACTCGTGCCGGCCGGGTTTGTAGCGCAGCGCGGCTGACCGCTCCGCGCCCGGCTCTCCGCGTGACACCAACACGGGCCGTTGCGCGTCGTCGCTTTAACATGTTCTCTGTCCATATTTTGTTTGTTGCGGTTGCACCCGACTTAAGAGCCGCATGGCTCACAGGGCTATACCGAATAATTAAAACTTGAATCTTGAAAACGTGCGCCACTCACTCGTGTGCGATTACTGCCCCCTGGTGGTGTGGAGCGGTTACTGAGCGAAACTCGCACGGTGGTCAACCACCGCGCTGCAGCTCACAAATTAACTCACTCACTCATGCACCCACTCACTCAAACACCCACTCACCCACTCACTCAAACACCCACCCACTCACTCAAGCACCCACTCACTCATTCATGTACCGACTCACTCAAACACCCACTCACTCAAACACCCACTCAAACACCCACTCAAACACCCACTCAAACACCCACTCACTCATTCATGCACCCACTCACTCAAACACCCACTCACCCACTCACGCATTCATCCATTCACCCACTCACCCACGCATCAATTCACCCACTCACCACACTGCAGGTCTCCCCCTTCCCCTATACAGACCACGCGAGTAGCGATAGAAGAGTGAAGGGGTGAGCGAGTGAGGGGCCGTCCATAAATGACGTCACGCACCTAGGGGGGGGGGTAAAAAATTTGTGACGATGTGTGACGAGGGGGGGGGTTTGAGAAATGTGACGTCACATCAAAATGCGCAACTGTAATGAAATATAGACGACACGTTCTACTTAATTAGATTGATGTAGGAGAAAACATTTATCAAAAAGTCTGAGTGTAGCGGCACATTACATACGCACTACAATGACAATAGTTTAAAGCGATATGAAGCATGATATTTTGGGGGGGGGGGCACAGCTTTGTGACGTCATATTTTAGGGGGGGGGGGTCTGACTTTTTGTGACGTCGTGTGACGAAGGGGGGGGGGGGGTCAAAAATCGTCCAAAATCGCGTGACGTAATTTATGGACGGTCCCTGAGTCCGTGAATATGTGGGTGTGTGAGTGAGTGGGTGAGTTGGTGGGTGAGTGGGTGGTTGAAGCACACAAAGCCTCGCCGCTGAAACCATCATCACGCGAACTCCTCTCGTCATCCTCACGACAACTTCTGGCTGGCCGTCGAACAAAGACGGTGATCACCGGATCATTGCGTGGCGCTTTCAGAAGCTATATACACTACACTATACACTACATTATACACTACACTATATACTACACTATACTACACTATACTACACTATACACTACACTATACAGTACACTATACACTGCACTATACACTGCACTATATACTACACTATATACTATACTACACTATACACTACACTATACTACACTATACACTACTATATACTACACTATACTACACTATACACTACACTATACTACACCATACTACACACTACACTATACTACACTACATACTACACTATATACTACACTACATACTACACTATACTACATACTACACACTACACTATATACTACACTATACTCGATACTGCACACTACACTATACTACACTATACTACACACTACACTATACACTACACTATACACTACAATATACACTACACTCTATACTACATACTACACTATACACTGCAATACACTATACACTAAACTCTATACTGCACACTACACTATATACTACACTACACACTACACTACACACTACACTTTCCATCGAATAAAGACGGTGGTCACTAGATCATCGCGCGGCGCTTTCAGACGCACTATTTCCACGGCCGTCTGGAACGCTCTTCCCCGCCGATGTTAGTGTAGTGGGTTCTCACACGACAGAGACGGTGAAGTAGAGGCAACAATATTTATTTTAACTCAACGCTTGATACGGGGCAACGTCTACAACACTAAGAAGGGGTAACGGCCCCTTCACTCGTACTACACTAGGAGACACCCCAAGGCTACCTGCCTATCTACCTACGCTCCCAGGTCCTCCGCTAAGGGCTCTAAGGGAGGCTACATGACCTGGCCCAGCCAAGGCGCACCGCTGGCTTGCTCTGCCCGGCCCTGAGAAGGACTGCGGGTCAGAGGAGTCCCAGGGTCAAGCTAGCCGGTCTTCAGTCTTCAACTGGGTCTTTGGACTTTGGCTCGCGAACACTGCCCCTAGGTCTCTGGCTCCCCGTCTCTAATACAAATTCCCCACCGAGTGGCGGGGTTCTGAGGGATCACAGCACACCCCGCAACCCACACCCGTTGGGAGGGGCGTGGGGGATCCAAAGCCCACACAGCCCCCTGCGGGTAAGCCAAGGGTGGTAGCTGTAACCGATGTGTGTTTGTCCCGTAACACCACGACATTAGGAAGCCCACTGGGAGCTGCGCTGCACTTTGAAATCGTCGTCTACATTTGTAATGCGAGCGCAAGCGGGGTTCGCTGCTGGCCTTTGGACCAATCATACGGCCCGGGGTATTGGGGGGCGGAGCCAGTATGGGGGCGTATGTGAAGGTCCCCGCTCACCTCGGGTCCAATCGGAAGCGAGGTGAGTGGGGGCGGAACCTAGGGGCGGTGCCAGCAGGGCGCGATGGGGAGGCGAGATCTGGAAGGTTCGGAAGGGCGTGGTTTGAGGGAGGAGACAGGGTCACGTGGTGAAGGGGATATAGGTGGGAGCCGGAAGGGCTCCAGGTCAGTTGTTGGAGTGAAGAAGGGGGACCACGTTGTGTGGCCGGAGGGAATCCGCGCCATCAGCCACGTGGCTGCAGGGGCTTTAGCACACCGTCGGCCAGCGGTGTGCGGAGCGGGGGGAGCGGGAAATACTGACAAAAGAGCGCGTGCAGGGTGCGTCGCGAGGAGCAGCTGGTCCGGTGTCGGGACCAGCGGGGTGCGGGTGTTAACCCGAATAAAGAGTGACGGAGACCAAGCAGTGCGTGGCGAAGTCTTTTATTACACTGGTGCAAGAAGTGGTTCGAGATGTCAAAGCATCTCAAAAAGAAGAATCAACCAACGCCTTCTTCGGATGACGACGGGGACCTTCCTCCAGCGGTAGCGGTCCCGGACATGGAAGGCGCGGAGGGGACGGCGGCAAGCGACACTGCGGGAGTGCAAGATGTCGTCGCGGGAGCCGGCCCGTCTACATCTTCAGGCGCCGAGGACGGCTGGCGGCACGTGGCGGAGCAGATTGATTCGCTATGGGCCGTTTTGCTGGACTTGGTCACCCTGGTCGCGACGGCGCCGGGACAACCACGCTTCGGGCCTCTGAGGGGAGAAGCTTCGGGTGGGCCCGAGCCATCCGCCATTGCGGCCTCTGCGAGGCTTCCCGCCTTCTCCGACACGCGGCAAGACGCCGCCATCTTGGGCGCAGTCATGACAGACTGGCGGGAAGCTGCCATTTTGTCACCGCCGCGTGGGACGACCGCTTCGGGTGACAGCAGCGGCGGGACCCGCAGCCACCGTCTGAAAACTTTAAAGGAATTTGCCGTTGGTGGGGATTGGAGCGCATTCGCTTGGCGTTTCGAATCATCTGTCCGCTCCGCCAAGTGGACGGATGAGGAGGCCTTGGAGGTCCTGCCAACGCTCCTCGATGACGCATCTTTAAAGTTTTTCCGCTCCATCCCGGCTGCTAGGAAGGCGACGCTAAAGGGGGCTTTCGACGACATGGCAGAAGCATACAAGCCACCGGACGACGCTCATCGTAGATTTGTCCAAAGACAACGGGCACCGGAGGAATCACCCGTGGCCTTCCGTGGCGCTGTGATTGCGCTGGCCATGGTCGCGTACCCCGAGACCGAGCCCGACTTGTTGGAGCCCTTGATACTGGGGAAGATGTTGGAGTTGTCCAAGGACCTGGGCATCCCACTGCCCGAGTAAGGCCATGAGCAGCTAACCTCCCGGTTGGCGGCCAAGTGCCTCGACGCGCAGTTTAACTTGCGCCGTTGGCCGCAGATGGCCGCCTGGATGGGCAATCCGGCCGTTGATAAAAAACCCGTTGGTTGGACACCATCGAAGGTCTTCTTCGTCCCAGACGATGCGGGGCCTGGAGATCTCACTGCGGCGGCGGGCCAGTGGATTCCACGGATGGGAATGGTGCCACGTGAGGGGCCCTCGTCGGCGGATCGCCGGGACGCTGTGGGGGCCGGGCGGTGGGCCGACAGGGCATGTTACCGCTGCGGCCGTCTCGGACACTTCGCGCGCGACTGCCGGGGTCGACCTCATCCACCTTTTCGCCCGGAGTCCCCGACCAAGGACGCGCCATCGACGTCGGATGGTGACCCGTGTCAGGCAAGTTGGTACGCACAGACACCCGGCAAGGCCTATCACCTCATTCATCGTTATCTGCGTGCGTTCCGGTGCCTGTCTTAACGAGGGGTCTCTAATTAATTCGCATCAGATGGTGACGCAGTGGCGGAAACTGGCTCGCAGGGTCGTTGCGGCCGCCACAGGGTCCTCTACCGTGCCGGGCTCTATACAAAGAGTCGACGTGCGGATTTTAGTTGATTCGGGCGTGTCCGCCACTATCGTCTCGGACGTCATTTTCCATCTCCCATCCATTCCGCTGTTGCGGGTACGTCCGGTTTTCGATGCCTGTGTTGCCGCTAACAGGGGGAGTATGGGCATCGTGGGTCAGGTGGAAGCACGCATTTTCGTTGGGGATGTGTCGGCTTCGGGGACGGTGTTGATCTCCAGGTCCCTCGCTGTACCTTGCTTATTGGGGACCGATTCCTGGTAAAGATGCCAATTAAGATAAGGGTCGATCAGGGTTGCATTGAGTTACCGGCGGGCCGTAAGATTTTCTTTCTGCCGTCGCCATGGGGCTGGTCTGCCCCGGACCTCCCGGTGCAGGCGCTGTCCGACGTCTCGGTCGACATTCCTCCGGGCTCATAAATGCTCATTCCGCTGCGCTATCGGAAACCCGTGCCTGGGGTTCAGGGGGCGGCGGGTGTGTTGCTGTCGCCGTCCAATGCTGTTACGGGCGGCTGGGCGCTAGTCGCAGCCCGGACGATTGTTTGTCCTGGTCCGCCTCCGTTTTAGCAAGTTTTAAACGGAGGCGCGGACAATGTTGTGGTGCCAGCCGGTACAGTCTTGGCCCATGCCACTACCGCTTTTACAGCCCACGCTGAAGGGGATTGCCAGGGTCTCGTGGCGGGGGTTTCAGCTTCTACGTCACTGGACTATTGATGGATCGCTGGGTTGTGTCAGGAAAACGCATCCCTGACTGTGTACCAGCGGTCCGCGCTTCGCACGCTGCTGTCCAAATATTCCGACGTCTTTAGCAAGGATGATTTTGATCTGGGACGCACCTCGCTGCTTTCCCATCACATTGATACCGGGGATGCTAGTCCCATACGTATGAATCCGCATCGGTTGAGCCTCTCGGAGAGGGATCACGTCCGCGGCGCAGTGGATGATATGCTGGCCGCTGACATTATCTCTCCATCCAACAGCCCATGGGGTGCTCCGGTTGTTCTGGTGAAAAAGAAGGATGGTAGCCTGCGATTTTGTGTGGATTTTCGGAAGCTAAATAAAGTGTCGGTTGCAGACGCGTACCCCTTGCCGCGTATTGACGATTCCCTCGATGCCTTGTCTGGGGCGAAATTTTTTTCGACCCTCGACCTCTCCTCGGGGTTCTGGCAGCTTCCCCTGGACGAGTCGTCGAGGGAAAAGACGGCTTTCCGTACGCCGCAGGGGCTTTTTCAATTTAATTGTCTCCCGATGGGATTGAACGCCGCCCCTGCTACGTTCCAGAGGTTAATGGAACTCGTGTTGACCGGCCTGCAGTGGGACACGTGCCTGATATATTTGGACGACGTCATTGTTTTCAGTCGCACGTTTGAGGAGCATCTTCAGAGATTGGATGCTGTTTTCGCTAGGGTGCGTTCCGCTAATTTGAAATTTAAGCCCAAGAAGTGTCACCTTTTGCAACACTCTGTGCGCTATTTGGGTCACATTGTCAGCCCTGATGGTGTGGCCACGGACCCGGACAAGACGGCGTGCGTTCGGGACTGGCCGACTCCGGCCATGGTGGGTGACGTACGTCGATTTGTCGGGTTCACTTCCTATTACCGCAGATTTGTGCCAAATTTAGCTACGATTGCTAGGCAGCTGCACCTCCTTACGGTGAAGAATCAGCGGTTCAAATGGGGGCTGGAGGAGGAGAAGGCTTTCGCGGTCTGCGCGATCGATTGTCTTCAGCGCCGATGCTGGATAACCCTGATTTCGCTTTGCCCTTAATTTTGGACACCGACGCTAGTGACACGGGTATTGGCGCCGTCCTATCGCAGTGTAAGGGGGGAATCGAACGTGTTGTGGCTTACGGGAGTCGCGTTCTCTCTCCGGCTGAGACACGCTATTGCGTCACCCAGCGGGAATTGTTGGCTATCGTGCATTTTGTCCGCCAATACCATCTGTATCTGTATGGCCGGAAATTCATTGTTCGCACGGACCATGCGGCTTTGCAATACTCCTTGAGAGTTGACCAGCCATCTCGCCAGCTGGCACGATGGCTGAAAACTTTGCAGGAGTTCTCGTTTGACATTCATTATCGTAGGGGTTCGCGTCACGCTAATGCGGACGCGCTCTCCAGACTGTCGCATGGATCCGCCTGCGCGTGTGCCTCGGGCACGAATAGGTGCACGCGGGTTCCACAGCCCCCGCGGCCGGTCATATCCGCTGTGGAGAAGCCCGCAAACTCCACGTGTCCGGAGCCGGTTGATGGGGTTTTGAATTTGCCGCGTTTTGTGTGGGTTCGGGAACAATTGCTCGATGACTCTCTTGCGGCCTTGCGGAGTCAGGCTGCAAAGTCGAAGGGGTGTCCGTAATCTGATGGCATGCCGGGAGCGGCTCTCCGGGACGGGTTGTTGATGTGGAGAGAGGACTTGCGGGGTCGCTGGCGCCTGGTCGTTCCGTTGTCGTTGCGATACGAGTTGATTCGGATTCTGCACGCTGAGAAGTTGTTACATCTCGGGGTGCAGAAAACCTTGTTGACGTTACAACGTGATTATTTTTTGCACGGCATGATGACTGACGTCGTTGGGCACATTCGGTCGTGCCCCCACTGTGCCCGGCGGAAGCCGCCCTAAACAACCGTATGTTCCCCCAGTGCAGTCGATTAAAGTGACGCAGGTGAACGAATTAGTGGCGTTGGACATTCTGGGGCCCTTTCCCCCATCCGCTCGGGGAAACAGATTTTTGTTGGTCGGAGTCGAATATTTTTCGCGATGGCCAATGGCTTGGCCTTTGCCCGACCAGTCTGCGTCGTCTATCATGGAAGCATTCCTGTTCGGGTACGTGATGGACAAGGGGGTGCCGGAACGACTGCTCACGGACCAGGGGCGAAATTTTTCTTCGAACCTACTGCGGGATGTGTGCGACGCATTGGGAACTAAGAAAGATCGGACCTCTCCATACCATCCACAAACTGATGGGATGGTTGAACAGTTGTCGGCCATGTTCTGCCATACGGTTAGCAAGAAGCAGGCCGATTGGGATTTGTATTTCCCGGGAGTGCTCTCCGCTTACCGGATGGCACCGCATGCGTCGACGGGGTATTCACCTTTCTTTTTAATGTACGGTCGCGAGAATGTGCCGCCTGTGGAGGTGCGAGTCCGTTCAGCGCGTGGCGGAAGCGCGAGACGCGGCCCGATTGGCTACGGCCAAGACCCAGGCCCAGAACGAACGGTGCGCCCGGCGCTCTCATCGTGTGTCCCCTTGGCGGGTGGGGGACATGGCCTGGCTCCACTGCCCACAGGTGCCGGTGGGGACCTCCCCTAAATTGCACAAACCCTGGCATGGTCCAGTGGTGCTGATTGAGGTTCCTAGTCCCCAGTCTGCACGCGTTCATGTTGGGTCGCGCCGTTGGTACGTCCACACGTCCCGTTTGAAGCCCTACGTTACCCCTCATGTCGATGCGTCATCTCCTGACGTTGCCTTGCCGGTGTCTGTCGCGTCCAACGTGCCACTGCCCTTGCTTGTTCAACCTGCAAGCGCGCCTGTCGTGCCTCTTGTCGACGGGCCGATGGTGATGCTACCGGACACGGGGATTTCTGCACCGGGTGGGCCTACCACTGCGACGGGAGCACCTGTTTCCGCTGCCTCTTCGACCCTGCCGAGGCTGCGGCTGCCAGGGGCCCCGATTTCGGGCCTGTCAGATGCGCGGGATTCTGCAAAGGACGGGCCTCCACCAGCGGCGGATGATTCAGTTTCCGTCGCTCCTCACACCCCGTCCGAACTGCGGTCTCCAAGGGCGCCAGTTCTCGTGAAGGACGGGCCGGCGGCCCACACTCGTTCCAGATCCCTTCCCTTTCGTTGATTCTATTCGTCGTTAGTGTTGTTTCCGTCATGTCTGTTGTGGCCTGTCGCTCGCATTATTTAATCCTGATTCAGCCGGGATGGCTGGTCCTTTACATCAGGGGGGGGGTCATGTAATGCGAGCGCAAGCGGGGTTCGCTGCTGGCCTTTGGGCCAATCATACGGCCCGGAGTATTGGGGGGCGGAGCCAGTATGGGGGCGTATGTGAAGGTCCCCGCTCACCTCGGGTCCGATCGGAAGCGAGGTGAGTGGGGGCGAAACCTAGGGGCGGAGCCAGCAGGGCGCGATGGGGAGGCCAGTTCTGGAAGGTTCGGAAGGGCGTGGTGTGAGGGAGGAGACAGGGTCACGTGGTGAAGGGGATATAGGTGGGAGCCCGGAAGGGCTCCGGGTCAGTTGTTGGAGTGAAGAAACGGGACCACGTTGGGTGGCCGGAGGGAATCCGCGCCCTCAGCCACGTGGCTGCAGGGGCTTCAGCACACCGTCAGCCAGCGGTGTGCGGAGCGGGGGGAGCGGGAAAGACTGACGGAAGAGCACGTGCGGGGCGCGTCGCGAGGAGCAGCTGGTCCGGTGTCGGGACCAACGGGGTGCGGGTGTCAACCCGAATAAAGAGTGACGGAGACCAAGCAGTGCGTGGCGAAGTCTTTTATTACACATTGACAAACTCGTTTCTTAAGAGCTGATGCTGCTGCTTGTTGTTGTGTTTAGTTTGTTGTCCTTCCCCCTGCACCTCCGGTTAGCGCGGTTGGCTAAGTACGGTGCGAAAGAAGTTTAAATAAAGACAACGATCCCCCGTATAGACTTAACAGACTGTTATGGCAAGTGCTGGGTGACCAGCACCACGCCTTACCGCCTTTGTTTCCCCAGTGGCGATGTTTAAACACCGCACCAGGTACGCATTTGAGGCTGAGTCGACCGAGGGGACACCCAGGACCGGTTCAGATAATCGTCTACTGGTGGCCGTGAGGGGGAATCGAACTCGGGTGGCCGGGTTCGTAGCGCAGCGTGCTAACCTCTACATCACTGCTCCCCACGAAGATCAAGGTACACAGAGTGCATGCGATGAGCATGATGTACGTATGTGCCGGGCCCCCCTCTCTCTCAATCTCCCGGTGCGGCAGCTGAAACGTCGCGGGCCAGTTTTGGTGTCATCGGGTTCACTCCCACCACGGTGAAGTCGATTGGTAGGTCACGTGCCGTGGTGGGGTAAAGTGTGGGTCACTTCCCACCTCCTATTCCCAAAACATCTGTCCAGCGTGGAAGAGTAGACCAAACGCCGGCTCCTCTCCAGAGCTCGGCTCTGCTGCACCTCCGGTCGGGGTCGGCCCCCAGTGTTGCCCCTCGGTGAGTGGGTGGGTAGGCGAGTGAGTGGGTAGGCGAGTGGGTGGGCGAGTGAGTCGGTGAGTGGGTGGGTGACTAGGTGAACGAGTGGGTGAGTGAATGAGCGGGCGAGTGATTGGGTGAATGGGTGGGTGAGTAGGTGGGCGAGTGGGTGATTAGGTGAATGAGTGGATGGGTGAGTGAGTGAGTGGGTGAGTGGGTGATTAGGTGAATGAGTGGGTGAGTGAGCGGGTGGGTGGGTGGATGAGTGGGTGGGTGGGTGAATGGGTGGGTGGGTGGGTATGTGGGTGGGTGGGTATGTGTGTGGGTGAGTGGGTGGGTGACACCGTGACACTGACACCGCGACACACTGACACCGTGACAGACACCGTGACACTGACACTGTGACACCGACATTAATTGAAAATCCGGATATAAAAAAATGACAACACACGACACCGCCAAAATCTAAAACGTTTATCCGAAAGCAGTTACACTTGATTAGGAAATTCATCAACACCACCACCATCATAACAATAATAATTGTATTATAACTATTATGATTGGAACTGCCACGTGAAACATCGACTCCACACACAAACGTCTGTCCCGCGCACCCCCACGTCACACGCAAGCTGCAGGAGCCACCGCTGGCAGAAGACTCCTCCGCTACGGGGGAAACTTCAGAGCCCTCTATCCGGGTATTTGGCCTACTCTTCCACGTGGGAGAGTAGGCCAAAGAGGTGCGAGTCGCACCCACATTTCACCCCACCCACATGGGTATGATTGGTATCCGTCCGTCGCTCCGACGTCAATTGGGGTCGCCGTGGAGGCGAGGAGATGTTGGCTCCCTCGGCTGGTGTGCAGGGCGTGGGTTCGATCACGACCCTGGCAATGCCTGCTGCTGCTGTGTATTTGTAGTTTGCTTTGCGTGTCTCTCATCATCATCATCATGACGGTGGTGAGATGTTAACTACCTTCCCTGGTATGCAGAAGGTCGTGGGTTCTATCACGACCCTGACGCCTGCTGCTGTATATTTGGACTGTGCGTGTCTCTTTCTCCCTGTGGTCCTGAAGGTTTGTTCCTCTTGCACATTTAGAATCAACGTCACGCGTTCAGAGCAATTTGTCTGCTGCTATAAACTTTCCACGCGATGATAACGATGATGAAGAGTCCACTTCGGCTGAGCTATCATGTGGTGGCCAGGTCGCTTCTGAAGAAGAGCCGCTACATAGCAACTCAGTGGGGCCTTACAGCTGGTAACATAAACACAACAGTTTAGTTTAGATTCAATGCGCTTTTGGGTTGTTATTTTATCGTTATTTTGATTCAGGTAAGTCTCACCCAGTCTCAAGACCCTCTTGCAGGAGAGTCCTGCTTCACAGGTAAGCGGGCGATGCTGCTGCTGCTGTGACCACGATTGAGTGATTTGCCCGGGGTTATTCCTCGGCACGGTATATCTCAATGAGCAATGGCGCTTCCTCGGTGTGTGGTCGATATCTCAGCTCTGGGCAACCCACCTAGAACAAGGGGAGCACGTAGCCACTATGCGCGCACGCACGCACGCAGACATGCACGCAGACGCGCATACACACACGCGCACGCAAAGACAACGATCCCTCCACCCCCATAAAGCTGCTAGTGAGCAGCACCTCTGAAGGCCGCCACAACACATTCACTCACACTCGCTCACATTCACTCACACACACTCATTCTCACACTGTCACACTCTCTCACACTCTCTCAAACTCTCTCACATTCAGATTCACTCGCACACCCTTACCAACACCAATACCCACCATTCGCCTCGATGTGACGGTGACGTCACCAAAGGCGCATGTGCCAGGCCAGGTGCACTTTGAGGCCACGTGAAGTGTCGAAGGCTCGCTGGCAGGACATCACAGGAACAGACCCAGCAGGTGCCATGGGTTGGCTGAGATGACTGGCAGATGCACACAACTGTACCCCCAACAATGCCGTATTTTAGCCACCCGGTGTTCCGCTCGTTGTTGTGAGCCTCGCTCCTCTGCCCTCCGTTGTTGTTGGAGGGCGACTGCCTCCAATTGCCCAGTAGTGTCCTTCATGAGCCTCCTCCTCCACAGAGGCCGATCTTGACACTGCTGGTACCAGTCATTGGCAAGCTGCTGGGGCATGTGATGTCTGGGTATTCAGGCTACACGACCCAGCAACCGCAGCCTCGCCTGCCAGAGGAGCTCTCCAGATCTACAAGCTCCTCACACAATCCAGCCTGCAGGTTAAACCCAGGATGGATCGTAGGCAGGGCCAGCCTGAATGTGTTTAACTGGCTCACTCAATCACACACACACCCAGACCCACTCACACCCACTCCCGCTCACACCCACTCACTTTCACTCACACATACACTCACACCCACTCACTCACACCCACTCACTCACACACCCTCACTTTCACTCACAAAAGACAAAGATCTCCCCGTATAGATTGTACCAGACTGTTGGGGCAACTGCTGTTAGCGAGCACCTATGAAGGCCGGCACGGTACACAAGGGGGTGGGTGGCCAGCACCACGCCCGACCGCCTTTGTCTCGTCAGTAGCAATGTTGTTACACACCGCACCAGGTATTCATTTGAGGCTGAGTCGACCTAGGGGAGGCCCATGACCAGTTCAGATAATCGTCACCGGTGTTGGCCGTGAGCGGGAATCGAACTCGTGTCACACCCACTCACTCACACTCACTCACTCACACTCACTCACACCCACTCACACCCACTCATACACACCCACTCATACACACTCACTCACACCCACTCACTCCCACTCACTCACACCCACTCACTCACACCCACTCACTCACACCCACTCACTCACACCCACTCACTCACACCCACTCACTCACACCCACTCACTCTACAGAGGGGGGGAGCAGAGGGGGGGAGGCTGCACAAACTCCAGACAAAAAGCCGGCACCTGGGTCCGGAAACAAACCCCTGGCGCTTCTCGCCACAAGGCGGCAGCATCCCCACCACCACCAACACCACCGGGACAGCCCTAAAAGAGGCACAGCACCGTGACTCTACAAGAGGTACGGTACACAGCACCGTGACCAGAGGTCGCAATCGGGTACCCGATACCCGTACCCTGCCCGATACCCGGCTACCCGTACCCGGCTGTGTACGGGTAGCCGTTTGCGACCCTGGTGCGGCCGGGTACGGGTACGGGTAGGCCGTGAGTCACTGGTGAGTCACCGTTTGTCACTCATTTTGGGTAGGGTACGGGTAGGGAACGGGTACCCGTACCCAGCCGGGTACGGGTACCCATTTGCGACCCTGGTGTGGCCGGGTACGGGTAAGGAATGAAAACCCGTTTGCGACCTCTGACCGTGACTCTACAAGAGGTAGGGCACACAGCACCGTGACTCTACAAGAGGCACACAGCACCGTGACTCTACAAGAAGCAGGGCACACAGCACCGTGACTCTACAAGAGGCACACAGCACCGTGACTCTACAAGAGGCACACAGAACTGTGACTACAAGAGGTAGGGCACACAGCACCGCGACTCTACAAGAGGTAGGGCACACAGCACCGTGACTCTACAAGAGGCACACAGCACCGTGACTCTACAAGAGGTAGGGCACACAGCACCATGATTCTACAAGAGGCAGGGCACACAGCACCGTGACTCTACAAGAGGCAGGGCACACAGCACCGTGACTCTACAAGAGGCAGGGCACACAGCACCGTGACTCTACAAGAGGCAGGGCACACAGCACCGTGACTCTACAAGAGGTAGGGCACACAGCACCGTGACTCTACAAGAGGCACACAGCACCGTGACTCTACAAGAGGCACACAGCACCGTGACCCTACAAGAAGCAGGGCACACAGCACCGTGACTCTACAAGAGGCACACAGCACCGTGACTCTACAAGAGGTAGGGCACACAGCACCGTGACTCTACAAGAGGCACACAGCACCGGAACTCTATAAGAGGCACGCAGCACCGTGACTCTAGAAGAGGCAGGGCACACAGCACCGTGACTCTACAAGAGGCACACAGCACCGTGACTCTAGAAGACGTAGGGCACCATGCGGTACGGCACGGCATCCGTGTAGCTGCGCCAGTCGGCGCCGTACTTGGCCGAGCAGCGGTGCTCGTCGCGCACGCAGCGGTGCACAAGCAGCACCCCGAGGTAGACGGCGTAGAAGTAGGGCAGCAGGTGCCCTCCGCCGCACGCCAGGCAGTACGCCAGCGCGCCCATCAGGTCGCCCGTGTAGTTGAAGTGGCGCGCCAGCCCCCAGAATCCCGACGCCAGCAGGCGGCTGCGGTGGCGCCGCCCGTCGGCGGAGGCGTAGGAGCACTCGACGGAGCGCGGGGGGGATCCCCAGATGAGGCAGCGGCCGTCCGTGCGCCGGAAGAGGTCCTTCTGGTGGTTGCTCACGCGGAACACAAAGTAGCCCGACAGGCCCAGCAGCAGCACGCCCACCGCGGCCGGAGTGGACAGCCGCACCGGGTTGTAGACCAGGTAGAGGCCCTGCAGGAGCACGCGCAGGGTGGGGAGGGGGTTAGGAGGTAGCAGTAGGGGCAGTGAGATGTTGACGACCTCGCCCAGTATGCAGGATGTCGTGGGGTTGATCCCAACCCCTGATGCCTGCTGTATATTTGGAGTTTACGTGTCTCTCTCTCTCTACCCGTGGTCGTGTGGATATTTCTTCTCCGGGCCCTCCAATTTTTCCCCTCCACATTTAGAATCGACATTACTCGTTTAGAGTATTCCTTTCTTGCTATAAATTTCCACACGACGATGATAAGCTGCTTCATTGAGCTATCATGACGTGTGATAGCGAGGGTCGCTTCTGAAAAAGAACTACACAGCTCAGTGGGGCCTTACCTGGTAACAATAAAAAAAATAGTAAAACAACGATTAAAATATGATAGCGGGTTGGGTTGGCAGAAGGGAGTAGGGATCGGGGTAGTGGTAGGGATCGTTGAAGTGGTTGGGGTTAGAGGCGCCTCACTGCCTGAGGCCGATGAAGTCTGACTGGCACAATTCAACATCGACTTACGTCGACTCCTGAGCTGCGATGTGCATCCCTCCGAGACCCACCAGCCAAACACGGCCAACATTCGCGCCCCGTTCCTCTCTCGAGCGACAATCACCGTGCAGTGATCACAGCCCTCCATCACCAAGCGGCAGAGCCATCAACGTTGCCCCGTCGTGAACAAAGTTTCGACCGCTACGGTGATTGATCGCTTAAGTCTACATGCCCCGAGTCGTTTGCTGTCATTGTGGCTTTAGTTTCCAGGTGTAGTCGAGCGAGATTCGTTTCACAAGCTCTGAGTGGGTTACTCATTTCCCACTGTGAATAACGACCGTGATCGTCACTGTTAGCCTGACAGACGCACACATGGATGCACGGATGGATGGACGGATGGACAGACACAGGGACACACGGACAGATGGATGGACACAAGGACGGATGCACGGACAGACGGATGCATAGAAACACGGACGGAACGCACGGATGCACACACAGACGAAAGGTCACGTGGATGGGACGCACGGACAGACACACGGACAGACAGACGGATGGACTCACGGACAGATGGTCAGACACATGGACAGAACGCACGGACAGACGGATGCACGCGCAGACACTCCGAGCGCGCAAACACTCCGAGCGTGCGTGCTGCGTAGCGAGCACTGGCTGAGCACCTGCAGCGTGTAGAGGTAGGGCAGCCAGACGCAGTCACCCCAGCCCAGATACCAGCCAAAGTGGTCGTGGCAGATGTCTATGGTCTTCAGGTACCACGCTTCGTTCCAGAAGAAGTCCAGCACGTAAATGGCCTGGGCGAAGAAAAGCAACCCAGGCAGTGCGTGTCAACGCAACTCGCCGCTTTAGATGCGGCCCGTTGTTGATGTGTTTAGTGATTAGTTTATTGCTCTTCTCCCCCCCCCGTACCTCCGATTAACGCAGTTGGCTGCGTGTGGTGGTGCGAAAGAAGTTCAACGCACACACATACAAACTACTATACGCTACACTATACACTACTATAGACTACACAACTATACAATACACTATACACTGCACTAAACACTACACTATACACTACTACACACGACACTACAATATACTACCCTCCTATATACTACACTACTAGACACGACACGAAACACTATACCACTCTAGTACATTAAGAGCTAATTTATTGGAGTGCTTTTTGTGTTTAGCGCACCTGGCTACATACGGTGCAAAAGAAGTTCAACGTACATCCTTCTAAGGAATGAATACGCTGGCTAGGAGATGTTAACTACCTCACCTGGCATACAAGAGGTCGTGGGTTCGATCCCGACCCTGACGATGCCTGCTGCTGTCTATTTCAGAATCAGAATATTTATTTAGACTGCAGGAGGAATCCGATAAGCTACAAAGCTCTTTGTAGGGGCACGAGGTCTGAACTTTACAACAACAACACTATACACACAAACGTGACAGTAGTGCAATGTACACCCCCCGCGTGTCGCCCCGCGTGTCCCTACCTGCAGCACGTTCACGAGCACCATGGAGTTGGTGACGTGTCCGTGCAGCTGCTGCTGCTTGGCAGCGAACGAGAGGTTGATGAGCGTCCAGGCCACGATGCCCGGGCGGCCGTTGAAGAAGAGCTTGAGGTCGAACCAGCGGCCAATGCGAGGGTTCAACTCGATGCCCATCATGAAGTCGTAGAACACGTTGCCCGTGAACTTGCTGCCAGCGGGAAACAACAACAACAACATGAACAACAACATGGACAATTACACAACCAATGGACAAAAACAACAACACAAACAACCGAGCGAGGATCTGTGAGTCTGTGGGTCTCTGTGTGAGTATGTGGGTCTCTGTGTGAGTCTATGGATCTGTGCGAGTCTATGGGTCTCTGTGTGAGTCTATGGGTCTCTGTGTGAGTATATGTGTCTATGTGTGAGTTTATGGGTCTCTGTGTGAGTCTGTGGGTCTCTGTGTGAGTCTACGAGTCTCTGTGTGAGTCTATGGATCTCTGTTTGAGTCTACGAGTCTCTGTGTGAGTCTATAGATCTCTGTGTGAGTCTATGGGTCTCTGTGTGAGTCTACGGGTCTCTGTGTGAGTCTATGGATCTCTGTATGAGTCTATGGGTCTCTGTGTGAGTATATGGGTCTCTGTGTGAGTATATGGGTCTCTGTGTGAGTCTATGGATCTCTGTGTCAGTCTACGGGTCTCTGTGTGAGTCTAGGGGTCTCTGTGTGAGTCTATGGGTCTCTGTGTGTGTCTACGGGTCTCTGTGTGAGTATATGTATCTGTGTGAGTCTACGAGTCTCTGTGTGAGTCTACGAGTCTCTGTGTGAGTCTATGGGTCTCTGTGTGAGTCTATGGATCTCTGTGTGAGTCTATGGGTCTCTGTGCGAATCTATGGGTCTCTGTGGGAGCGACTCACAGTAAGGAGTGGTGAGGTAGTGACCCACCCAGCCAGCGACTCACCAGTCTGCGGCGTTGCTAGGGAAGACGTAGGCCTTGAGCATGGCGAAGGCCGAGACGCCGTATCCCAGCAGGTTGGCGCACCACAGCAGCGAGCCCCAGTGGTCGAAGACGATGGTGGGAGAGAACCAGTGGAAGTAGGTCGCGTTGGCGGCCCACAGCAGGTGGGTGAGCAGCCAGGCCTGCAGGCCGTTCACCTGGTACAGCACCACCGCACCTGCACCACAGGGATGGCGACGGTGATGGTGGTGATGGTGGTGATGATGGTGGTGGTGGTGATGATGGTGGAGGTGGTGATGGTGGTGATGGTGATGGTGGTGATGGTGGAGGTGGTGATGGTGACCACGGTGATGGTGGTAGTGGTGGTGGTGGTGGTGATGATGGTGGAGGTGGTGATGGTGGTGGTGACCACAGTGATGGTGGTGGTGACCAAGGTGATGGTGACGAGAGTCGATCAGGGCGGCAGGATGGTGGCAAAGTGGTGAGACTCGGGCCTTGCGGCGAGAAGCGCCTGGGTTCGATTCCTGACTTGGGAGCATGTGGGGAGTCTGGGTGTTCTTACAGTGAGTGTGAGTGAGTGTGAGTGAGTGTGAGTGAGTGTGAGTGAGTGTGAGTGAGTGAGTGAGTGTGGGGAGCGGTCGTGGTAGCTGTTAGTGCTGCGCTACGAACCTGGCGATCCGGGTTTGATTCCCACCCATGGCCAACACCAGTGACGATTATCTGAACCGGTCCTGGGCCTCCCCTAGGTCGACTCAGCCTCAAATGAGTACCTGGTATGGTGTGTAAACATCACCACTGGGGAGAAAAAGGCGGCCGGGCGTGGTGCTGGCCACCAACCCCCTCGTGTGCAGTGCCGGCCTTTATAGGTGCTCGCTAACAGCACTTGCCCCAACAGTCTGTTAAAGGCTATATGGAGAATCTTTGTTTTTGTAGGTGAGTGCGTGGGTGAGTGTGGGTGAGTGTGGGTGAGCATGGGTGAGCATGGGTGAGCGTGGGTGAGCGTGGGTGTGTGCGTGGGTGTGTGCGTGGGTGAGCGTGGGTGAGCGTGCGTGGGTGAGTGTGGGTGAGTGTGCGTGGGTGAGTGTGGGTGAGCGTGGGTTAGTGTGGGTGAGCGTGGGTGAGCTTGGGTGTGTGCGTGGGTGAGCGTGGGTGAGTGTGCGTGGGTGTGTGCATGGGTTAGCGTGGGTGTCTGCGTGGGTGAGCGTGGGTGAGTGTGCGTGGGTGAGTGTGGGTGAGCGTTGGTGGGTGTGGGTGACCGTGGGTGTGTGCGTGTGTGAGTGTGGGTGAGCGTGGGTGAGTGTGGGTTAGTGTGCGTCGGTAAGCGTGGGTGAGGGTGGGTGGGTGAGTGTGGGTGGGTGAGCGTGGGTGTGTGCATGGGTGTCTGCGTGGGTGAGCGTGGGTGAACGTGGGTGAGCATGGCTGAGCGTGGCTGAGTGTGCAGTTGGTGCAGTGCGATGTGAGTATTTAGTTTGTGCATTCACTGGTGATTGTTGTTTGTTGTTATTTGTCGCGGTATTTGTTGTTGTTATGTTTTGTTGTTGTTTGTTGCATTCTTTGTTGTTGTGTTATTTGTCGCCATGTTTGTTCTTATTGTTGTTTGTTTTTGTCGTCGTCGTGAGCGGCGTAGTGCCGTGCGGCTACCTGCGGGAGTTCGTGCCCCCTCCTGCACCCCACCGGCGTAGCCGGGAACCAGCTTGTGGCAGACATCAGGCAGGAAGCGGTAGAGGAATGCCTGTGGCAGACACGCGGGCACACAAGGTCACACAAGGTCACACAAGGTCACACAGCATGTGGACTAATCTCCATCTGTTCCACGCACAGCGTGTGGACACCCCCCTCTCACTCGCTCTCACCTGGAAGGAGATCACCCCCCGCTCGCTCGCTCTCACCTGGAAGGCGACCCACAGGAGGTAGACAGCACCAGCGGTGGACGTGATGGAGGGCGAGCGTGCCCAGACGTCGCGCAGGGTGGAGCGGCCCGAGTAGAGGTGGAGCAGCGGCTCAGCGAGCGAGCACTGGTACTGGTCGCAGGCCGTCACCAGCGCGAAGACGAGCAGTGGGGCGCAGAGTAGCAGCAGCACCACCGCAGACAGGGACAGCCAGTCCACCTCCCTGAGTCACCCACACACAGTCACCCACACACAGTCCACCTCCCTGAGTCACCCACACTGAGTCCACCTCCGACCTAAATTCTGGACCGGTTTCGATGTTCAGTGTCTCGTCAGCAGCTTGCGAGACGCCATGCCGGTGAAGAGCCCGACGGCAGTGAGCAAGTCCCCGTATCTCTTAGAGATGGGTCCTGACCTGCTGATGAGGCACTGAATGTGGAGACCGGTGTGGTGCAGGGGCGGACGTGGGAAGCGGGAGGTGGGGTGGTGCGGTGTGTGTGGTGTGTGGTGTGATGCGATGTGCGTGATGTGCGTGGTGTGTGTTGTGTGTGGTGCGTGTGTGTAGTGTGGTGTGTGTGGTGTGTGTGGTACGTGTGGTGTGTGTGGTGCGTGTGTTGTGGTGTGTGTGGTGTGTGTAGTGTGGTGTGTGCAGTGTGGTGTGTGCAGTGTGGTGTGTGCAGTGTGGTGTGTGCAGTGTGGTGTGTGCAGTGCGATGTGGTGTGGTGTGTGTGTAGTGCGGTGTGGTATGGTGTGTGTCATGTGGTGTGTGTGGTGTGTGTGTGTGGTGTGTGTGTAGGGTGGTGCGGTGTGTATAGTGTGTGTGGTGTGTGTGGTGTGCGTGGTGTGTGTGGTGTGTGTGGTGTGTGTGGGGTGTGTGGTTCATGTGGTGTGGTGTGTGTGGAGCGGTGTGATGCAGTGTGTGTGGTGTGTGTAGTGTGGTGTGGTGTGGTAAGATGCAGTGTGTTGTGGTGCGGTGTGGTGCAGTGTGTGTGTGTATGGTGTGTGTGTACGATGGGGTGTGGTGTGTCTGTGTGTTGCGGTGTGTGTGTGTACGCTATGGTGCAGTGTGTGTATGGGGTGTGTGTACGGTGCGGTCTGTGTGTACGATGCGGTGTGTGTCTGTGGTGTGTCTGTGTGCTGCGGTGTGTGTGTATGGTGCGGTGTGCGTGGTGCGGTGTGTGTGGTGCGGTGTGTGTGTACGGTGTGGTATGTACGGTGCGGTGTGTGTGGTGTGGTGTGGTGCGGTGTGTGTGTACGGTGTGTGTAGTGCGGTGCAGTGTGTGTGGTGCGGTGTGTGTGGTGCGGTGTGTGTGGTTCGGTGTGTCGGGTGGTGTGGTGTGGTGCGGTGTGTGTGGTGCGGTGTGTGCGGTGCGTGCGGTGTGTGCGGTGCGGTGTGTGCTGTTCGGTGTGTCGGGTGGTGTGGTGTGTGTGGTGCAGTGTGTGAGGTGCGGTGTGTGAGGTGCGGTGTGTGTGGTGCGGTGTGTGCGGTGCGGTGTGTGCGGTGCGGTGTGTGTGGTGCATTGTGAGGTGCGGTGTGTGCGGTGCGTGTGGTGCGGTGTGAGGTGCGGTGTGTGTGGTGCGGTGTGAGGTGCGGTGTGAGGTGCGGTGTGTGCGGTGCGGTGTGTGCACTGCGGGGTGTGTGGTGCGGTGTGAGGTGCGGTGTGTGTGGTGCGGTGTGTGAGGTGCGGTGTGTGAGGTGCGGTGTGTGTGGTGCGGTGTGAGGTGCGGTGTGTGCGGTGCGGTGTGTGCGATGCGGTGTGCGGTTTGTGCGGTGCGGTGTGTACGGTGCGGTGTGTGCGGTGCGGTTTGTGCGGTGCGGTGCGGTTTTTTGCGGTGCGGTGTGTGCGGTGCGTGTGTGTGGTGTGTCTGTGTGCTGCGGTGTGTGTGTATGGTGCGGTGCGTGCGGTGCGTGCGGTGCGGTGTGTGCGGTGCGGTGTGTGTGGTGCGGTGTGTACGGTGGTGTGGTGTGTGCGGTGCGGTGTGTACGGTGCGGTGTGCGTGGTGCGGTGTGCGCGGTACGGTGTGTGCGGTGTGTGTGGTGCGGTGTGTGTGGTTCGGTGTGTACGGTGCGGTGTGTGTGGTGCGGTGTGTGTGATGCGGTGTGTGTGGTGCGATGTGTGTGGTGCAGTGTGTGTGTGCGGTGTGTGTGGTGCGGTGTGTGCGGTGTGGTGTGTACGGTGGTGTGGTGTGTACGGTGGTGTGGTGTGTGCGGTGCGGTCTCACCAGGCGCGTCCCCACTGCCCGGCTCCACAGGCTGCGTCCGCACTGTCACCAGGCCCAACGCCGTCCGGGTTCCCAGCCTTGGGCCTCCTCCTCACCGTTGCAGCGTCGCTCGCAGCCATCACGCCCTGCAACATCAACAACGACAACAACAGTCACGATATCAACTACATCAACTACATCAACATCGGCAACAGCATCATCAACATCGCCAACAGCAACATCATCAGCAGGTGAGAAAGAAATTCATCAGACAATCTGTCTCCCTTGAACCACTGCTGGTGAACATGCCCAGATGTGAGGGTCAAGGACTCTCTCTCGGTCGTGGTGTGAGTCGTAAAGGTCACGGCTCAGCTGTCAACAGCTGTCTACAGCTGCACCTTGACCACAGGTGCACAGGGCTCAGCTGTCAACAGCTCACACCCCACTCTGCACCATCTGACTAGCACATACACACAAAGACTCACACAGAGACCCACAACACACATTCAGAAACACACATTTAGCGTATTTGGATACTGTTATTCATTTACCACGTGATAAGATACTTCATTGGGCAATCATTTGTGATAGCTACGTCACTTCTGAACAAGAGCTATACAGCTCAGTGGGATTTCCTGGTACATTTTAAATAGCTTAGTTTCATCTGCATCACCAGCCGTATGGGAAAAATAAGTCTCAATGGTATTGGCCAAGGCCACATCTCCAATGCTGCATGGGGTGCCGCGGTGGTTCGGAGATGTTGACTACTTCACCTGGTATGCGGGAGGTCGTGGGTTCGATCCCAACCCTGACGATGCCTGCTGCTGTCTATTTGGCGTTTGCGTCTCTCTTTCCCTCTCCATGGGCGCCGTCCATAAATGACGTCACGTGATTTTGGACGATTTTTGCCCCCCCCCCCCAGTCACACGGCGTCACAAAAAGACAGACCCCCCCCCCCCATAAATATGTCACAAGCTCTGCCCCCCCCCTCCCAAATAAATACATGCTTCAAATCGCTTTAAACTATTGTCATTTAATGTGGCGCTGCACTCTGATGTTGTAGGAGAAAATATGTATAAAAAAGTCTATTTAATTAAGTAGAACGTGTTGTCTATATTGATTTAAAGTTGTGCATTTTGATGTGACGTCACATTTCTCAAACCCCCCCACCCTCGTCACACATCGTCACAAATGTCTGACCCCCCCCCCAGATGCGTGACGTCATTTATGGACGGCCCCATGGTGGTTTGCGTGGATGTTTCTCCGAGGAGTCCTCCGGGTGACGACAAGGCACTTCGTTGAACTATCAGTTGTGATGGGCAGGTCGCCTCCTTAACAAAAGAGCCACTGCAGAGCTCATTTGGGGCCTTTACCTGGTGAAGTAAAGAACAATTGGGATCAACCAATTGTTCTTTACGATGAGGATCTTGAGACTCGGCGAGGCTCTCCTTGGTAAGCAGCTCATCATAAATAAATAAATGATACCAACGAGGTGACCTTGCTTCTATGAACCAAGTGGGCTGCTCTTTGAACCCGAGGAGATAACGCTGGGGATCTAATCAGCTAATCAGAGGGCGCCCGGCCCAAGGGGGCATTAACTGAGCCACCACCACCGCCACTACCACCGCCGCCACTACCACCACCGCCACTACCACCGCCGCCACTACCACCACCGCCACTACCACCACCCTAATACCACCACCGCCACTACCACCACCGCCACTACCACCACCGCCACTACCACCACCCCAATACCACCAACCCAATACCACCACCGCCACTACCGCCACCCCAATACCACCACCGCCAATACCACCACCGCCACTACCACCACCGCCAAAACCACCACCGCCACTACCACCACCCCACTACCACCACCGTCACCGCCACCGCCACTACCGCCACGACCACCACCGCCACTACCACCCCTATCACCACTGCCACTACCACCACCGCCAAAACTACCACCGCCACTACCACCACCCCAATACCGCCACTACCACCACCGCCACTACCACCACCGCCAAAACCACCACCGCCACTACCACCACCGCCACTACCACCACCGCCACAACCACCACCGCCACAACCACCACCGCCAAAACCACCACCGCCACTACCACCACCCCAATACCACCACCGCCACCGCCACTACCGCCACTACGGCCACGACCACCACCGCCACTACCACCACCGCCACTACCACCACCCCAATACCACCACCGCCACTGCCACCACCACCACTATCACCACCACCAATACTACCACCGCCACTACCACAACCCCAATACCACCACTGCCACCGCCACTACCGCCACCACCGCCACGACCACCACCGCCACTATCGCCACCGCCACTGCCACCACTATCACCACCGCCACTACCACCACCCCAATACCACCACTGCCACTACCACCACCGCCACTACCACCACCGCCACTACCACCACCGCCACTACCACCACCGCCACTACCACCACCGCCGCCACTACCACCACCGCCACTATCACCACCGCCAATACCACCACTGCCACTACCACCACCCAAATACCACCACCGCCACTACCGCCACCCCACTACCACCACTGCCAAAGCCACCACCGCCACTACCACCACTACGACCACCGCCAAAACCACCACCGCCACTACCACCACCGCCACTACCGCCACTATCACCACCGCCACTACCACCACCGCCAATGTAAGGGCCCCACTGCTTAGCCAGGAGTCAGCTCAGCAGGGAGTCGGCTCAGTCAGGAGACTGACACGCTCGCAGCCCATGCATGTGTGTGTATGTACACACGCGCATGTGTGTACATACACACACACAAACATGTGTGTACATACACACACATACATGTGTGTACGTGTGTGTGCAGCCTGTAACAGACTGTTGGGGCAAGTGCTGTTAGCGAGTAGCAGCACCTGTGAAGGCCGGCACAGCACACGAGGGAGTTGGTGGCCAGCACCACGCCCGACCGCCTTTGTCTTCCAGAGGGGCGATGTTTTACCACACCATTCATTTGAGGCTGAGTCGACCTAGGGGAGGCCCTTGACCGGTTCAGATAACTGCCATTGGTGTTGGCCATGAGTGGGAACCGAACCCCATGTCGCCGGTTTTGATTCAATGTTAATAATATACTATAATGCAATGTGAATTATGTACTATAATGCAATGTTGATACTGTCATGGTTCATTATAGAGTTAGAAATACCGCTCATGTTGTACGCATGTTGAATTTCTCTCGCATCGCACGTAGCCAACCCTGATAATCGGATGTGCGGGTGGGAATTGACAACAAAAACAACTCTTCATGTGGCACACATTGCCATGCCCGATCAGCTTCTGGCTCATCATCATCGCGTGGAAATTGATAGCGTCCACAAACTCTAAACGCGTAGTGATATTGATTCTAAACGTGGAGGGGAAAAAAACCGGAGGACCTGAAGAAAAGTCCACGTGACCACGGGGAGACCCCGAGAGAAACTCCAACTATACAGCAGCAGCAGGCGTCAGGGTCGGGATCGAACTCACGACCCCTGTGTACCAGGCGAGGTCGTGAACATCTCACAGCCACCGCCGCACCCTGCGCTGTGAACCTGGCGACTAGAGAGTTTGATTGTCGAGCATAATCACCAACAGTGGTGACGATTCATCTGAACTGGTCCTGGGCCTCCCCTAGGTCGACTCAGCCTCAAAAGACTTCCTGATGTGGTGTGCAAACATCACCACTGGGGAGACAAAGGCGTCCGGGCGTGGTTCTGGCCACCCACCCCCTCGTGTGCCCTGCCGGCCTTCATAGGTGCTACTCGCTAGCAGCACTTGCCACAACAGTCTGTTTAGGCTATACGGGGGATCTTTGTCTTTTTTGCCTAATCTCTCTTACCGGCACCACGGGAGTCAGAAACACAAACAACTCGCAATGTCTCCTTCATCTGTCTCTCCACATTCAAATAATATAAAGTATTCACATAAACAGATACCCAGAGACTCACACACAGACATATAGACACACACACAGATACCCATAGACTCTCTCACACACACAGACCCATAGACGCACACACACACAGATACCCTTAGACACTCATAAAGAGACCCATAGACACAAAGACCCATAGACACACAGTGACCCATTGACTCACACAGAGATCCATAGACTGTACACAGAGCCACACACTCACACAGAGACACACACTCACACAGAGACACCTAAACTCACACAGAGACACACACACTCACACAGAGATTCACAGACTTACACAGAGACACACAAACTCACACAGAGATCCACAGACTCACACAGAGACACACAAACTCACACAGAGATCCACAAACTCACACAGAGACACACACAAACTCACACAGAGACACACACACACCCACACAGAGACCCATAGTCTCACACAGAGACCCATAGACTCACACAGAGACACACAAACTCACACAGAGATCCACACTCACACAGAGACACACAAATTCACACAGAGACACACACACACTCACACAGAGATCCACAAACTCACACAGAGACACACACTCACACAGAGACACACATACTCACACAGAGACACACACACACTCACACAGAGACCCATAGACTCACACAGAGACACACAAACTCACACAGACTCACACACACACCGACACAGAGACACACACACACTCACACAGAGACCCATAGTCTCACACAGAGACACACACACACCCACACAGAGACACACACACACTCACACAGAGACCCATAGTCTCACACAGAGACCCATAGACTCACACAGAGACACACAAACTCACACAGACTCACACAGAGTCACACACACACACTCACACAGAGACCCATAGACTCAAACAGAGACACACACACACTCACACAGAGACACATAGACTCACACAGAGACACACAGAGACACACACACAGAGAGACACACACACACCCACACAGAGACACACACTCACACAGAGACCCATAGTCTCACACAGAGACCCATAGACTCACACAGAGATCCACACTCACACAGAGACACACAAATTCACACAGAGACACACATACACTCACACAGAGATCCACAAACTCACACAGAGACACACACTCACACAGAGACATACATACTCACACAGAGACACACACACACTCATACAGAGACCCATAGACTCACACAGAGACACACAAACTCACACAGACTCACACAGAGACACACACACACACTCACACAGTGACCCATAGACTCACACAGAGACACACACACACACAGAGACACACACAAACTCACACAGAGATCCACACTCACACAGAGACACACAAATTCACACAGAGACACACACACTCACACAGAGATCCACAAACTCACACAGAGACACACACTCACACAGAGACACACATACTCACACAGAGACACACACACACTCACACAGAGACCCATAGACTCACACAGAGACACACAAACTCACACAGACTCACACACACTCACACAGAGACCCATAGACTCACACAAAGACACACAAACTCACACGGAGACCCACACACACTCACACAGAGACCCATAGACTCACACAGAGACACACAAACTCACACAGACTCACACACACACCGACACAGAGACACACACACACTCACACAGAGACCCATAGTCTCACACAGAGACACACACACACCCACACAGAGACACACACACACTCACACAGAGACCCATAGTCTCACACAGAGACCCATAGACTCACACAGAGACACACAAACTCACACAGACTCACACAGAGTCACACACACACACTCACACAGAGACCCATAGACTCAAACAGAGACACACACACACTCACACAGAGACACATAGACTCACACAGAGACACACAGAGACACACACACAGAGAGACACACACACACCCACACAGAGACACACACTCACACAGAGACCCATAGTCTCACACAGAGACCCATAGACTCACACAGAGATCCACACTCACACAGAGACACACAAATTCACACAGAGACACACATACACTCACACAGAGATCCACAAACTCACACAGAGACACACACTCACACAGAGACATACATACTCACACAGAGACACACACACACTCATACAGAGACCCATAGACTCACACAGAGACACACAAACTCACACAGACTCACACAGAGACACACACACACACTCACACAGTGACCCATAGACTCACACAGAGACACACACACACACAGAGACACACACAAACTCACACAGAGATCCACACTCACACAGAGACACACAAATTCACACAGAGACACACACACTCACACAGAGACCCATAGACTCACACAGAGACACACAAACTCACAGACTCACACACACTCACACAGAGACCCATAGACTCACACAGAGACACACAAACTCACACAGACTCACACAGAGACACACACACACACTCACACAGAGACCCATAGACTCACACAGAGACACACACACACCCACACAGAGACACACACACACACACTCACACAGAGACCCATAGTCTCACACAGAGACACACACACACTCACACAGAGGCCCATAGACTCGCACAGAGACACACAGAGACACACACACACCCACACAGAGACGCACACACACTCACACAGAGACCCATAGACTCACACAGAGACACACACACACCCACACAGAGACACACACACACTCACACAGAGACCCATAGTCTCACACAGAGACCCATAGACTCACACAGAGACACACAAACTCACACAGACTCACACAGAGTCACACACACACACTCACACAGAGACCCATAGACTCACACAGAGACACACACACACTCACACAGAGACACATAGACTCACACAGAGACACACAGAGACACACAGAGACACACACACAGAGAGACACACACAAACCCACACAGAGACACACACACTCACACAGAGACCCATAGTCTCACACAGAGACCCATAGACTCACACAGAGACACACAAACTCACACAGAGATCCACACTCACACAGAGACACACAAATTCACACAGAGACACACACACTCACACAGAGATCCAAACTCACACAGAGATCCAAACTCACACAGAGACACACACTCACACAGAGACATACATACTCACACAGAGACACACACACACTCACACAGAGACCCATAGACTCACACAGAGACACACAAACTCACACAGACTCACACACACTCACACAGAGACCCATAGACTCACACAGAGACACACAAACTCACACAGACTCACACAGACTCACACAGAGACACACACACACACTCACACAGAGACCCATAGACTCACACAGAGACACACACACACCCACACAGAGACACACACACACTCACACAGAGACCCATAGTCTCACACAGAGACATACACACACTCACACAGAGACCCATAGACTCGCACAGAGACACACAGAGACACACACACACCCACACAGAGACGCACACACACTCACACAGAGACCCATAGACTCACACAGAGACCCATAGACTCACACAGAGACCCATAGACTCACACTTCTCTCCATCTGTCGGCCCGGGCTCTCAGACCCCCCCCCGTCCCCAGCTCCCGCTGTGTGCACGTGCGCGTCGAACGCCGGGAGGTTGCATTCACCACAAAGGCAAAGCTCCCCCCTAAAGGCTAGGCAGGCTGTTGGGGCAAGTGCTGCTATAGCGAGCAGCAGCGCCTATGAAGCCTGGCACGGCACACAAAGGGGGGGGGGGGCAGTACCAAGATGGATACTCCACGCACCGCGCCAGCTACTCATTCACTGCTGGGGAGACCTAGGGGAGGACCGGTTCAGGCAATCGTCACTGGTGTTGCTGGTTATGAGCGGCTCTCCATAATGACATTACACACCCGCCCATTACACACTCACACACCCATCACACACACACCCATCACACACACACATCACACACACCCATCTCCCACACCCATATCACACACCCATCACACACACACACCCATCTCACCCATCACACACACACCCATCACACACACACATCACACACACAGCACACACACAGCACACACACAGCACACACACACCCATCTCACCCATCACACACACCCATCACACACACCCATCTCACACACCCATCTCACACACTCATCACACACATCTCACCCATCACACACACACCCATCTCACCCATCACACACCCCCATCTCACACACACACACATCTCAGACTCCCATCACACACACACACACATCCATAACACACACACCCATCACACACACACCCATCACACACCGATCACACAGAAACCCATGTCACACACACACACCCATCACACACACCCACCACACACACACTCATCTCACACACACACCCATCTCACTCACACACCCATCTCACACACACACCCATCTTACACACCCATCTCACACACCTATCTCACACACCCATCTCACACACCCATCTCACACACACACACATCACACACACCCATCACACACACACATATCACCCATCACACACACCCCCATCTCACACACACACACATCACACACACCCATCACACACACACACACCCATCTCACATACGCATCTCAACCATCAAACACACACCCATGTCACACACACACACATCACACACACACTCATCTCACACACACACCCATCTCACACATCACACACACACCCATCTCACAAACACACATCTCACACACACACATCTCACACACACACACATCTCACACACACACATCACACACACACACACATCTCACACACACCCATCACACACACACCTATCTCACACACACACCTATCTCACACACACAGACCGCACACACCACACACACACCACACATACACCACACACACACACACAACCCGCACACACACACTCATCCTAAAAACACACACATTCACTGTCAATGTTTACAGTTTAAACACGCACCCATCACATGCTCCCATCACCCCCATCACACGCTCCCATCACCCCATCACACGCTGCCATCACACCCATCACTCCCATCACACGCTCCCATCGCTCGCTCCCATCACTCCCATCACCCATCACACGCTGCCATCGCTCCCATCACACGCTTCCATCGCTCCCATCACACGCTCCCACCCATCACTCCCATCACCCATCACACGCTGCCATCGCTCCCATCACCCCATCACACGCTCCCATCACACGCTCCCATCACCCCATCACACACTACCATCACTCCCATCACCCATCACACGCTCCCATCACCCCATCACACGCTCCCATCACCCATCACACGCTCCCATCACCCCATCACACGCTCCCATCACTCCCATCACACAGCTCCCATCACTCCCATCACCCATCACACGCTCCCATCACCCCATCACACGCTCCCATCACCCATCACACGCTCCCATCACCCATCACACGCTCCCATCGCTCCCATCACCCCATCACACGCTCCCATCACTCCCATCACACACTCCCATCACACGTTGCCATCACCCCATCACCCAGCTCCCACTTACATCACACAGCTCCCATCACCCATCACCCCATCACACGCTCCCATCACCCGCTCCCATCACCCCATCAAACGCCACTTACATCACTCCCATCACACGCTCCCATCACCCATCACACAGCTCCCATCACCTATCACACGCTCCCATCACCCCATCACACGCTCCCATCACGCCCATCACCCCATCACCCAGCTCCCATCACCCCATCACACGCCACTTACATCACTCCCATCACACGCTCCCATCACTCCCATCACACGCTCCCATCACCTATCACACGCTCCCATCACCTATCACACGCTCCCATCACCCCATCACACGCTCCCATCACTCCCATTACCCCATCACACAGCTCCCATCACCCCATCACACGCTCCCATCACTCCCATCACAGGCTCCCACTTACATCACTCTACTCTGCAGTTGCTAAGCACAGGCCCGCAAGGACCACACATCGCCAAGCGTGCGAGCAACACGCAACACGATCGATTGCGCGAGATTCTTCGCATCATCATCATTGTTGTTGTATCACGATACCAGCTTGACAATGGCGGGGCCGGCCAGCAACAAGCAGCACTAACTCAATGGGAGTCGTAAATAATGTGAAGACGGCACGCGAGCTGCGCTTTCTTCTCTCACCTGCTTCGCCTTTCCCTCTTCGTCTCTCCGCGTCGTCTCCCCGCGTGTCTCCAGCTCGTCTCCACGCGCGCCTTTGTCTCTCCTCCGCCGTGGGGCGTCGAGTTCTTATCAGGGGGCCGGGGCTGAGGCTCTGATGGGGCGGGGCTAGCGGGCGTGGAGGGGGCGGGGTCAACGAGGGCGCCCCGCCCGACCGCCCCACGTGACCCTGGCGCGCGAGCTCCTCGCTTGCCCACCCCCCCACCCCCATTGGCTGGCACCGCTCTCCTCACCGCTCGCGCGCTCATGAATATGCAAATTGCAGGAGGGGTCGGGGAAAAACAAAGATAAAGATACCCCGTGTAGCCTGAACAGGGGCAAGTGCTATTAGCGAGCGCCTATAAAGGCCGGCACGGCACACGAGGGGGTGGGTTGCCAACACCACGCCCGGCCGCCTTTGTCTCCCCAGCGGCGATGTTTACACACCGCTACACCAGGTACTCATTTGAGGCTGAGTCAACCTAGGGGATGCCCAGGACCGGTTCAGATTGTCGTCACTGGCGGTGTTGGCCGTAAGCGGTCGCCAGGTTCGTAGTGCAGCGGAGCGCTCACGCGCATTGCGCATGCGCAGTGAGCGTTCACGCGAGCCCCCCCCCCGAGGCGGCCATGTTGCCCAGGGAAGTGTCCACGTGAAGCTTAATGCCACGCGACTTCTTCAACTTGCAGACCCCTCGTCAGCGCCCTACCTTACTAGAGACCAACTTGGACATTATTGGTCACCCCGTGCCCATATCAATCTCAACGTTCATCCTTCAAAGTCCCATCACAAGGGAGAAACACAAATAGACATTTATTTTTTGCCCCAATTGAAACGGCTGTACGAGATGGTTAAACCGACATTGGTTCAAAGAAGCCCAACTGCTGACGAGACCCCACATGTCAAACAACGTTTCGCTGGTGGTGAAACCAATGCTAGTGAAATAGCATCTCTCAGAAGGTGATGTGGCTAAGTGGGAATGTGTAAAATACTTGGATAGATTTCGTTTTATGTGGAGGGACAGCTACTGCAGCTAACGAGGTGAATTGCCTATCCAGTTATCCTGGCAATGTTCTTGCAGCGACTTATAAGCATAGACCAGGGGTCGGCAACCCCTTCAAAGAAGAAGAGGCGCCATTGTTATTTTTGATCTTTGAACAAAATATTTCGCATCACACGCAAAGCTGCTTCTTTGTGTGGGTCTCTGTGCAAAGCCCGCTGAGGTATTAACTTGTTTTTCAGAAGTGACCTCCACAAATGATAGCTTAACAAAGTGGCCCATCATTTGGACATTTACAGCAGCAAATTAATCTACAATCTCCATGCATGTTTCTAAATGTGGAGGGAAAAGCCAGAGGACCCGGAGAAAAAATGCCACGCGACCACGGGGAGAGAGAGACACCGCAAACTCCAAATATACAGCAGCAGGCGTCAGGGTCGGGATCAAACCCCCGAACCTCCGGTATGCCAGGCAAGGAAGATAACATCTCACCACCACCTTGTAATAAAGTAGGCACTGATAATGGGTTGACAGGTATAAATTGGCGACAACAAAATGCACACCAATCGAACTACCATTGTTGAAGAATAACTAAGGGGGAGTTGAGGGGGAACACACAAACTAAATGGACCCAATAATGGTAGGTTTTTACCCTTTTAACTGGTACAAAACAGTTTTGTACCAGTTAAAAGGGTTAAAACCTACCATTATATTTTGCCACTGGTAAAAGAGATCTCATAGTGTAAATGGACCCAGTTTATTCCATCACCTGTACGGTGTAATGACGCCAGAATGTGTGTTGTCGTCTGCTCTCTACCTGCTGTGTTTGTGCCCGCACCTCCGATGGTTGAGTGCTGTATTTGTCTGTGTATGGGTGATATGTTTACCTGTCTTGTACTTTTCACACCTATGGGGCTGTCCATAAATGACGTCACGCACCTAGGGGGGGGGGGGTCAGACATTTGTGACGATGTGTGACGAGGGAAAGGGGGTTTGAGAAATGTGACGTTACATCAAAATGCGCAACTTTAAATATAAACAACACGTTCTACTTAATTATACTTTTAAATAAATGTTTTCTCCTACAACATCAGAGTGCAGCGCCACATTAAATACGCACTACAATGACAAGAGTTTAAAGTGATTTGATGCATGTTTTATTTTCAAAATGGAAATATGGTTTTCGGGGGGGGGGGGGGGGGGCAGACCTTTGTGACAAAGCAAGCTGTTGCTGTTCAGCCGTCGGTGGTTGATGGCGTTGTGATCACCAACATCGAGCACATCGCTCTGGGGCTGTATCTTGCCATCTTGCGAACGAATTGTGAAGAGGAGCATTCTGTTTCGAAGCTAAAACTGATAAAGAAAAAATGTCTCCGATCAACCACAGGACAGCAACAACAACACCGCCCTGTCGTCCCTTGCACGACTCTCGATTGAGAATGAGATTGTGCCAAAATCACCATTTTAAGATTTTCTTTGCTAATTTTGCAATGAAAAAATTTCAAAAAGTTTATCTCCGGTGTAAAAATTCTCTCACCGTATGAAAAAACTGATTGGCATTGACAAGACTCTTTGTATATACAATGTGTTACATATACATATTGAAGAAGATATCTTGGCTACATTTTTTATATCATACATGCAAACAAAAACACGGTCACATTTTTCCTCATACAAAAAATAACACGGTCACATTTTTTTTTGATAGGCCCTTTAGTTATCGTTCGCCCTAGGCAGAGTTCCTACTGTGGCCTATTGGATAATACGGCCCTGGTGGGTCGGTGAGTGGCTGAATGAGTTAGTGGGCGAATGAGTGGGTGAATTAGTGGGTGGGTGAGTGGATGGGTATGACGAGTAGAGGGTTGAGTATTTATGTAGTGAATCACTTCTGAGACACATAGTCGGAGGCAACACACGTTTATTCTACACCTTTGCACACTGCTCACACACGGGTCAGAACAGCCAGCACGCTGTCTGACCCACGATGCCGGAGACGAAGCATCTTGGGTTCTATTCCACCGACAGACAGCCCTTATCCAGCCTCGGGACTTCCCTTTTATGCCCCCCGGCATGACCTGGCTCTGCCCTCGGCCACACCCCCTTCTGGAACCCACCAGAAGGTTCTGGGCTATACCTCACGTGTCCCCTCGGTCACCTTTGGCCCCACATCCTTCACCCCGGCCTATCACGAGCTCCACCAGCCGGCCGGGGTGCCACGTCCTCATGTCCCCTTCTTGCCAGCAGCCAGCGCCACGCGCCCGTGTGACCCACTCCGTGGCATTGCTCTGCTGGCAGAACGGCTGCCACGACCTGCTCTCCGGCAGGTCGGCCATTACGGCCACATTCCCTCTCTCTGTCAGTAACCAGCGCTACGCGCCGGAGTGACCCATTCTATGTCACTACATCCATACTGCAGTGGTTCTCAACTGGTGGGGTACGCGGATCCCCTGTGGAGACAGTACGTGACAATGTGTCCCAGAGTGTTATGTGAGGTGATTTATAAATGTGTGGGATTATACACGAGTCATTACATACTACACTAAACTGCTATTTTACCAGGTTTTATACTGGTGTAATGCGGGCGTAAACGGCTTCGCGGATATAACGTCATGGGGGGGAGGAGTTAGGTCACGTGTGAGAGAGGGGTGAGGTCTTAAGGGAGAGATACCGGAAGAGACGGGAGAGTGTGGGAGATAGAGTTAGAGTGAGGCCACGTAGGGCGGAGGTCGAGGAGTGGCGAGATCGCCACACACACGGAGAGTAAGACTTGGCACCGTCGGCCAGCGGTGACCAAGCGCGGAGGAACGACGGGCAGCGGTGGTGCTGCAGTGAGGGCAGCGGTAGAGCTGCAGTGAGGGCAGCCGGAGGACTGCACAGGGGATTCTGCAGCGGAGCTGCAGAGGTGTGGAGGCTACGGGAGCGAGGGCAGCTATGGAGCTGCCAAGGGGAGAGCTCTGAGCGAGGGCCGTGTGGGACAAGTGTAAGAACCCGAATAAAGGACAACGGAGACAGACCCAGGATCGAGTCCTTTATTACACTGGTAGGAACCTCCTGGTTACACCAGCCCACAGGGGATTAGTGTCCGTCCGTCGTGCAGGGAGGGGCTGGGTGGGGAGGGTGGGGAGGGGCTGGGTGGGGAGGGTCGGGAGAGCTGGGTGGGGAGGGTGGGGGGTGGGAGAGGTGGTGCTGGGTGGGGAGGGGCTGGTCACCCGGTGGTGCCCTTATAAAACTCAACGTTTCACCCACTCATGCCGGCTTGTGCCCGCCCTCACAGTCGGCCATATTTGCGGAATACACCACGCCGCAGTTGACCCTGGCCATTGACCGAGCAACCCAACATTCCTACCAGCTCCCTCCGCAGGAATGTGTTTCCACCAGATTTTTTATTGACACCCATCTCACACACACACACACACCCATCACACACACACACCCATCACACACACCCATCTCACACACACACCCATCACACACACCCATCACACACACACCATCTCACACAAACCCATCACACACACACCATCTCACACACACCATCTCACACACACACCATCTCACACACACACCATCTCACACACACACCCATCGCACACACACACCCATATCACACACATCTCACACACGCCATCTCACACACACACCCATCTCACACACACCATCTCACAGACCCATCACACACCCATCATACACACACCATCTCACACACACCCATCTCACACACACACCCATCTCACACACCCATCCCCCACACACCATCTCACACCCATCTCACACACACACCATCTCACACACACCCATTTCACACACACAACCATCACACACCCATCTCACACACACACCCATCACACACACCATCTCACACACACACCCATCATACACACACACCCATCTCACACACACCATCTCACACACACACCCATCATACACACACCCATCTCTCACACACACACACACACCATCACACACACACCATCACACACACACCCATCTCACACACCCATCTCACACACACCATCTTACACACACACCATCTCACACACACACCATCTCACACACACACCCATCGCACACACACACCCATATCACACACATCTCACACACGCCATCTCACACACACACCCATCTCACACACACCATCTCACAGACCCATCACACACCCATCATACACACACCATCTCACACACACCCATCTCACACACCCATCCCCCACACACCATCTCACACCCATCTCACACACACACCATCTCAAACACACCCATCTCACACACACAACCATCAGACACCATCTCACACACACACCCATCATACACACACACCCATCTCACACACACCATCTCACACACACACCCATCATACACACACCCATCTCTCACACACACACACCATCACACACACACCATCACACACACACCCATCTCACACACACCCATCTCACACACACACCCATCACACCCACACACCCATCTCTCACACACACACCCCATCACACACACACACACCCATCTCACACACACCATCTCACAGACCCATCACACACCCATCATACACACACCATCTCACACACACCCATCTCACACACCCATCCCCCACACACCATCTCACACCCATCTCACACGCACACCATCTCACACACACCCATCTCACACACACAACCATCAGACACCATCTCACACACACACCCATCATACACACACCCATCTCACACACACCATCTCACACACACACCCATCATACACACACCCATCTCTCACACACACACACCATCACACACACACCCATCTCACACACACCCATCTCACACACACACACACCCATCACACCCACACACCCATCTCTCACACACACACCCCATCACACACACACACACACCCATCTCACACACACCATCACACACACCCATCTCACACACACACCCATCACACACACACCATCTCACACAAACCCATCACACACACCATCTCACACACACCATCTCACACACACACCATCTCACACACACGCCATCTCACACACACACCCATCTCACACACACCATCTCACAGACCCATCACACACCCATCATACACACACCATCTCACACACACCCATCTCACACACACACCCATCTCACACACCCATCCCCCACACACCATCTCACACCCATCTCACACACACACCATCTCACACACACCCATCTCACACACACAACCATCACACACCCATCTCACACACACACCCATCACACACACACACCCATCATACACACACACCCATCTCACACACACCATCTCACACACACACCCATCATACACACACCCATCTCTCACACACACACACACCATCACACACACACACCATCACACACACACCCATCTCACACACACCCATCTCACACACACATCCATCACACACACACACACACATCTCTCACACACACACCCATCTCACACACACCATAACACACACCCATCTCACACACCCATCACACACACACACCCATCACACACACACCATCTCACACAAACCCATCACACACACACCATCTCACACACACACCATCTCACACACACACCATCTCACACACACACCCATCGCACACACACCCATATCACACCCATCTCACACACACCATCTCACAGACCCATCACACACCCATCATACACACACCATCTCAGACACACCCATCTCACACACACACCCGTCACACACACACACCCATCATACACACACCCATCTCTCACACACACACACACACCATCACACACACACCATCACACACACACCCATCTCACACACACCCATCTCACACACACACACCCATCTCTCACACACACACACACACCATCACACACACACACCCATCTCACACACACACACCCATCTCACACACACACCCATCTCACACACACACCATCACACACACACACACGGGGTGCGGTGTCTCACTCGACACGGCCACGGCTCAAGTGGTACCATTTATTTGTCTTCACTGTTCACAGCGTCGCCCTCAACCCAACTGCTGAAGTCTGGCCCAGGGGCACTCCCTCCCAGAGTGGCAGCTGTCCCCGTGTGGCACAAGGTGTACGCAGCACCAGAAACCCGTAGACTCACAGAGACCCACAGACTCACACAGAGACCCTGCAGACTCCCACAAAGATCCATAGGCTCACCACACAGAGACCCTGTAGACTCACAGGAGACTCAACAGAGACCTGTAGAAGCATAAACAATCAAGGCTGCGATTTCCCGCTCACATGAGCAGCAATGATGATGCATTGGTGGCCGTCACCTGTTTACAGCCCTGCAGTCAGCAGCGTGAATTCCACATTGCCTTGGCGGGGACAAAGTGGTGTTCATTTGATCGACCCTGGACGAAAGGGATGATGATGATGGGCTGAGTCCAACCTCTCTCCCCCAAGACCGGGAGTTGAACTCACTCCCTTTCCCGCTTGCTGCATGGCCGCTCGCCCTACCATGGAGCCTTCACCCCGGGAGTGTTCTCTCTCTCCGTTGGGGTATAAATTAAAATACTCACTACAATAAGATCCCTGGTCATTAACAAAAGCACACCGTGTGGTGTGGTCGCTCGTCGCGACCGCGTCGTGGCGCGCCCATGGGAAAGCACCAGGACGGGACAGCCGCCATTCGCCACTAAGTGGCGGTGACGTCACCACGGCGCTTGTGCCAGGCTATGTGCACGTTAAAGCCACGTGAAGTGTCGATCGCCCGCTGGCAGGAGGTCACGGGACAGACCCAGGTGCCATGGATCGATTGACTGAGATGAGTGGCCGATGTCCCACCTGTGCCCCCTACTGTGCCAACTTGCTGTGCTTTAGCCACCCGGCGCTCCGCTCGTTGTTGTGAGCGTCGCTCCTCCGCACTCCGTTGTTGTTGGAGGGCGACTGCCTCCAACTGCCCAGTAGCAGCGTCCTTCACGAGCCTCCTCCACAGAGGCCGATCTTAACACCGCTGGTACCAGTCATCGGCAAATCCACTCAGCTCCACATCCTCTTGTACCACATCACTCCGTCTCCTCTCTAGCCCGTGCCGCACCCGTTTAGGATATGACAGACACACACATGCAGATCCAATTCCCGAAAGAATGTCAATCCACAACAAGTCACAGCTAAAGAATACTCAGGGTGATTCCCTGTCGTTTTTTACAATCGTGTCTTTAAAAATCAGCTATTTTGTACAGCAGGATTTTCCCTGGGAATAGAATTGGTTTTGTTTGGGTTAGAATGCGTAAATATAAATGTTGTGTCGTTAAACCTGCCACCACCATCCGACGCAGTCAATCAGTCAATCAGGTTTGTGACGTAAACGAAACGTGGCCAAATAGTTACTGATAACGGCACAATTATAACATTCAGGTTACAGAAACATGAAGCAGACAGAGGGGGTGGCCGTTGTACCAATGTGCGGACAAAGAAGGATACACGACTCCATTGGGCAATGTGAGTCTATGTGTAATGTGAGTCTATGTGCAATGTTAGTCTATGTGCAATGTAAGTCTATGGGCAATGTTATTCTATGGGCAATATTAGTCGACGCTGACTCTTATTTGTACTAATATACAGGAAGACAATTCTGGCTGTTGCCTGATGATGCTGGCGAATTACTGGCGAAACGTCGCGGTACTCGAATAGTATACTACACTACTATGCACTACACTATCATTGTAAATGTTATGGTGGGTTTACTCTCCAACACACAACCGGTTAGTACTGAACTAGTATACTACACTATACACTACTATGCACTACACTATCATTGTAAATGTTGTGGTGGGTTTACTCTCCAACACGCAACCGGTTAGTGCTGAGATAGTATACTACGCTATACACACTATAATTGTGAATGTTGTGGTGGGTTTACTCTCCAACACACAACTGCTTAGTACTGAACTAGTATACTACACAATACACTACACTGCACACGACTATACGCTACACTATAATTGTAAATGTTGTAGCTGGTTTACTCTCCAACACACAACTGGTTAGTGCTGAACTGGTACGGAATTGGCCACGTGTTGTTTACTTGACAAACCTTTACTGATTGGCTGTGTCGGGCGGTTGCGGGTTTAACAACAAATTGCTAATTACGCAATCTAACCCAAACAAACCTCCATTATGGACAGATCCGATTAGGGAAAGAATATAAAGCCACGCAAATCACTGCAAAGAATACGCACAGTGAGTCTGTGTTGCTTTTAAATCGCGTCATAAAACTCACCATTTGCACTGCAAGCATTCCCTTTAACTTAAGATTTTAAAAAAACCAATTCTGTTGTCCGATTGGATTACTCTTCAATTATTATTACTAGTGTAATGCGGGCGAAAGCGACCTTCCGGATGTGACGTCACGAGGAGGCGGAGCCAGGTGACGTGGGTGAAAGGTAGGGGGTCCTTAAGCGGGTAAACCGGAAGGAGAAGGCAGTCGGGGTGTGAATGGAAAGGTGTGGGGCCACGCGGGCGTACGAGCCGAGGGGGCACCGTCAGAAGCGGGAGCCAACCCTGGGAACAGTAGGGAGCTACTGGGAGGTGTAAAGCTGCAGATAGAGATAGGCAGTAAGGCTGTGTGTGAGGAGCAGCGGGGTGGCTGCCAGGAGTCGCAGGAGCGACGAGAAGGCGAGACAGCACGAGGCCGTCAGAGCTGCAGCAGGAACAGCCAAGGGAGCTGTGTGAGAGTACAGCAGCGGAGCTGCTGTGGGGCTGCAAGAGCGACAAGAACAGCAGCGGGGCTGCTGATGTGGACTGGAGTGACATCGGAACCAGCACAGAGAGAATAAGAGAGACAGCCGTGTGGGGACGCAGTACGGACCGAATAAAGGACACTGAGCCAGATATCGTGGTCAAGTCTTTTATTACACTGGGGTCAGAAGTGAAACGGCATGTCTAAGCAAGTAAGGAAGAAAATTCCCCCGGCGCCAGCATCGGCTTCTTCGTCCGACGACGACGAATTCCCTCCGACCACGGATTTTGCTGGGGTGGTGGAGGAGAGCCCTGCTGAGGCGAGCACGGGGACGGGCGTGGAAGATGTCGGCGCGATGGCGGGTCCGTCAACAACATCGGACGCTGAGCAAAGATGGCAACAGGTGGCAGAACAACTGGAGACACTCAAGGACGTCCTGGCGCATCTGTGTCACCTCGTTACGCCAAGGACGACGATGGAACGAGAAGGTGCTCCACGGGCCGCCACGTTGCCTGCCCTGCCGCCGCCATTGGCCACGCGGCAAGAAGACGCCATCTTGCGCGCTCCGCGGCGCCAAACCGCCATCTTGGCCATGCCGCGGGCCGACGCCATTTTGAATTTACCTCCACAACAACCATCATTGGAAGACGGCGTGAAGAGGAGTCGGAGTCGCCACCTTACTACGGTTAAGGAATTCTCTATCGGGGGCGATTGGAGCGCTTTCGCCTGCCGATTTTTGGCGGCGGTTCGTTCAGCAAGATGGACCGATGCGGAGGCCTTGGAAGTGTTGCCGACTCTACTGGACGACGAATCTGTGCGATTTTTCCGTTCCATAACGGCCGATAAGAAGAAGACGTTATGTGGAGTTTTTGAGGAAATGGCCGACGCCTATGAGCCACCTGACGACGCGCATCGGCGATTCGCTCAACGACAACGAGCACCCGAAGAATCGCCCGTGGCGTTCAGGGGTGCGGTGTTGGAGCTGGCCATGGCAGCATATCCTGACACGCCACAGGATCTGCTCGAGCCCCTCATATTGGGAAAAATGCTGGAGCTGTCTCGGGATCTGGGGATCCCCATGCCTGTGTGTGGGCATGAGAAGCTCACGTCCCGGGCGGCAGCAAAGTGTCTGGACGCGCAGTTTAATCTCCGTCGCTGGAAGCAAGTGACGGCATGGACGGGTGGGCCCGTCAAGGAAGGAGGCGCGATGGGGTGGGACCCCACAAGGGCGATCTATGTGCCGGATGAGCGGGGTCCACAGGAGCTGACGGCTGCCTCCTCTCCATGGCCGGGACGCGGAAGGCCGGGGCCGCGCGCTACGCCATCGGGACGGGGCCGCCGGGACGCAGGACCTGCGCTTCGGCGCAACGAGGCCGATTGCTTCCGCTGCGGCCGTAGGGGCCATTACGCCAAAGATTGCTGGGCCCGCTTCCCGGGTCCGCCGCAGCAGGAGCCCACAACACCGGACAAGCCGACCAAGGAACCTCCGAAACAGGCATGTCGGCACGCACCAGACACTCGGCAAGGCTTTACACCTCACCCACCACCTGTGTTGCGCGATCCTATTGTTGTTGTTAAAGAAAGGCCATCGACGGGGCCTTGTCATTCAGTTACGCAGTGGCGCAAATTGGCACGGAGAGTTGTCGCGGCCGCTACGGGTTCGTCCACTGTACCGGGGTCCATACAAGGTGTGGACGTGCGCATTTTGGTCGACTCGGGAGCGTCTGCGACTATTATATCGGATGTCATTTTCCATCTGTTGGGCATTCCGCCGGGGGCTGTGCGTCCGGTTTATGGGTCTTGCGTCGCTGCAAACGGGGGTAGTATGGGGATTGTGGGCCAGGTGGATGCTAAGATATCTATAGGGGATGTGTCGGCTTTGGGCGTTGTGTTAATATCGAGATCTTTGGCGGTTCCTTGCTTACTAGGCACGGATTTTTTGGCTAAGATGCCCATTTTGATTAAAATCAATGAGAATTGTATTGAATTGCCGGGGGGCCGTCGAATCTCGTTTCTGCCGTCGCCCTGGGGGCGACCTGCTTCGGCCGTACAGGTGCAGGCGCTGTCCGTCGCATCTGTGGACATCCCACCTGGTTCACAGATGCTTATACCCTTGCGGTATCGGAAGCCCCTGCCCAATCGGCTAGGAGCATTAGGGGTCTTGTTGTCACCATCCGCCACGATAACAACGGGATTGGCGTTAGTTGGGGCACAGACCATCGTCCGGCCGGATCAATTACCGGTTTTACAGGTGCTTAATGCGGGGGTGGAAAACATCCGTGTTCCGGCCGGTACGGTTGTGGCACATGCCACTACGGCGTTTGCGACGCACGATTGTCCGCATCGCCGAGGAGTGGTCGCTGGTGTTTCCGAGCCAAGGAGTTCGGATAATCGTTGGATCGCTACCTTATGTGACGAAAATTCTTCCCTGTCCGTGGGGCAACGTGATGCGCTGCGTAAATTGTTGCTGACGTATTCGGATGTATTCAGCTCCGACGATTTGGATTTGGGACGCACATCGTTGCTTTCCCATCACATTGAGACGGGCGACGCTGCCCCTATTCGGTTAAATTCGCATCGGATGAGTCCAGCGGAGCGAGAACACGTTCGGGGGGCGGTGGAAGACATGTTGGCTGCGGACATTATATCGCCATCTAACAGCCCATGGGGCGCTCCTGTGGTCTTGGTTAAGAAAAAGGATGGCAACTTGAGATTTTGTGTCGATTTCCGGAAATTGAATAAGATATCGGTGGCAGATGCGTACCCCCTGCCGCGTATGGACGACTCCCTTGACGCATTGTCGGGGGCTAAGTTCTTTTCCACACTGGACCTCTCTTCGGGATTTTGGCAGCTTCCCCTTGACGAGTCCTCACGGGAGAAGACCGCATTCCGTACGCCGCAGGGGTTATTTCAATTCAACTGCCTCCCGATGGGATTGAATGCGGCCCCTGCTACGTTTCAAAGATTGATGGAGCTCGTTTTGACGGGGTTGCAGTGGGAGACGTGTCTTATATATTTGGACGATATTATTGTGTTCAGCCGCACATTTGAGGAACATTTAACGCGGCTGGAGACAGTGTTCACGAGGATGCGCTCTGCCAATTTGAAATTCAAACCAAAGAAATGCCACCTACTGCAACGGTCCGTCCGTTATTTGGGGCACATTGTGAGTGCCGAGGGGGTGTCCACGGATCCGGAAAAGACGGCGTGTGTCCGGGATTGGCCGACTCCGGCCTCTGTGGGGGATGTTCGACGGTTTTTGGGATTTGCCTCGTATTACCGAAGATTTGTGCCGGGGTTTGCGACGATTGCGAGGCCCTTGCATCTCCTTACGGGTAAAGGACGGAAATTTGTTTGGGGAGAGCCGGAAGAGGCGGCCTTTCGGAGTCTGCGCGATCTATTGGCTACGGCCCCGACATTGGATTATCCCGATTTTGATCGCCCTTTCATTCTCGATACGGACGCGAGTGACACAGGTATTGGGGCGGTATTATCACAGTCTAAAGGGGGCGTAGAGCGCGTCGTGGCGTATGGTAGCCGAGTCTTGTCGCCTGCGGAAACACGCTACTGTGTCACTCGTAGAGAACTTTTGGCGGTTGTTTTTTTCCTACGGCAATTTCGACCGTACCTTTACGGTCGTTCTTTTATTGTGCGTACGGATCATGCGGCCTTGCAATATGCACTTAAAATGGACCAGCCATCGGGACAGTGGGCACGTTGGTTGGACACGCTGCAGGAGTTTTCCTTCCAAATTCAACATCGGAAGGGAGTGCGCCATGCGAACGCTGACGCACTTTCCAGATTACCAGGACGCGCCCCTTGTAAATGTGCGTCGGGGACGCATAGGTGTTCGCCGATTCTCAACCCCCCTCAGCCGCTCACGTTGGCCGTCGGGAAGTCGGATACTCCGATGGAACCGGGACCGACTGATGGGGTTTTGAATCTGCCGCGGTCTGTCTGGATTCGGGAACAGATGATGGACGAGTCGTTGTTGTCCATGCGGAAGCGGTCTATGAGGGACAAGGGGAGTCCGAGTTCGGCTGTGGGGCCGCGAACCGCTCTCCGAGATGGTCTGCTTATGTGGCAAGAAAGGTTCCAGGAAAGCTGGCGTGTGGTGGTACCAACGTCCTTGCGATTTGAGTTGATTAGAACTCTCCATTGTGACACACTATTGCATTTAGGGGTGCAGAAGACCTTGTTGACGTTACAACGTCATTATTTTTGGCACGGCATGGCGACAGATGTCGTAGGGCACGTGCGCGCGTGCCCTGAATGCGCCCGGCGTAAGCCGCCTAAACATCCTTACGTGCCGCCTCTCCAGTCGATTCAGGTGTCTCGAGTCAATGAATTGGTGGCACTGGACATATTGGGACCCTTCCCACCATCGGCGAGGGGTAATAAATATTTGCTGGTAGGGGTCGAGTATCTCTCCCGTTGGCCGATGGCCTGGCCGTTGCCCGATCAGTCGGCCGCGGCCATCACCGACGCCTTTTTGTTTGGGTACATTATGGACAAGGGGGCGCCGGAGAGACTCCTCACGGACCAGGGCCGAAATTTCTCTTCTAAATTATTGGCTGAAGTGTGCGCAGGCCTTGGGACTAAGAAGATACGGACATCTCCATACCATCCGCAGACGGATGGTATGGTTGAGCGGCTGAACAGGACATTGTCTGCCATGCTTTGCCATACTGTGAGTGAACAGCAATCGGATTGGGATCTGCACATCCCCGGAGTGCTTTCGGCGTACAGGATGACGCCCCATGCGGCTACAGGGTATTCGCCGTTTTACCTTATGTATGGTCGGGAAAACGTGCCTCCGGTGGATGTGCAATTGGGTACTGGGGTGAAGGGACCTCGTAAACCACTCCCTGAATACATTCAGGACACGGTTCGCCGGGTTACGGAGGCGCGGGAAAACGCCCGCGTGGCTACGGCCAAAGCCCAGGCCCGGAACGAGCGGTATGCTCGGCGGTCTGAGGGGGAGTGCCCCTGGAAGGTGGGAGACCTGGCCTGGCTCCATTGCCCGCAGGTGCGGCCGGGGACCTCTCCTAAATTGCACAAACCTTGGCATGGTCCTGTGCGCCTCATTGAGGTTCCCAATCCACAGTCGGCGCGCGTTCAGTTTGGTTCTCGCCGTTGGTTTGTTCATACGTCGCGGTTGAAACCATATGTTGCTCCCCTACGTGATGCGTCATCTCCCAATGTTGCCTTGCCGGGGTCTGTTGCTGCTGACTCTGACTCTTCCCCGCCTGCGTCCATTGATCTTGCTAGAGCGCCTGTCGTACCTGTTCCAGACAGGCCGACCGTGACACCGCGGGGGAGGAGTGGGCCTGCTCGGAGGGCGCCTGCCAAGGCTGCGGGACCTTCAAGCCCGGCGACCCTTCTGACCCCGCTGCAGGCGCATTCGCCGAATATGACCAAGACTGATTCGTCAGGGACACGAGATGTCGGTGGACTTCCAATCGCAGCAGGGGAATTACCCCCTGTCATTTCTCGTGTTCCATCGCGTCCCCGTTCTACAAGTGGGCCGCCGACCGTCCGGGACGGGCCGGCGACCCGCACTCGTTCCAAATCGCTTACGTTTCGTTGATTGTATGTTGTTATTGTTCTTGTTCTTGCCGTCGTATTTATCGCATGCTTTCGTACGTTCGTCGATGTTACTTGTGTGTTGTTCTTGTTGTTATATTGCATGCTCAGTGTCCTTTAAGGGGGAAGGTCGGTTCACCGCATTACGCTTTGGTGTTGTTCAGCCGAGGTCGGCTGGGTTTTTTCTATGGGGGAGGGTGGTGTAATGCGGGCGAAAGCGACCTTCCGGATGTGACGTCACGAGGAGGCGGAGCCAGGTGACGTGGGTGAAAGGTAGGGGGTCCTTAAGCGGGTAAACCGGAAGGAGAAGGCAGTCGGGGTGTGAATAGAAAGGTGTGGGGCCACGCGGGCGTACGAGCCGAGGGGGCACCGTCAGAAGCGGGAGCCAACCCTGGGAACAGTAGGGAGCTACTGGGAGGTGTAAAGCTGCAGATAGAGATAGGCAGTAAGACTGTGTGTGAGGAGCAGCGGGGTGGCTGCCAGGAGTCGCAGGAGCGACGAGAAGGCGAGACAGCACGAGGCTGTCAGAGCTGCAGCAGGAACAGCCAAGGGAGCTGTGTGAGAGTACAGCAGCGGAGCTGCTGTGGGGCTGCAAGAGCGACAAGAACAGCAGCGGGGCTGCTGATGTGGACTGGAGTGACATCGGAACCAGCACAGAGAGAATAAGAGAGACAGCCGTGTGGGGACGCAGTACGGACCGAATAAAGGACACTGAGCCAGATATCGTGGTCAAGTCTTTTATTACACTAGTATCATTCGCTTTCATCATCGTGCTTCATTTTATTGGAATTTGGGTAGTAGTAGTCAGTGATATCGCTGTTATTATCGGCTTCCTATTTCACTTAGATTTCATCTGCATTTGTGAGTGTAGCGTTATTTTTACGTTACAGGTAACGCGTGTTACGTCACCTGGGTACGTGTTACGTCACCTGGTAACGGGTGTTACGTCACCTGGTAACGTGTTACGTCACCTGGTTACGTCACCTGGTTACGCGTGTTACGTCACTTGGTTACGTGTTACGTCAACTGGTAACGCGTGTTACGTCACCTGGTTACGTGTTACGTCACCTGGTAACGCGTGTTACGTCCCTGGTTACGTGTGTTACGTCACCTGGTTACGTGTTACGTCACCTGGTTACGTGTTACGTCACCTGGTAACGTGTTACATCACCTGGTTACGTGTTACGTCACCTGGTAACGTGTTACGTCACCTGGTTACGTGTTACGTCACCTTGTAATGTGTGTTACGTCACCTGGTTATGTGTGTTATGTCACCTGGAAAACGTGTTACGTCACCTGGTAACGTGTGTTACGTCACCTGGTAACGTGTTACGTCACCTGGTTACGTGTTACATCACCTGGTTACGTGTTACGTCACCTGGTTACGTGTGTTACGTCACCTGCGCACGCGGTGGGCGCCAATTTGGGCCAATCGGAGCGCTGGTTAAGTGGGGCCGAGCGCATCGCCCTTGGCCAATCAGCGACGCCTGTTTGTTTGCGAGCGCGCGGCGTTTACACCTCGACTGGCTTAGTTTCACATTCTACCTTTCATGTTTTTTTGGCAGTGGGGCAAAAAAACATCTCGCTCTCTCTTCCTGCAGTTTTTCAACTAACCAAGTGATTGCAATGACCGCCCCACTCCACCCTTCCTAATTTGAATTTGCTAAAAAAAGTGAAAGTGATTAGCCCTAAAACCAATTCAGGAAAGTAGTTATTATCATGAAGTTTGGATTCTAACAGTTGAATATGCAATTCCTATATTCGATTAACGGTATTTCAGCTTAAAACAGAAGTTTGCGTGGAACGGATTAAAAACGTTACCCGAGGGGCCACTGTACTTCAAAAAGAAAGGCGCTTTGTAAAAGAGAGACTATTATCATTATTATGTTGAGTGTGCGGGGAGCGGTGGCGCAGAGGCTAGGGCACCGCACAATGGAAACCCGGCGACCCCGGATCACCAGGGCGATGGCCGACATCAGCGATACCTGAACAACGACCTCCACTCCCTCCCACCAACACGCACTGACCAGAGTGGTGAAGTATGGCTAAAAAAACCCCCGCATGCGGCCGACACGTCGCGGTGAGGCCTTCATCATCCAGTGACGTGAAAACGGCCATCAAGAAAAACGCTTGGGAGCTAAAACCCGACATGCACCAGGGGTGATCACAGAGCCAATATTAAAACATTATTATTATTATTCCGCTTGTGTGTGTGTGTGTGACATAGGGGTGTAACAAGGGTGTGTGTGTGTTATCGGTGTGTGTCTGATGGGTGTGTGTGTGTGAGATGGGTGTGTGTGATAGGTGTGTGTGAGATGGGTGTGTAGATGTGATTGATGTGTGTGTGAGATGGGTGTGTGTGTGTGAGATGGGTGTGTGTGTGAGTGATGGGTGTGTGTGAGTGATGGATGTGTGTGTGAGTGATGGGTGTGTGAGTGATGGGTGTGTGTGAGTTATGGGTGTCTGTAAGATGGGCGTGTGTGTGGGAGAACATACAAACTCCACACTCACTCACCCACTCTCTCACGCACTCATTCACATTATCAGTCGCTCGCACTCACTCCAGAACAGGGGGAGAACACACAACCTCCGGACAGAAAGTGGCGCCCGAGTTGAGAATCGAACCCGGGCTCTTGTCCTCACTGCGGCCCTGCCCGGTGTGATTGTGCACATTCAGGGCTCCGTTTTGTTCTGTTCTGCCTCCAACTTCTTCACCTGCAACACACAGACCACGCTGCTCAATGGCTTTGTCACTCATGGTCTCCACAAGGACGCCATGTACGCACGGTGACATTCTTTCGCACCATACGTAGTCACCCGTGATATGTGTGTATGTGCATTTGTTTCCCACCGTACGTTACCAACCGTGCTATGTGTGTATGATAGACTTCTTTTGCACCGTACGTGGACAACCATGCTGTGCGTATGTTGAACTTCTTTCACACAGTACGTAGCCAACTATGCTAACCGGAAGTGCGGAAGGACAACAAACTGTGTGTGAGTCTGTGGGTCACTGTGTGAGTGTCTATGAGTCTCTGTGTGAGTCTACGGGTCTCTGTGCGAGTATACAGGTCTCTGTGGGAGTCTATGAGTCTCTGTGTGAGTCTATGCATCGCTGTGTGAGTCTATGGGTCACTGTGTGAGTCTACGGGTCTCTGTGTGAGTCTACAGGTCTCTGTGGGAGTCTATGAATCTCTGTGTGAGTCTATGGGTCTCTGTGTGAGTCTATGGGTCACTGTGTGAGTCTATGGGTCATTGTGTGAGTCTATGGGTCTCTGTGCGAGTGTACGGATCTCTGTATGAGTCTACGGGTCACTGTGTGAGTGTCTATGGGTCTTACTATGAGTCTATGGGTCTCTGTGTGAGTCTACGGGTCACCGTGTGAGTGTCTATGGGTCTCTGTGTGAGTCTATGGGTCTCTGTGTGAATCTATGGATCACTGTGTGAGTCTATGGGTCACTGTGTGAGTCTATGGGTCTCTGTGTGAGTCTATGGGTCTCTGTGTGAGTCTATGGGTCTCTGTGTGAGTCTATGGGTCACTGTGTGAGTGTCTATGGGTCACTGTGTGAGTGTCTATGGGTCTGTGTGTGAGTCTATGGGTGTATGTGTGAGTCTATGGGTCACTGTGTGTCTATGGGTCTTTGTGTCTATGGGTCTCTTTATGAGTGTCTACGGGTCTCAATGTGAGTGTATATGGGTTTATGTGAGTGTCTTATGGGTCAGTGTGAGTGTCTATGTGTCTCTGTGTGAGTGTATACGAGTCTGTGTGAGTGTCTATGGGTCCCTCTGTGTCTATGGGTCTCTGTGTGAGTCTATGGGTCTCTAAGTGAGTCTACTGGTCTCTGTGTGAGTCTACGAGTCTCTGTGTGAGTCTATGGGTCTCTGTGGGAGTCTATGGGTCTCTGCGTGAGTCTACGAGTCTCTGTGTGAGTTTATGGGTCTCTGTGTGAGTCTATGGGTCTCTGTGGGAGTCTATGGGTCTCTGTGTGAGTCTACGAGTCTCTGTGTGAGTTTATGGGTCTCTGTGTGAGTCTATGAGTCTCTTTGTGAGTCTATGGGTCTCTTTGTGTGAGTCTATGGGTCTCTTTGTGAGTCTATGGGTCTTTGTGTGAGTCTATGGGTCTCTTCGTGAGTCTATGGGTCTCTGTGGGAGTCTATGAGTCTCTGTGTGAGTCTATGGGTCTCTGTGTGAGTCTATGGGTCTCTGTGTGAGTCTATGGGTCTCTGTGTGAGTCTATGGGTCTCTGTGTGAGGCTCTGGGTCTCTGTGTGAGTCTATGAGTCTCTGTGTCTCTGTGTAAGTATGTAGCCAACCACGCTAATCGTAACCTCCAGCGACACCTGCGCAGCATAGACAGAAGCACCCGGCTTCAATTGCCAACTTTGGCACTTTTCTGCGTGAAGTTTGTGATGATCGTCCCTTGTTATCTCGTCAGTGTGAAAGTGAGTGTGCATCACACAAACTCCGGTCATCCTCGCAGCAGCGGCTTTTGGCTGGTCATTGAACAAAGACGGTCATCGCATCGCACGGCGCTTTCAGATGCACTTCTGCGACCGTCTGGAACGCTCTTCCTTCTGATATTAGCCACTGGGAGCTGTGCACTTTTAAATCATCGTCTAGATTGACAACCTCGTTTCTTTAAATCTGCTTTTCATGTTTAGTTTGCTGTCCTTCCCCCACATGCTCCGATTATCACGGTTGGCTATGTACGGCACGAAAGAAGTTCAATGTACATATGTACGTATATTCTCCCCCTGTTCTGCATGGGATTCCTCCTCCTGTAGCTAAACCCCCAATTCTAAAAACATACCTGCAAATTATTCATTTAGGATCACCAATACCCGCCATTTGCCACTAAGTGACGGTAACGTCACCACTAGGCCTGTGCCAGACCAGGTGCACTTTGAGGTCACGTGAAGTGCCAAAGGCTCGCCGGACGGAGGTCATGGGACAGACCCAGCAGGTGCCATGGGTTAGCTGACTGAGATATACTGGCAGATGCACCACCAGCTGTGCTCCCCTACTGTGCCAACTTGGGATCACACAGCAGCAACAGCAGCAGGAGCAGCAGGAGCAGCAGGAGCAGCAGCAGGAGCAGCAGTAGTGGTAGCGGTAGCGGTAGCAATAGCAACAGTAGCGGCAGCGATAGCAGCAGCGGTAGCGGTAGAAGTAGCGACAGGAGTAGCAGCAGTAGCGGCAGAGTTAGCAGGAGCAGCAGTAGCGGCAGCGGTAGCGGCAGCGGTAGCAGCGGCAGTAGGGGTAATAGTGGTGGCAGGAATAGCAGCGGCAGCGGCAGCAACGGTAGTAGCGGTAGCAACAGCAGCAGTAACAGTAGCAGTAACAGTAGCAGTAGTAGAGGCAGCAACGGTAGTAGCGTTAGCAGTAGCGGCAGCAGCGGTAGTAGCGGTAGTAGCGGTAGCAGTAGTAGCAGCAGCGGCAGCAGCAGCGATAGTAGTAGCACTAGCAGTAGTAGTGGTAAAAGCGGTAGGAGTAGTGGTAGCAGTAGTGGTAGCAGTAGTGGTAGTAGCAGTAGTAGCAGTAATAGCAGTAGTAGGGGTAGTAGCGGTAGTAACCATAGCAGTAGCGGTAGTAGCGGTAGTAGCAATAGTAGCAGTAGCAGCAGTAGTGGCAGTAGCAGTAGTAGTGGTAGCAGTAGTATAAGTAGTAGCAGTAGTAGCGGTAACAGTAGTAGCAGTAGTAATGGTAGCAGTAGGAGTGGTTGTAGGGGTAGCAGCGGTAGCGACCTCGCGGTGGATGCGGTTGAACTGCCAGGGCCAGGCGACGTTGTAGAGGAAGGGTCGCAGGTCAAAGCGGTTGTCGTCGGGGCCGTAGCTTTCGGCGTGGTAGGCGGGCGTCAACGTCGTCATCTTGTGCCGGTTGAGGGCGTACGAGCGGAAGAAGTGCTTCACCCTCTCAGCCACCTTCGTCGTCGCGACCACAACCACAACAAGAACGAGGATCACCATCGACGGACGTCACCTTCACTTAAGTCAGTTCGTTCTATTTAGCTTATTCTTCTCTCTTGGTCTTTCCTTTATCCTTATTCTTACAAGGCGCCTTGAGATATTAGCGGAAGGCAATAAATATTAGCTTTTATGTATTACTTTAAATATTTGTTAGTAATAATGTTTTCTTATATTTTATATTTATTATATTTTTGTTTACCATATCAGTCCTTATTTTTTTTTGGGCAGCGGGCCCTCACACGATACTCAACACGCGATACCCCTGAACCACCCCCACGCCCAGAGCCACCCCAGCGCTATGACCCCTGAACCACCCCCACACCCAGAGCCACCCCCACCCCTTGACCCCTGAACCACCCCCACACCCAGAGCCACCCCCACCCCTTGACCCCTGAACCACCCCCACACCCAGAGCCACCCCCACCCCTTGACCCCTGAACCACCCCCACACCCAGAGCCACCCCCACCCCTTGACTCCTGAACCACACCCAGAGCCACCCCCACCCCTTGACCCCTGAACCACCCCCACACCCAGAGCCAACCCCACCCCTTGACCCCCGAGCCCCCCGTGGCTGCTGCCCTGTGGTCTCCATGGCGGGAGTGGCTGCTGCCCTGTGGTCTCTGTGGTCTCCGTGGCGGGAGTGGCTGCTGCCCTGTGGTCTCTGTGGTCTCCGTGGCGGGAGTGGCGGTGCATGACCGACCTGCGCTGGAGAGCAGCGCTGGCTCCACGCGGTGAGCAGCTTGCAGAACATGCTGTAGGGGCCGCACTTGTCAATCTTGCGCAGGCGGCCGAACACGGACAGCTCCGCGTAGCTCATGCCCATGTCCTCCTGCGTGGGTGTGTGTGTGCGTGTGTGCGAGTTGGCACAGTAGGGGGCACAGGTGGTGCATCGTCCAATCATCTCAGTCAGTTAACCAATGGCACCTGGGTCTGTACCGTGGCCTCCTGCCATGTACATAGCCTACCACAAGCACCATCGGGATGTCATCGCCACTTAGTGGTGAATGGCGGTTGTTGTTGTTGTTGTCTGCAAGCGTGTACATGTGTGTGTGTGGGGTACGGTAGTGTAGCGGTTAGCAAGCTGCGCTACGAACCTGGTGACCCGGGTTCGATTCCTGCTCACGGCCAACACCGGTGACGATTATCTGAACCGGTCCTGGGCCTTCCCAAGGTCGACTCAGCCTCAAATGAGTACCTGGTGCGATGTGTAAACATCGCCACTCGGGAGACAAAGGCGGCCGGGCGTGGTGTTGGCCACCCACCACCTCGTGTGCCGTGCTGTTCGCTAACAGCACTTGCTCCAAGTATGTTAAGGCTATATAGGGATCTTTGTCTTTGTTTGTTATGGGGAGTGGTAGTGCAGTGGTTAACACGCCCGCGATGACCCATGTTCGATTCCCGCAGTGACGAATATATATCGCCACCCGGGAGACAAAGGCGGCCGGGCGTGGTGCTGGCCACCCACCCCCTGTTGCGGCCCTATGTTAGAATGTTTTGGCCAAATCTGTGAATGAGGTTTTGTGTCGTTAACCCCATCGCCAACACCACCACCACCCGGCACAGACAATCAGTACGGGGTTTGTCACGTAACGCAACACGTGGCCAATTGAGTTGCTTAGTTCAGCACTAACCGGTCGTTGTGTGTTGGGAGAGTAAACCCACAACAAAGTTGACCAAGGAGCTGGGGACGTTTCGCCGGTAATTACAACAACGACCAGCCTCGTCAGGCAACAACAGCGATCTAACCCCAAAAAAGAAAAAAAAATCTCTTTCGTAGATAACTATTAGTCGTGAAAGCCTGAACCACTACTTCCCACTACTGCTGCTGCTGGGCATTAAACCGTGCCCGAGTTGTCCACAGGTGCGGGAGGAAAAGCAAAGTGCCCGGAGAAACTCCCCCACGGGTGCAAAGGGGGAGGAGGTGCCGCCCAATCCCACCCACAACCACCGTTTCCCTGCGATCTGTGCTCCTACATTTGTTTGGCCAACTCCAACCCATGAGGCCTGATGACAATGATGACGATGATGATGACGACGATAAGGATGACGACGGTGACGATGATGACGATGATTATGATAATGACGATAATGATGATGATAGTGATGATGTTGCTGATTATAGTGATGACGTTGCTGATGACGATGATGACGATGACGACGATGATGATGACGACGATGATGATGACAACGATGACGACGATAATGATGATTATGGCGATGATGATGATGATGACGAAGACCAGGCTTCACTGCAACAAACTTTCCTCCTCTCCACACGAAGCAGTCACTTCGTTTCCGCTCCTGCCTCGAGACTCACTTTTTGTTCCCCTAGCTCAGCCCACGCCCCCCCCCCCCCACCTTTAATCGCCCCTCCCTCCTCATCACCACCACCACCACCATCGTTCCTGCTCCCTCTTCATATTCTCATTAAATTGCTGCCGCTCATTCAATCAATTCATTCATTCCATCCATTCGTTCATCGTCATTTGCTCTCGTCAATTTAGCTTCTATCTAATTTACGCATCATTGATTTGGTGGCTAAGAGATGTTAACTACCTCACCTGGTATGCAGGAGGTCATGGGTTCGATCCCGACTCTAATGCCTGTTGTATATTTGGAGATTGCGTGTTGTCGCTCTCTCTCCCTGTGGTGGTCTCGTGGATTTTTCTCCGAGTCCTCCGATTTTCCCCCCTCTGCGTTTAAAATCAACATCACGCTTTTAGAGTATTTGGCCGCTGCTGTAAATGTCCACGTGACGATGATAGCGCTAAGCCCACTTCGTTGAGCCATCATTTGGGATAGCCGGGTCACTTCTAAAAGAGAGCAACAAAGGCTGAGTAAGGGCCTTACCTGGTCCTCCGGGTTTTTCCCTCCACATTTAGAATCAAAGTGCATTGAGAGCATTTGGCTGCTATAATTTTCCACAAGATAAGGCACTCTGTTGAGCCATCATTTGTGATGACCAGCTAGCTTCTGATAAAGAGCTACACAGCTCAGTGGGGCCTTAGACCTGATAAAATAAAAAAAATAGTTTAGTTTTAAAATAGTTAAATTAATAGCAAGTGTGTGTGTCTGGTGAAGTGTGTGTGTGCGTGTGAGCGTCATCCCAAGTTGGGAGAGGCGGTGCAGCGGTTACACCAGTGGGTAAGGCGTGTGGGAGACTAAACTCCTCTTTTCAAAACAGTTTTGTATTATTTTACCAGGTGTGAGGCTGCTATGATTGTCCACGCGAGGACCGTAAGGCAACTCGTTGGGCTTTCATTTGTGAGGCCAAGGTCGCTTCCTCAAAAATACATCGATAGTAGTGGTGCCTGACATCTGGTCAAAGAAAAAAAATGGATTCGCCCCAATGACTTCCTCGCATCTGGGTGTGCGCGTACCACTCTTAATTGTCCGTGAAGCTCCTCTCAACGCGCCGGGTGAATTACGCTAAGACTGCCTGATGGGTCACTGGCTCAGCGACGAGGTGAGAGGTGGAGGTGGTGGTGGTTGGGTAGTGGTGGTGCGGTCTCTCTCTCCCTCTCTCTCACCTCGTCCGTCTGAGTTGTGTGACCGTCTGCCAGCGGTTCCAGCTCAGCCGTGGGGGGTGCCTCCAGGATGCTGGGAACACCACACGGTCTGGCTCACGGCACTTACACGACACGTTGCTACAGCTGTTGCTGTCACAGCAGCTCAGCAGTCAGTGTGAAAGACCCAACACAGAAGATCGCTTGGGTTTGATCTTCTACGAAGCTGCTCACGGTCCACCCAAAACTGCATCCACTGCACAAACCATGGCAGCAGAGGCGGATAGCTGATGCACAAATGTAAAGTTAAAAACTCTCCAGGAGTAGTGGTGCAACTGTGGTCATCTATAACAGACCGTACAGCGTATAAACAAGAAATACGAAGGAGACATCACGGCATTGATGATAATACACGACTACTCTGCTTGCTCCTGACGCGGTTATCTGACTTGTCCACTTGAATGTGAAATTGTAGTTATTGCGCTGCACCTACATCAGCCGTACGAAAGAAGAAGTGGTCAGCTCACCCCACTTTCTAAAATCTATAAAAAAAATTGTATTTTACCAGGTGTAAAGCCCCAGGTGTAAGGTTATTCATAGCAGCAGTGCTATTCTCAACTATTTTATTTTACCAGGTAAGGCCCCACTGAGCTAGAAAGCTCTTTTTCAGAATCGACCTGGCCATCACTAATGATAGGTCAACGAAGTGGCTTATCGCATGGAAATTTATAATACTCTAAATGCATGTTGATTCTAAAAAATCCACATGACCACGGAGAGAGAGAGTCACACACAAACTCCAAATATAGAGTAGGCGTCAGGGTCGGGATCGAACCCACGACCTCATTATATTAGGCAAGGCAGTTAACATCTTGCCACCGAAACACCCAAAATGTTCCGTTGACCTGAGGGTTATATTTATGGTTCACCAAATTTTCCAAGACCATGAAACTTTTTAAGAAATAAACTAAGCCTACATTTTAACTGTGATATAAGAAATAATATACAACAGGTCGTGGGTTCGATCCCGACCACGACACCTGGTTGTATATTTGGAATTTGCGTGTCTCCCCGTAGTCGAGTGAATTTTTCTCCGGTTCCTCCGGTTTTTCCCTCCACATTTATAATCAACACCACACGTTTACAGAGTACTTGCGGGAAGTACCCGGCATTGTCCGGGGGAAAAATATATTTCAAAACTTGTCTTCTCTTAAAAGCATAACATATACATACACAAATACGAAGCTATTGTGAAAGTCCGGCATTCCGTTTGTCTGTCCATTTGTCCGTCAACAAAATTATAAGAGGCTTGCAGAAGTCCAAAAAGTAATAAAAAGTGGGGGTAAATAGTTGATTTAAAAGGTTTCCGAAAATTGTCCACCCCCCAGTCTCAAAAAATATTTTTACCCCCCTGCAGGCATATATACCTACACATCCTACACACAATAGAGTGAGTATTTCTAGTGACTCTATAGTAATGGCTGGGCTCTACAGTAGTATCTGGCTCTACAGTTGTATCTACTGACTTACAGTAGTATCTATTGAGCACAGTAGTAGCTACTGACAGTATAGTAGTATCTACCGACTCTATAGTAGTAACTACTAACTCTATAGTAGTATCTGCTGACTCTATAGTAGAAACTACTGACTTTGCAGTAGTATCTAATAACTATAGGAGTATCGACTGAATCTATAGTAGTATCTATTGACTCCATAGTGGTATTCCACCAACTACAGTAGTAACTACTAACTCTATAGTAGTATTTGCTGACTCTACAGTAGTATCTGCAGACTATATAGAAGTATCTGCTGACTCTATAGCAGTGTAGTGGGTTAAACTGAGTCGCAGACGTTGTCTTGAGAGCAACACAATTAATTACATCAACCTAGATTTGAAGTTTTCGTGACTGCAGGGATCCATACTCTTTGGTTCTTTTGGTAAAGTCACGTAGGTATAAAATAAAATAAATTAAATCACGACATTTCGATTGCAACACAAGCAACCATCATCAGGTGGAAACCCACAGCAAGAACATTTCTTGCTGTAGTTTTCCCACCTGATGATGGTTGCTTGTGTTGCAATCGTCACGTCGTGATTTAATTTATTTTATATTATTACATCAACTCAACACAACATAACGTAACCTACACTCGGGTGTTGAATTACCATCTAACCACGCTACTGCAAAACTAGACACGGTCCCGCTATCCCGGTCCGGACCACGAGCTGGATCCCGGACCGCGTGGCTAGAGGCTTCTTCAACCTGACGTGGATTTTCACTCACTAACAGTTAAGAACCCGGAGCCCCTCACGGGGGGCCCCCGTTATATCAGCCTGGGCTGGGGCTGGCTCCGCCCCTCGCCCCGCCCACCTTCTAGATCTCTCGAGCTCTTTCCCGAAGGCTCCCGAGAGCTCCTCTATACCACGTGACCCCTCAGCGGCCCCCGGGGGAGCGAGGGGAGCTTTCAGCAGCCTGGGATAAGTTAGCCACACTTAGAAACAGAACCAGTGTATAATAAAGTATTTAATAAATACGTTGCCTCTTACAACAGTGTGTGCGCTTCAGTTGACACACTACAGTAGTATCCACTGACTATAGTAGTAACTACTAACTCTACAGTAGTATCTACTGACTATAGTACTATCTACTAACTATATAGTAGTATCTACCGACTTGATAGCAGTATATACTGACTATAGTAGTATCTACTAACTCCATAGTAGTATCTACTATCACTACAGTAGTATATACTGACAATAGTAGTATCTACTAACTGTAGTATCTACCGACTTGATAGCAGTATATACTGAGTCTATAGCAGTATCTACTAACTCTATAGCAGTATCTGCTATCACTACAGTAGTATATACTGACTATAGTAGTATCTACTAACTCTACAGTAGTATCTACCTACTCTACAGTAGTATCTACTATCACTACAGTAGTATATACTGACAATAGTAGTATCTACTAACTGTAGTATCTACCGACTTGATAGCAGTATATACTGAGTCTATAGCAGTATCTACTAACTCTATAGCAGTATCTGCTATCACTACAGTAGTATATACTGACTATAGTAGTATCTACTAACTCTACAGTAGTATCTACCTACTATACAGTAGTATCTACCGACTCTATATTCGTATCTACCGACTCTATAATAGTATATATCGACTCTATAGCAGTATCTACTATCTATACAAAGTGCCGTGGTGAGGCCTAGTCCAATGGAGAGCCGCTGGGCTCGCCTAGATTGCCCAGCCGGCCAAGGTGGCAACTTGGTCAGCTGGGGCTGGGCTGTCCAAGCAAAATATCGAGGAACGGGAGTGTGTTATTCACCTACATTTCCGTGGTGAACTGGATGGCCGGGTTTGTGAATTGAGATGATTTAGAAAATCATTAAGTATATCTTTACCATGTGGCCAGACAACCAAAGTGTCATCAAGATATCTCAACCAAAAAGATGGTTTTAATGTACTCGAGACAAGTGCTCTTGTTTCAAAGTTTTCCGTGTACAGATTTGCTATAGCAGGAGATAAAGGAGAGCCCATTGCGGAGCCTTCCTTTTGTTTAAAGAAATCACCTCTCTCTTGACTTGAAGCTTTCGTGACTGCAGGAATCCATACTCTTTAATTATTTCGGTAAAGTCACGTAGGTAGAAATAAAGTCAAATAAAACAAATCACGACGTTTCAATCGCAACACAAGCAATCTTCATCAGGTGGAACGACCACAGCAAAAAAATGCTGAAGTAGGCGAGAGAGCTGCCGTGGCAAGAGGTTATATAGGTAAGAAAGGGGGGAGGCAAGGGGGGGGGGGGAGAGAGAGAGGGGGGGGAGGGTGTGGGGTAGAGGAAGGGGGGGGGGCTGCGTAAGCACTAGGGGAAGAAGACGTGAGGCTGGGGGGGGAAATGGGCAGGGCTAAAAGTGGGAAGCTGAGTGTGGGACACGGGGGGAAGGAGGGTGGGACACGGGGGGGGGGGGGGGGGGTGAAATGTACTAGTAAATCGGCAGGTACAATGGAAACAACCACAAGCAGTTAAGGCATTACCTGGTTAATAACATCCTTCCAATGATTTTTCAATTTGTATCCATCTTTTCAGTTGAAGTAATGTATATGTTTATATATCTGGATGGCTTCATGAACAAACCTTTGAAGGTTTGCAGTGTACCTTGGTCTCGGAAAAAACAATATCATGCGAGCCCACAGCATTATAACAATGGTCAGCTACGGCAGAGGTATTGGTCCTGCTGTGTTTCAGATCTGCCTTGTGTTCGCGAACACGGTCCGAGACATGTCGTTTCATTTCCCAAACGAAACTGCTACTGCAGGTACAACTCAATTTGTAGACTCCAGGGTATTGCATGTCAGGAATGACATCCTTCACAGATGGGATTAGATCACAAATTTTGTGTACTGCATTGAATCGGACCTGAATCTTGTGTTTGTTTAAAATTTTGGAAATCTTTTTGGTAACACCGCTATGTATGGTAAAGTCATGGTCTTGAATGGCTTCTCAGGAGATTGTTTCTCCATAGTTGGAGAAACAGCTTTGCAAATAATGCGGTCCGAGTACACATTCATCTTGAGGGCTTGGTGTACGTGTTCCAGTTCACTGGCTAGGTGTTGTTGGTCGGAGATGCAGTGGGCCCTATGGTGTAGTGTTTTGATGAGGGAATTCTTCTGGGCCGGATGGTGGTGGGAATCAGGTTTTAGATAGGAATCTGTGTGGGTGGTTTTCCTGTAGACAGAGTGTCCCAACAAGCCATCAGGCCTCTTCTCAACCAAAACATCCAGGAATGGTAGCTTACCATCCTTTTCCACTTCCATGGTGAATTTGATGGATGGGTATATGGAATTGATGTGGTTGAGAAATTGGTTCAATGTTGGCAGGCCATGTGGCCAAATGACGAAAGTGTCATCTACGTATCTCTTCCACAAGGATGGACGTAGGGTGGATGTCTGGATGGCATCTGTTTCAAATTTCTACATGAAAACATTCGCTATCACTGGTGATAAGGGGGAACCCATGGGGCTACCTTCATTTTGTTTGTAGAAAGTACCATTCCAGGTGAAGTAAGTGTTGGTAAGGCAGTGCCTAACCAAAGTTGGTAGATCAGGATTCAGTCCATGTTGGACCAAGTCTTCAATTATTGTTAAGGTGTCACGTACAGGAACCTTGGTGAACAGAGATACTATATCAAAGCTGACAAGCAAATCATCTGGAGACAGTGAGATGCCCTTGATTAGAGAGACCAAGTGAGCTGAATTACGTACTGCTGAGGTAGTCTTGCCCGTGAATGAAAGCAAGGTCTCAGACAGAAATCGGGCCAGTTTGTAGGTAGGCGAGTTGATAGTGGAAACGATGGGCCAAAATGGAGTACCTTTCGATTTAAAGCTTTCGTGACTGCAGGGATTCATCTTCTTGGTTCTTTTGGTAAAGTCATGTAGAAGGGAAGTAATAAAATAATAAAAATAAAACATAATAAAATAATTCTCACGACGTTTCGGCCACAACGCAAGCAGCCGTCCTCAGGTGAAACCAGGTCTGTCGAGGCGACAGCGTCTGAATGAAACAGCACACGTGCTTGGAGCATATATATAATCATTGGAAGGACGTAATAAACCATTTCGGATCTTAACTGATTATGTTCACGTTTACGGTGACTTTCAGACCGCGTTCCACTCACTGGCATTGTATTCTCCGCAGGGAATGGATTCTTTGCTCCGCTGCATTGACATATTTTGTTTCTTCCTCTTAGTATCTTTCACACGACGGTCAACGGTATAATAACAAATAGTATAAAAATGTATATGCTTAATACAATGTACAAAGTAATATATAGTATCGTAATTGTATAGTGAATATACAGCAGTGTGATATACATTAGGGTGGGTAGAATAATACATAGTGTAATATTACAATGGATAAGGTTTATAGCAATACAGTATGTAATTTAATGTTGGGTTTGTCTATGGCAGTATATAGTACGGTGTAGACTCGTGTGATGTAAGAGAATAAAGTTTAGATGGAAGCATATTATATTTTTTACGACGTAGAATTGTAATGTATTACTTACTGTTAGTAACTCAGCTTATTATAGAGTATATTTAGTATAATGATGATACTATGTAGTTTATACTTTAGTTGTTTACGTGGTGGTTTTAGTTACTGCAGCTACATACTATTAACACTTCTTCCCTTTATTAATGCTACCCCTATCCCCTCCCTGTGATGCTGCTAATCCTGCATAATGCACGGGCAAAGTAGCACTAATCACATACCTGCATTTCCCATATCCCCTCCCTTGGATGCTGCTAATCCTGCATAATGCACGGACATAAGTAGTACTAATCACATACCTGCATTTCCCATAAATATGCTAAATTCCTATTGATATGCAAATTATTTTGTCAAGGCGCCCTTCCCCCCCCCCCCTTCTAACCCAGCTTATATATATGCTCCAAGCACGTGTGCTGTTTTATTCAGACGCTGTCGCCTCGACAGACCTGGTTTCACCTGAGGACGGCTGCTTGCGTTGTGGCCGAAACGTCGTGAGAATTATTTTATTATGTTTTATTTTTATTATTCTATTACTTCCCTTCTACGTGACTTTACCGAAAGAACCAAGAAGATAGAGTACCTTCTTTATGGATATTTGGAAGACCATAGAATCTGGGTGGTCTAGCAGCAGAAGGTTTTAGGGAGAGCCGCTTGAATGGTTCGATTAGAGAAGTCTAATTGTTAATGATATTGTTGGTTTTTGTAGCCAGGCGGTTGGTAGGATCTTTTGTTAATTTTGGTGTAACTGCCATCATTAAGAAGGTCCTGGATTTTGTTGTTGTATGTGGTTTTATCCATGATGACAGTAGCATTGCCCTTGTCGGCTGAGAGGATGACTATGTCCTCTCTCTTTTTCAATTTGGCGAGTTCAGAGCGCTCGTCTGGTAGACAGTGTCCCAAACCTGTATTCTTTACTAGTGTAATAAAGGACTCTTAGGCAATGTTGGTCTCCGTCTGTCCTTTATTGGGTTCTTGTCTCGCACCCCGCGATGTCCCCGATCGGACCCGCACCTCTTCCGTCGCGTGCCCTCCGCACGCCGTTCGAGTCCTCCGCTCTTTCTGCAGCCACACCGCTGCCCGTGTGCCCCGCACACTCTGCAGCCACCCTGCTGCTCCGTGTGCTCCCGCACACTCTGCAGCCACCCTGCTGCTCCGTGTGCTCCCGCACACTCTGCAGCCACCCTGCTGCTCCGTGTGCTCCCGCACACTCTGCAGCCACTCCGCTGCTCCACGTACACCGCTGGCCGACGGTGCCGTGACTCCAACCACGTGGCAATTCGTGCCACCCCTCCGCCAGCACCCCGCGTGGCTCCATCTATCTTTACTCTCTCTCGACTCCCGATCCCCTTCCGGTTCTCACCCTATATCCTCCTCCTCACGTGACCCTGACTCCGCCCCCACTCACCCCGACGACCAGGCTCCACCTCCCCTAATACTCCGGCCCGCGTGAGTGGCGCGGAGTCCGTGCCCACCCTGTCCTTGCTCGCATTACACTAGTGTAGCAAGTCATTTAAGCGACTCGTTCACTGGAACCTTTGTGAATAGAGAAATCACATCAAAACTCACCATACTATTATTAGGGTTAATTTTAATATCTTTAATCCCATTCACAAGATGTTCTGAATTTCTTATGAAGGAAGATGTCCTATCGATGTAGGGCTGTATTTGTTTAGTTATATATTTTGCTAATTTATATGTAGCAGAGCCAATTGTACTGACTATGGGTCGTAATGGGATGCCAATTTTATTCATCTTTGGTAGCCCATACAGTCTAGGTGGTTTTGAGGCCCTTGTTTTAATTTGGTTTTTCTCAGTCTTATGGATTAATGAATTTGCAATTATTGCAGTAGTCTTACGTTCTAAAGTATTAGTTGGATCTCGTCTGGTGTGCATTGTTAGGGCAACCACGGATCAGCGTTTCCGCGCATGCACAGATGTGTGCTTTGGCGCATGCTCAGCGTAGTAATATAATAAATAGTAAGAAATTGTTAATTTAACTACTATACATTTGACGGATGGGAAAAACAAATCGCGATTCTACGGTCGGGGGCTTATTGTGTCGTATGTGTGTAGTTTGCTTAAAACGTAAACCCAGCAAATTTGTGAATTAAAAGCGTCACAAGGTGTGTCCACACACACAGACAGACGGAAAAAAAATTAATAACGACACATTTATATATTTATGCGATCTAACCCAAAAACCTCTATTATGGATGATATTGGTCGCGAAAGCCTACGTGTTAAACAGACAAAAAAAATACTTTTATAGGTAAGATATGGTTGCTGCTATAAATTTTCACATGATGATGATTATAAGCCACTTCGTTGAGCTATCATTTGTGATAGCCAGGTCGCTTCTGAAAAAGAGCGACTACATAGCAGCTCAACGGGGCCATACCACAGATGTCCCGGATTCCTCAAGAGACTGTCCCGGGTGACCCAAGCGTAAATTACAGACGATGATGATTGTTACTACACGAGACCGAAGCTCACCTGGTGAGGGCGGTGATTCCAAACTCGCGCTCGCAGTACCGCACGAAGGAGCGCAGGTCGCTCTTGCTGATGCCACCGATGGGGTTAATGTCGGCGCTGGAGCAGTCGTACTTGGTGAGGTACCCGCGCAGGCTGCGCCACGCAGACACAGGCGGCCACAAGGTCACAGAGGAGTCCCAGGGTCATGGGGTCACAGTGTCACAGGGTCAGTGTCACAGGGTCACAGAGTCCAAGGTTGCCAGGGTCATGATGCACTTCTGCGGCCGTCTGGAACGCTCTTCCTTCCGATATTAGGAAGCCACTGGAGATCTTGACTGAAAGCTTTCGTGACTGCAGGAATTCATATTCTTTGAGCCTTTCGGTAAAGTCACGTAGATAGGTTCAAATTAATAAACAAAAAACTACGACATCACTAGCACTGCCCACTTCGTTTATGACCCTGGGGCTACATCCGTTGTAAACCTTTAAAGACAGCCTGCCTCAGCAGCTTCCCCTCTCTGTTTTCCTCCTGATGAGGATCGCTAATGTTGTGATCGAAATGTTGTAGTTTTTGTTTATATAATATTTTTAATTTGAACCTATCTACGTGACTTTACCGAAACACCCTAAGAATATGAAGCCACTGGAGCTACGCATTTTTAAATCATCGACATTGACAAACTAATTTATTTAGAACTGACTTTTATCTTTGGAATGCTGTCCGTCCCCTGTACCTCTGATTAGCGTGCTTGGCTACGTACGGTGGGAAAGAAGTTCAACATACATATACAAAGTCACAGGGTCAGTACCACACGACTGCTCATCACCGTTCACCATCATCACTCTGTTACTTATTACAGCTACACAGAGGGCTGATAGGGTTACATAAGGCATTAAAATTTTTTTTAGATGACTCAGGTTTATTTTTCTGCTATAAATTCCACTTTGTTGAGCTATCATTTGCAGCCAGGTCACTTCTGAAAAAGAAGTTAATACCTCAGTGGGCCATACCTGGTAAGATACACAAAAATAGCTTAGTTTCATTTGTATTTGTTTGTATATTGTTTGTTATTGTATCGTTCTGACCCGTGCCCCTACTGGACATCTGTGACAAAGAACTTTGTAGCTCATCGGATTCCTCCTGCAGTCTAAGTACAGATTCTGATTCTAACACGGGGGTACTTGGGGGTACTTGGGGATACGTGGGGGGGTACTCTGGGGGTTACAGGCGGTGCGTGGGGGGTACCCTGGGGGCTACAGGGCGGTGCGTGGGGTGAGTCCCGCACCTCTCGTCCACGTTGGCCGACCCCAGCACGAGGAGTCCTCCCGGGCGTCCCCGAGCCCACAGGCCCAGCTGGGCAAACAGGTAGGAGAGGACCATGCGCACACGGGCCTGCCAGCACGTCACACGGCCACCACCACCACCAGGTCAACAACCATCACCACCACCACCACCACCAGGTCAACAACCATCACCAGACAGGTAGGAGAGGACCATGCGCACACGGGCCTGCCAGCGCATCACACGGCCACCACCACCACCAGGTCAACAACCATCACCACCACCAGGTCGTCAACAACCATCACCGCCACCACCACCAGGTCAACAACCATCACCACCGCCACCACCAGGTCAATAACCATCACCACCACCACCACCAGGTCGTCAACAACCATCACCAACACCACCAGGTCAACAACCATCACCACCACCAACACCACCAGGTCAACAACCATCACCACCACCACCAGGTCAACAACCATCACCACCACCATCACTAGGTCAACAACCATCACCACAACTACCACGTCAACAACCACCACATCAAAACTAAGCACCTGCCTGGGTATTTTGTACCATCGGACACTCCACCCCCACAACTCCCAATCGGCGATGGGGCAGTTGTGGAGAGTGGAGAGTTTCCCATACCTGGGCAGTGTGCTTATGACCGGCTCCAGTTTAACAGCAGAGGTCTCACTCCGAATCAGTCGAGCGGCAATATATTTTCATCGGTTGCGTAACGCTGTGTGGAAGCTACCTGGTCTGTCGCTCCGCACGAAGCTTCAGGTCTTCTCGCCACAGTCATTCCCTCCCTTAATTCTAGATTTGAAGCTTTCGTGACTGCAAGGATTCACACTCTTAGTTCTTTCGGTAAAGTCATGGCATCTCTGACCAACACCACCTGGCCAGTGAATTGAGACATGTACATCGGGCCCTCAGGATGAACGGATACTCTGAACGCACCATCCGCCAAGCTGTTTCTCCCACCATACAGAAACAGCGACATGAATCTCCGATCAAAACTATCACGTTGCCATACATAGCAGGCGTGACCAAAAAGATCTCCAAAATTCTAAACAAACATAAGATCCAAGTCCGATTCAGTACAGTACATAAAATCCGTGATCTAATTCCATCTGTGAAGGATGTCATCCCTAAGCTTGCAATACCCTGGAGTCTATAAACTGAGTTGCAGCTGTGGTGACTGTTACATTGGGGAAACGAAACGTCATGTCTCTGATCGTGTCCGCGAGCACAAGTCAGATTTGAAACACGGCAAAATTGAGTCTTCCGCCGTTGCCGATCATTGCTACAATGCGGTGGGCTCTCATGAGATTGTTTTCTCCGAGACTAAGGTGCTCTGCAAACCCTCTGGCTACCATCAAAGGTTTGTACACGAAGCCATTCAGATATACAAACACAGACATAATTTCAACCGTGATGATGGGTACAAACTTAGTAATCATTGGAAAGATGTTATCAACCATGAAAAAAGACTTAATTGCACATTTTTGGACCATCTTACCTTACTTTACCGAGTGTTAACATCCCTAGTGTTTAACAGTACTCTCTTTATTGTCAGCCAACACTGGTATAAACATGGGCATTTTCGTTCTTTTCTATCATGTGTATCAACAGGTGCTTGTACATACACATGTCCACGGACACTTGCACCCCATACCCTCTTTTAGCCCCCCCTCCCCCTCCCCGTCCAATACGTTAGCATGTGCAACAATAGTTACTTGCACACAACCACGTCCACGTCGCCGGCTCTTGCGTACCACTTCGTGCATTCTTTTGGCCCCGCCCCCTCCCCCCTCCCGATACGTTCTACGTAGCACTTCGTGCCTTCTTTTAGCTCCGCCCCCCTCCCTCCCGATACGTTCCATTCATTGGCTACCACATTCTGATAAGCTCCCCCCCCTCTCCTCCCCCCTCAACTTGCATTTAAGGGCTTACATCTTGAATCCTTGCCTCACTTGATGCAGCAAATCTGGCTGTGACGGTCCCACCTGATGACGGAGACTTGTGTTGCCTCCGAAACGTCGTTATTTTTTATTGTTTTATTTTTATTAATTTTTATTTCATTTTTTACCTACGTGACTTTACCGAAAGAACTAAGAGTATGATTCCCTCCCTTCTCTACGCTTGCGAAACGTGGACCCCCCTAATGGAGCATCTTCGCCGGTTGGAAACATTTAGGCTGGCCTGCCTACGATCCATCCTGGGTTTAACCAGGCTGGATTGTGTGAGGAGCTCACAAATCCTTGAAAGATCTGGGCAGAGTCCCATCGGTGAGCTCCTCCGGTAGGCAAGGCTGCGTTGGATGGGTCATGTAGCCCGCATGCCCAGCCACCGCATGCCTAAACAGCTTTTGTTCAGCCGGATCGAGGGGGCTAAACGGGCGCGGCACGGGCTAGAGAAGAGTTGGAGTGATGTGGTACAGGAGGACGTAGAGCTGAGTGGATTTGCCGATGACTGGTACCAGCGGTGTCAAGATCGGCCTCTGTGGAGGAGGCTCGTGAAGGACGCTACTGGGCAGTTGGAGGCAGTCGCCCTCCAACAACAACGGAGGGCGGAGGAGAGACGCTCACCACAACGAGCGGAGCGCCGGGTGGCTAAAGCACAGCAAGTTGGCACAGTAGGGGGCACAGGTGGTGCATCAGCCAGTCATCTCGGTCATCTCGATCAGTCGACCCGTGGCACCTGGGTTTGCCCCGTGATCTGCCAGCGGGCATTCGACACTTCACGTGGCCTCAAGGTGCACATGGCCTGGCACAAGCGTCGTGGTGACGTCACCGCCACTTAGTGGCGAATGGCGGTTGTTGTTGTTGAGTCTGCGTGTAAGTCTGCGTGTGAGTCTCCATGTGGGTCTTTGTGTGGCTCTCCGTGTGGGTCTCCATGTGAGTCTCCGTGTGAGTCTCCGTGTGGGTCTCCGTGTGAGTCTGCGTGCGAGTCTGCGTGTGGGTGTCAGCGTGCATCTCTAGTCACCTGGACGTTCTGCAAGGCGAGGTTTTCCCGGGCGCTGCCCCCGTGGGCAAGGAAACGCGGAGTCAACCCCGTGGCCACGCGCAGCACAGAGACCACAGCCTGCACGGCCGCGTCGATACACACACCCAGGTGGTGGCTGTGTCACACACACACACAGCCATCACTACACACGCCCAAGTGGTGGCTGATCGAGCTCCGATCGAGCCGTGACCAAGCAGCCGACCGAGCAGCTGATTGAGGAGTGCCAGCGCAGGCCTCACCTGCCGATCTGCGCTGCGAGCTGGGAGGCACGCCGCTTGGTGTCGCCGGAGGAGTTCTCGCTGCCCATGTAGCAGGTGGTGAAAAGTAGCCCGCACAGCCGCTCGGGCTCCCACGCCGCGTAGTCGGCGTCGCCCAGCAGACGTCGCGCATCGCCCATCACCTGAGTGTCTGCATGCACACACCCACTCGTTCATTCACCCACTCGCCCACTCGCACACCCACTCGTTCATTCATCCACTTGCTCACCCACTCGTTCATTCACCCACTTGCTCACACGCTCACCCACTCGCCCACTCACACCCACTCGTTCATTCACCCACTCGCCCACTCACTCACCCACACACCCACTCGTTCAATCACCCACTCGCCCACTCACACACCCACTCGTTCATTCACCCACACACCCACTCGTTCACTCACCCACTTGCTCACCCACACACCCACTCGTTCATTCACCCACTTGCTCACCCACACACCCACTCGCTCACCCACTCGTTCATTCACCCACTGGCTCACCCACCCACCCACTCGTTCATTCACCCACTTGCTCACCCACACACCCACTCGTTCATTCACCCACTTGCTCACCCACACACCCACTCGCTCACCCACTCGTTAATTCACCCACTTGCTCACCCACACACCCACTCGTTCATTCACCCACTCGCTCACCCACTCGTTCATTCACCCACTTGCTCACCCACACACCATCTCGTTCATTCACCCACTCGCTCACCCACTCGTTCATTCACCCACTTGCTCACCCACACACCCACTCGTTCATTCACCCACTCACTCGTTCATTCACCCACTTGCTCACCCACACACCCACTCGTTCATTCACCCACTCGCTCACCCACTCGTTCATTCACCCACATGCTCACCCACACACCCACTCGTTCATTCACCCACTTTCTCACCCACACACCCACTCGTTCATTCACCCACTTGCTCACCCACACACCCACTCGTTCATTCACCCACTCGCTCACCCACTCGCTCATTCACCCACTTGCTCACACGCTCACTCACTCGCCCACTCGTTCATTCACCCACTCGCCCACTCACTCACCCATTCTAAATTGAACAATTTTTATTTTACCAGGTAAGGCCCCACTGAGCTATCACAAATCGTAGCTCAAAGAAGTGGCTTATTATTATCGTCACGTGGAAATTCATAGCAGCAGCCAAATAACTCTAAACGCGTGGTGACGTCGATTCTAAATGTGGAGGGAAACACCGGAAGGCCCAGAGAAAACTCCACGCGACCACCACGGGGCGAGAAGGGCTGGGTGCAGATGCAGCACTTGTAAAAAATAAAAAATAAATTACATATATTACATATAAAACATAGGGGGAACATAGACATGGAGTAGAGAGAGAGGGGATAGAGAGAGAGAGGGGGGGGGGGGTAGAGAGAGGGGATAGAGAGAGGGGATAGAGAGAGAGGGAAGGGGTAAGGAGAGCAGAGCGTGAAATCTTTTGTGAATCTTTCATTTAAAAAGGGGGGGGGGGAGGTTTACATAAAGCAAAGCGTTAGAAAAACAAAAAGCGAAATCATGAACGAAGCAAAGTGCCGACTACACCGAGCATCTTCTTGCTTCCTCTGATCGTAAAAAAAAAAGAGAGAGAGACCCGCAAACTCTAAATATACAGCAGCAGCAGGCGTCGTCAGGGTCGGGATCGGTCCCACGACCTCCTGCACACCAGGCGAGGTGGTTAACATCTCCTGGCCACCGCGGCACCCGTGCGCCCGCTCACCCGGTCGATCGTCTACCGCTAACTACCGACGGTTACTGACGCTGCGATCTCCACTCGCGGATTCACTCCGGCAAGAACACGCTGGGCGTGGGGAAGCGCTGGATCGAGCCGTCACACAGCGGCGCCAACGTCCACGCCAGCGGGTGCAGGGCACTCACTGCCCTGCAGGGCGGCCCGGCACACGAGGCGGCACATGGAGTAGACGATGCAGGCGGTGGCCGCCGAGTCGATGCCTCCGCTCAGCGGCAGGAAGAACCCTCCCTGCAAGCGCCACGCAAGCACCACACAATCACCGCACGATCACCGTATGATCATCGCACAGGGGAAGCTGTGAGAGGGGAAGCTGTGTGGAGTGTGGCTATGCGGAGTCACCTGGTTGCTCCTCCGCAGGTAGTCCCAGAGCCAGCAGGCGGGGCCCAGGCTGCAAGACAGAACGTGGAGTAAAGGCGCAGGCCTGCAACAGCCGACTCACTACGGACTATTTGCATTCAGTTTGTTGTCCTCCACCTCCCCCCGCACCACCGATTAGCATGGTTGGCTAACGTACACAAAGAAGTTCAACGTACGGTATGCTGGTGGTGGTGATGGTGGTGATAATGATGATGGTGGTGATGTTGAGGACGCGGCCGTCTGGATGGAAGTGGAGTGAGTCCAACTGAGTCGCAGACGTTGTCTTGGGAGCAACACGTTTATTAACTAATTTGCACAGCGTACTCCTAGGGCTATTAACACGACACCCTCTCGGGTGGTGATCACCCAACTAACCACGCTACGGCGGAACTAGACACGGTTCTGCTATCCCGGTCCGGACCGCGAGCTGGGTCCCGGACCGCGTGGCTGGAGGCTTCTTCAAGCTTGACGTGGATCTCCTGCCTCTCCAACAGGAAGAACCCCGAGCCCCTCACGGGGCCCCCCCTTATATGGGGCCGGGCTAGGGCCGGCTCCGCCTCTCGCCCCGCCCACCTTCTCGGACTCTCTCGCCCCCTTGCCCGAAGGCTCTCGAGAGTTCTTCCCGGACCACGTGACCACCCTTTGGCCCCCTCCACCGGTGGCCCCCCTCCAGTATCATCCGGTCATGTGTCCCCAGGTCAGCCAGAGTATCGTGCCCCCAATGTAACCCCAGCTGGTTGACGCTCTCTCGCTCTCTCTCAACGGGAGCCCGCACCACACGCTTAGCCAGCGCTCACCCAAGCCCCCACTAGGGCTGGTACTACACCCCGTGTGTCCGGGGTGTACACACAACAGTAGATGTCCCGCCGTGGCCTCGCAGGCCCAGCACCACACGGTGACATTCCCAGTCACTACAGAAGCGCGGGGAGCTGATGGATGTAAGCGTGGGGGGCTGATGGATGGAATCTTGAGGGGCTGATGGATGGAAGGAAGGGGGACTGATGGATGTAAGCGTGGGGGGCTGATGGATGTAAGCGTGGGGGGCTGATGGATGGAAGGGGGACTGATGGATGTAAGCGTGGGGGACTGATGGATGTAAGCGTGGGGAGCTGATGGATGCAAGCGTGGGGGGCTGATTGATGTAAGCGTGGGGGGCTGATGGATGTAAGCGTGGGGGGCTGATGGATGTAAGCGTGGGGGGCTGATGGATGTAAGCGTGGGGAGCTGATGGATGTAAGCGTGGGGGGCTGATGGATGGAAGGAAGGGGGACTGATGGATGTAAGAGTGGGGGACTGATGGATGTAAGCGTGGGGAGCTGATGGATGTAAGCGTGGGGGGCTGATGGATGTAAGCATGGGGGGCTGATGGATGTAAGCGTGGGGGGCTGATGGATGTAAGCGTGGGGAGCTGATGGATGTAAGCGTGGGGGGCTGATGGATGGAAGCGTGGGGGGCTGATGGATGTAAGCGTGGGGGGCTGATGGATGTAAGCGTGGGGGGCTGATGGATGGAAGCGTGGGGAGCTGATGGATGTAAGCGTGGGGAGCTGATGGATGGAAGCGTGGGGGACTGATGGATGTAAGCGTGGGGAGCTGATGGATGGAAGCGTGGGGGGCTGATGGATGTAAGCGTGGGGGGCTGATGGATGTAAGCGTGGGGGGGCTGATGGATGGAAGGAAGGGGGACTGATGGATGTAAGCGTGGGGGACTGATGGATGTAAGCGTGGGGAGCTGATGGATGTAAGCGTGGGGGGCTGATTGATGGAAGCATGGGAGGCTGATGGATGTAAGCGTGGGGGGCTGATGGATGTAAGCGTGGGGGGCTGATGGATGAAAGCGTGGGGGGCTGATGGATGTAAGCGTGGGGGCTGATTGATGGAAGCATGGGAGGCTGATGGATGTAAGCGTGGGGGGCTGATGGATGGAATCTTGAGGGGCTGATGGATGGAAGGAAGGGGGACTGATGGATGTAAGCGTGGGGGGCTGATGGATGTAAGCGTGGGGGGCTGATGGATGGAAGGGGGACTGATGGATGTAAGCGTGGGGGACTGATGGATGTAAGCGTGGGGAGCTGATGGATGCAAGCGTGGGGGGCTGATTGATGTAAGCGTGGGGGGCTGATGGATGTAAGCGTGGGGGGCTGATGGATGTAAGCGTGGGGGGCTGATGGATGTAAGCGTGGGGGGCTGATGGATGTAAGCGTGGGGGGCTGATGGATGTAAGCGTGGGGAGCTGATGGATGTAAGCGTGGGGGGCTGATGGATGTAAGCGTGGGGGGCTGATGGATGTAAGCGTGGGGGGCTGATGGATGTAAGCGTGGGGGGCTGATGGATGTAAGCGTGGGGGGCTGATGGATGGAAGCGTGGGGAGCTGATGGATGTAAGCGTGGGGAGCTGATGGATGTAAGCGTGGGGGACTGATGGATGTAAGCGTGGGGAGCTGCTGGATGGAAGCGTGGGGGGCTGATGGATGTAAGCGTGGGGGGCTGATGGATGTAAGCGTGGGGGGCTGATGGATGGAAGGAAGGGGGACTGATGGATGTAAGCGTGGGGGATTGATGGATGTAAGCGTGGGGAGCTGATGGATGTAAGCGTGGGGGGCTGATTGATGGAAGCATGGGAGGCTGATGGATGTAAGCGTGGGGGGCTGATGGATGTAAGCGTGGGGGGCTGATGGATGGAAGCGTGGGGGGCTGATGGATGTAAGCGTGGGGGCTGATTGATGGAAGCATGGGAGGCTGATGGATGTAAGCGTGGGGGGCTGATGGATGTAAGCGTGGGGGGCTGATGGATGTAAGCGTGGGGGGCTGATGGATGGAAGGAAGGGGGGCTGATGGATGTAAGCGTGGGGGGCTGATGGATGGAAGGAAGGGAGGCTGATGGATGTAAGCGTGGGGGGCTGATGGATGTAAGCATGGGGGGCTGATGGATGGAGGCATGGGGGGCTGATGGATGTAAGCATGGGGAGCTGATGGATGTAAGCGTGGGGGGCAGATGGATGTAAGCGTGGGGGGCTGATGGATGGAAGGAAGGGGGGCTGATGGATATAAGCGTGGGGGGCTGATGGATGTAAGCGTGGGGGGCTGATGGATGTAAGCGTGGGGGGCTGATGGATGGAAGGAAGGGGGGCTGATGGATGTAAGCGTAGGGGGCTGATGGATGGAAGAGAGGCTGATGGATGTAAGGGTGGGGGGCTGATGGATGTAAGCGTGGGGGGCTGATGGATGTAAGCGTGGGGGGCTGATGGATGGAAGGGGGGCTGATGGATGTAAGCGTGGGGGGCTGATGGATTTAAGCGTGGGGGGCTGATGGATGTAAGCGTGGGGGGCTGATGGATGGAAGGAAGGGGGGCTGATGGATGGAAAGAAGGGGGGCTGATGGATGGAAGCATGGGAGGCTGATGGATGTAAGCGTGGGGGGCTGATGGATGTAAGCGTGGGGGGCTGATGGATGGAAGCGTGGGGGGCTGATGGATGTAAGCGTGGGGGGCTGATTGATGGAAGCATGGGAGGCTGATGGATGGAAGGAAGGGGGGCTGATGGATGTAAGCGTGGGGGGCTGATGGATGGAAGGGAGGCTGATGGATGTAAGCGTGGGGGGCTGATGGATGTAAGCGTGGGGGGCTGATGGATGTAAGCGTGGGGGGCTGATGGATGGAAGCGTGGGGGGCTGATGGATGGAAGGGGGGCTGATGGATGTAAGCGTGGGGGGCTGATGGATGGAAGGGAGGCTGATGGATGTAAGCGTGGGGGGCTGATGGATGTAAGCGTGGGGGGCTGATGGATGTAAGCGTGGGGGGCTGATGGATGGAAGGGGGACTGATGGATGTAAGCGTGGGGGGCTGATGGATGGAAGGAAGGGAGGCTGATGGATGTAAGCGTGGGGGGCTGATGGATGTAAGCGTGGGGGGCTGATGGATGTAAGCGTGGGGGGCTGATGGATGGAAGGGGGGCTGATGGATGTAAGCGTGGGGGGCTGATGGATGTAAGCGTGGGGGGCTGATGGATGTAAGCGTGGGGGGCTGATGGATGGAAGGAAGGGGGGCTGATGGATGGAAAGAAGGGGGGCTGATGGATGGAAGCATGGGAGGCTGTTGGATGTAAGCGTGGGGGGCTGATGGATGTAAGCGTGGGGGGCTGATGGATGTAAGCGTGGGGGGCTGATGGATGTAAGCATGGGGAGCTGATGGATGTAAGCGTGGGGGGCTGATGGATGTAAGCGTGGGGGGCTGATGGATGGAAGCGTGGGGGGCTGATGGATGGAAGCGTGGGGGGCTGATGGATGGAAGAGGGGCTGATGGATGTAAGCGTGGGGGGCTGATGGATGGAAGGGAGGGAGGCTGATGGATGTAAGCGTGGGGGGCTGATGGATGTAAGCGTGGGGGGCTGATGGATGTAAGCGTGGGGGGCTGATGGATGGAAGGGGGGCTAATGGATGTAAGCGTGGGGGGCAGATGGATGTAAGCGTGAGGGGCTGATGGATGTAAGCGTAGGGGGCTGATGGATGTAAGCGTGGGGGGCTGATGGATGGAAGGAAGGGGGGCTGATGGATGGAAGCATGGGAGGCTGATGGATGTAAGCGTGGGGGGCTGATGGATGTAAGCGTGGGGGGCTGATGGATGGAAGCGTGGGGGGCTGATGGATGTAAGCGTGGGGGGCTGATTGATGGAAGCATGGGAGGCTGATGGATGTAAGCGTGGGGGGCTGATGGATGTAAGCGTGGGGGGCTGATGAATGTAAGCGTGGGGGGCTGATGGATGGAAGAAAGGGGGGCTGATGGATGTAAGCGTGGGGGGCTGATGGATGGAAGCATGGAGGGCTGATGGATGTTAGCATGGGGAGCTGATGGATGTAAGCGTGGGGGGCTGATGGATGTAAGTGTGGGGGGCTGATGGATGTAAGCGTGGGGGGCTGATGGATGGAAGGAAGGGAGGCTGATGGATGTAAGCGTGGGGGCTGATGGATGTAAGCGTGGGGGGCTGATGGATGTAAGCGTGGGGGGCTGATAGATGTAAGCGTGGGGGGCTGATGGATGGAAGAAAGGGGGGCTGATGGATGTAAGCGTGGGGGGCTGATGGATGGAAGCATGGGCGGCTGATGGATGGAAGCATGGGGAGCTGATGGATGTAAGCGTGGGGGGCTGATGGATGTAAGCGTGGGGGGCTGATGGATGGAAGGGGGGCTGATGGATGTAAGCGTGGGGGGCTGATGGATGGAAGGAAGGGAGGCTGATGGATGTAAGCGTGGGGGCTGATGGATGTAAGCGTGGGGGCTGATGGATGTAAGCGTGGGGGGCTGATGGATGGAAGCGTGGGGGGCTGATGGATGTAAGCGTGGGGGGCAGATTGATGGAAGCATGGGAGGCTGATGGATGTAAGCGTGGGGGCTGATGGATGTAAGCGTGGGGGGCTGATGGATGGAAGCGTGGGGGGCTGATGGATGTAAGCGTGGGGGGCTGATTGATGGAAGCATGGGAGGCTGATGGATGTAAGTGCGGGGGGCTGATGGATGTAAGCGCGGGGGGCTGATGGATGTAAGCGTGGGGGGCTGATGGATGGAAGGCAGGGGGGCTGATGGATGTAAGCGTGGGGGGCTGATGGATGTAAGCATGGGGGGCTGATGGATGTAAGCATGGGGGGCTGATGGATGTAAGCATGGGGAGCTGATGAATGTAAGCGTGGGGGGCTGATGGATGGAAGGAAGGGGGGCTGATGGATGTAAGCGTGGGGGCTGATGGATGTAAGCGTGGGGGCTGATGGATGTAAGCGTGGGGGGCTGATGGATGGAAGCGTGGGGGGCTGATGGATGTAAGCGTGGGGGGCTGATGGATGTAAGCATGGGAGGCTGATGGATGTAAGCGTGGGGGCTGATGGATGTAAGCGTGGGGGGCTGATGGATGGAAGCGTGGGGGGCTGATGGATGTAAGCGTGGGGGGCTGATTGATGGAAGCATGGGAGGCTGATGGATGTAAGCGTGGGGGGCTGATGGATGTAAGCGTGGGGGGCTGATGGATGTAAGTGTGGGGGGCTGATGGATGGAAGGAAGGGGGGCTGATGGATGTAAGCGTGGGGGGCTGATGGATGTAAGCATGGGGGGCTGATGGATGTAAGCATGGGGGGCTGATGGATGTAAGCGTGGGGAGCTGATGGATGTAAGCGTGGGGGGCTGATGGATGGAAGGAAGGGGGGCTGATGGATGTAAGCGTGGGGGGCTGATGGATGGAAGGAAGGGAGGCTGATGGATGTAAGCGTGGGGGGCTGATGGATTTAAGCGTGGGGGGCTGATGGATGTAAGCGTGGGGGGCTGATGGATGGAAGGGGGGCTGATGGATGTAAGCGTGGGGGGCTGATGGATGTAAGCGTGGGGGGCTGATGGATGTAAGCGTGGGGGGCTGATGGATGGAAGGAAGGGGGGCTGATGGATGGAAGGAAGGGGGGCTGATGGATGTAAGCGTGGGGCTGCTCAGGCGTCGGAGGAGGCTTCGGAGTAGGCCTCACCTGATCTCCTCCTCCGCCGAGTGGTAGCACCACTCGAGGTAGGGGCTGGGGGTCACCGTGAGGTCATCGTGCGAGGAGAGCGCAAAGGGGACGCGGACGCGCGGGTAGCGCCCGCTCCGCGCCGCCTGCACACAAACACAAAAGGTTCCTCGACCACCACCACCACCGCCACCACCGCCGCCGCCCGTCCAACCGTAGCCTCGGCACACGGCAGCGGGGGAGGGGAGGGGGGAGAAGCGGTGTCGGTGAGGGTGGTCGGCGCCGCCGTTGCGCCACTCACGGCCAGGTTCCTGGAGGACCTCTCCCCGCGGTAGCTGCGAACGTCCTCCAGGTCCACGATGGCCGTGATCACCTCCTGCGCTCCCGGGTGCACACAAGCACGCACACATGCACACACGCACACGCAAGCACACATGCACACACGCAAGCACACATGCACATGCACGCACGCACACGCAAGCACGGGTCCCCGTGAAGCCCACACGCTGCTGGGGTGGTGGGTGGTGGGTGGGTGGTGGGCGGTAGGCACCGGGTGGTGGGTGGTAGTGAGTAGCGCCGCTCACCGTATCGTCGAGTGAGAACTGTGATCCCTGCGCCAGCAGCCTCCCGTTGACGGCGATCATGGCACAGCCGTCGTAGTAGAGGCGGTCTCCATCGCAGCCTTTCTGGTTGGAGAAGACGTAGACGCCACCGCTCTGCACGCACGGGCACAAGTCCACTCTGTTCTGTCGCCCAACGAGGCTGCTTCTTGTTGATGTGGTTGTTGATGTGATTGTTGATGTGGTTGTAGTTTTTGTGGTTGTTGTTGTGGTTGTTGATGTGGTTGTTGTTGTGGTTTTTGTGGTTGTCGTGGTTGTTGTAGTTTCTGTGATTGTTGTGGTTTTTGTCGTTGTTTTTGTGGTTGTTGATGTGGTTGTTGTTGTAATTGTTGTGGTTGTTGTTGTGGTTGTTGTTGTTCTAATCACCAGCGAAACGTCACCAGCTACTCGAATCGTAATCGCTGTTGTGGGTTTAACTCTCCAACACACGGCAACCGGTTAGTGATGGAGTGGTAACGAATTGGCCACGTGTTGTTTACGTCACAAGCCCCTTGCTGATAATTATTGGCTGTGCCATCGGGTAGTGTCGAGTTTAACAACACATTCATATTTACGCCATCTAACCCACCAAAAAACCCCCATATGGATTACTAGCTTGTTTGCCCGTCCATGGATGGGTGTATATTGCAGTAAATCAGACAAATTAAATATAAAAATTGTTCAACTCATGATTATTAATTAGGGGGGGGGGGGTTGCCCTATGTGGAGTGACGTCACCCGCTCATGATGATTGGGGAGGGATGCGGCATGTGGAGTGACGTCACCCGCTCATGATTATTAATGAGGGGAGGGGTACGGCATGTGCAGTGACGTCACCCGCTCATGATTATTAATGAGGGGAGGAGTGCGGCATGTGGAGTGATGCAGTAAATCTGAAATATTCAACAGAAAAATTGATCAGCTCATGATTACAGTGGCAGTGCCTTTCTATAGTATTGTGGTGAGTCTGTGGTGTGAGGCTGTGGTGAGTCTGTGGTGAGTCTGTGGTGAGTCTGTGGTGTGAGTCTGTGGTGAGTCTGTGGTGAGTCTGTGGTGAGTCTGTGTGGTGAGTCTGTGGTGAGTCTGTGGTGTGAGTCTGTGGTGAGTCTGTGGTGAGTCTGTGGTGTGAGTCTGTGGTGAGTCTGTGGTGCGAGTCTGTGGTGAGTCTGTGTGGTGAGTCTGTGGTGTGAGTCTGTGGTGAGTCTGTGGTGAGTCTGTGGTGTGAGTCTGTGGTGTGAGGCTGTGGTGAGTCTGTGGTGAGTCTGTGGTGAATCTGTGGTGTGAGTCTGTGGTGAGTCTGTGGTGTGAGTCTGTGGTGAGTCTGTGGTGAGTATGTGTGGTGAGTCTGTGGTGAGTCTGTGGTGAGTCTGTGGTGGGTATGTGGTGTGAGTCTGTGGTGAGTCTGTGGTGAGTCTGTGGTGCGAGTCTGTGATTATTCTGTGGTGAATCTGTGGTGTGAGTCTGTGGTGAGTCTGTGGTGAGTCTGTGGTGAGTCTGTGGTGTGAGTCTGTGGTGATTCTGTGGTGAGTCTGTGGTGTGAGTCTGTGGTGAGTCTGTGATGAGTCTGTGGTGATTCTGTGGTGAGTCTGTGGTGTGAGTCTGTGGTGAGTCTGTGGTGTGAGTCTGTGGTGAGTCTGTGGTGAGTCTGTGGTGTGAGTCTGTGGTGAGTCTGTGATGAGTCTGTGGTGATTCTGTGGTGTGAGTCTGTGGTGAGTCTGTGGTGTGAGTCTGTGTGGTGAGTCTGTGGTGTGAGTCTGTGGTGAGTCTGTGGTGAGTCTGTGGTGTGAGTCTGTGGTGAGTCTGTGGTGTGAGTCTGTGGTGAGTCTGTGGTGAGTCTGTGGTGTGAGTCTGTGGTGAGTCTGTGGTGAGTCTGTGGTGTGAGTCTGTGGTGAGTCTGTGGTGAGTCTGTGGTGTGAGTCTGTGGTGTAAGTCTGTGGTGAGTCTGTGGTGAGTCTGTGGTGTGAGTCTGTGGTGAGTGTGTGGTGTGAGTCTGCCACCTTGGTGGTGGCCGACCTCACGAGGTCGACTCGCACGTGAGCCTTGCGCAGCTCGTGGTGGCTACCGGAGCCGTTGGTGAAGATCTCCACCCCGTCCAGACCCATAGCCACGTGGGGACTGCAGCACGCACACAGCACCACCACCACCACAACCAATATCACCACCACAACTCCCACCACCACCAACACCGCTACCACCACCACAACCGCTACCACCACCACCGTCACCACCACCGCCACAACCACCAATACCACCACCACCGATACTACCACCACCACCAATACCGCCACCACCAACCACCAATACCGCCACCACCACCGCCGCCACAACCACCGATACCACCACAACTAACACCACCGCCACCACCGCCACAACCACTGATAACACGCCCCCCCTCCCCTTTGTTTTGCTACCTGTGGGGGGCCCAGAGCTCCTCGCAGCTCTCGCTGCCGATGCAGGTGTCCAGCGTGGCGAGCACGGCGTCACCCAGCGGCACCGTCACCTGGCGCGGTCAACCCCCACAGCCGCCGGCACCGATCGTCACCGGCGGGCCCAGCTTCCAGACTCTCGCTCAGGAGGCTCAACAGGCGGAGGGGGGGGGGGGCGATGTCGCTGCTGCTGCTGCGGCGACTGTGTGATCCCAATCGAGTGGTTCTGCAGTTGATTTGTCAGCATTGTTGGGGGATGTGGTTTTGGCCGATAGCAAGTTGCGCTGTGCGTGTTTGGTGTGTGTGTGGTGTGTGTGGTGTGTGTGTAGTGTGTGTAGTGTTTGGTGTGTGTGGGTGTAGTGTGTGTGGTATGTGTGTGTGTGGTGTGTGTGTGGTGTGTGTGTGTGTTGTGTGGGTTTAGCTATGGGGAGGAGGGAAACTGGACAAGCCGTACGGAGGGAACCCCATGCAGAACAGGGGGAGAACAGACAAACTCCACTCACTCAAATTTCGATTTAAAGCTTTCGTGACTGCAGGGATTCATCTTCTTGGTTCTTTCGGTAAAGTCACGTAGAAGGGAAGTAATAAAATAATAAAAATAAAACATAATAAAACAATTCTCACGACGTTTCGGCCACAACGCAAGCAGCCGTCCTCAGGCGAAGAATGAAACACCACCAAGCTTGGAGCGTATATTTAAGCTGGGTTAGAGGGGGGGAGGTGGGAAGAAGAGCGCCTAAACAAAATAATTTGCATATCAAGAGGAATTCAGCATATGGAAAATGCGTAGGAGGTGGGCGGGGGGGGGTTCCAAATCAATACTATGCCCGTGCATAATGCAGGATTAGCAGCATCGAAGGGGGGGGGGGGAGGGGGGGTAGCATTAACAAAGGAAAGGAATGTTAATAGTATGTAGCTACAGTTACTAAACAACCACGTAAAAAAAACTAAAGTATAAACTGCATAACAAACTAAAGTATAAACTACATAGCATCATCAGTATACTTACTATACTCTACAATAAGCTGAGTTACTAAGTAATACATAAAAAATTCTACCTTGTAAAAAAATTATATAATATGCTTCCATCTAAACTTTATTCTCTTACATCACACGCGTCTATACCGTACTATATACTTCCATAGACAAACCCAACATTAAATTACATACTGTATTGCTATAAACCACCCTATACCTTATACATTTTAATATAACACTATGTATTATTCTACCCACCCTAATGTGTATCAAAATGGTTTATTACGTCCTTCCAGTGATTGCTAAGCCAGAATCCATCTTCTCGGTTAAAATTGTCTCTGTGTTTGTATATGTGGATCGCCTCATGAACGAATCTCTCATGATAGCCAGATGGCTTGCAGAGAACCTCTGTCTTGGAGAAGTCAATGTCATGTGATCCCACTGAGTTGTAACAGTGATCTGCCACGGCTGAGGTGTTTGTCCTACCGTGTTTCAGGTCAGCTTTATGTTCACGGATGCGGTCCGAGACATGTCGTTTGGTTTCCCCAATGTAACTGCTACCACAGAGGCAACTTAGTTTGTAGACACCAGGGTACTGTATGTCTGGAACCACATCTTTTACAGACGGTACCAGATCACGGATTTTATGTACTGTGTTGAATCGGACCTGGATCTTGTGTTTAATCAGGATTTTGGAGATCTTTTTTGTGACCCCAGCAATGTAGGGTAAGGTGATGGTCTTGAAAGGCTCCTCAACATGATCCTTCTTGATGGTTGGAGTGATGGCTTTGCGGATTGTGTAGTCGGAGTAACCATTAGCCTTAAGAGCTTGGCGTACGTGTTTGAGTTCACTGGAAATGTGTTCATGGTCGGAGATGCATTGGGCTCTATGATATAGAGTCTTGATGAGGGAATTCTTCTGGGATGGATGGTGGTGGGAATCCGGTTTTAGATAAGCAGCCTCGTCTCCAAAACCAACAACATCATTTCTGCTTCAACCGCATTAATTGATCAGACCAAACAGTTCTCGTTGAAACCTTCTGCAGCCAGGCCACCAAGATTGTACGGCTTGCCAAAGATACATAAAGAAGATACACCTCTTCGTCCCATTGTCTCTACTATCAACTCCCCCACTTACAAACTGGCTCGTTTTTTTTGTCCGAAATCCTACGGCCTTTCACTGGAAAAACCACCTCTGCAGTACTAAACTCTACTGACCTGGTATCGACAATCAAGGGGATTGCCCTGTCCCCAGACGACCTGCTTGTCAGTTTTGATGTGGTTTCCTTGTTCACCAAGGTGCCTGTGCCTGACACCATCGCAATCATTGAAGACTTGGTTCATCAAGGACTGAATGCTGGGGTACCCCCACTGGTGAGACACTGCTTAACCAATACATACTTCACCTGGAATGGAACCTTCTACAAGCAAATTGAGGGCACCCCAATGGGCTCCCCCCTATCTCCGGTTGTAGCCAACATCTTCATGGAGAAATTTGAGACGGACGCCATCCAGACTGCCACTCTACGCCCGACCTTATGGAAGAGATACGTAGACGACACTTTTGTCATCTGGCCACATGGCCGGCCTGCTCTAGACCAATTTCTCGACCACATCAATTCCATACACCCAGCCATCAGATTCATCATGGAAGTCGAAAATGATGGCAAGCTACCCTTTTTGGATGTCCTAATCAAAAGGAGACCTGATGGTTCAATGAGCCACTCTGTCTACAGGAAAGCCACCCACACGGATGCTTATCTAAAACCGGATTCCCACCACCATCCATCCCAGAAGAATTCCCTCATCAAGACTCTATATCATAGAGCCCAATGCATCTCCGACCATGAACACATTTCCAGTGAACTCAAACACGTACGCCAAGCTCTTAAGGCTAATGGTTACTCCGACTACACAATCCGCAAAGCCATCACTCCAACCATCAAGAAGGATCATGTTGAGGAGCCTTTCAAGACCATCACCTTACCCTACATTGCTGGGGTCACAAAAAAGATCTCCAAAATCCTGATTAAACACAAGATCCAGGTCCGATTCAACACAGTACATAAAATCCGTGATCTGGTACCGTCTGTAAAAGATGTGGTTCCAGACATACAGTACCCTGGTGTCTACAAACTAAGTTGCCTCTGTGGTAGCAGTTACATTGGGGAAACCAAACGACATGTCTCGGACCGCATCCGTGAACATAAAGCTGACCTGAAACACGGTAGGACAAACACCTCAGCCGTGGCAGATCACTGTTACAACTCAGTGGGCTCACATGACATTGACTTCTCCAAGACAGAGGTTCTCTGCAAGCCATCTGGCTATCATGAGAGATTCGTTCATGAGGCGATCCACATATACAAACACAGAGACAATTTTAACCGAGAAGATGGATTCTGGCTTAGCAATCACTGGAAGGACGTAATAAACCATTTTGATACACATTAGGGTGGGTAGAATAATACATAGTGTTATATTAAAATGTATAAGGTATAGGGTGGTTTATAGCAATACAGTATGTAATTTAATGTTGGGTTTGTCTATGGAAGTATATAGTACGGTATAGACGCGTATGATGTAAGAGAATAAAGTTTAGATGGAAGCATATTATATAATTTTTTTACAACGTAGAATTTTTTATGTATTACTTAGTAACTCAGCTTATTGTAGAGTATAGTAAGTATACTGATGATGCTATGTAGTTTATACTTTAGTTTGTTATGCAGTTTATACTTTAGTTTTTTTTACGTGGTTGTTTAGTAACTGTAGCTACATACTATTAACATTCCTTTCCTTTGTTAATGCTACCCCCCCTCCCCCCCCCCCCTTTGATGCTGCTAATCCTGCATTATGCACGGGCATAGTATTGATTTGGAACCGCCCCGCCCACCTCCTACGCATTTTCCATATGCTGAATTCCTCTTGATATGCAAATTATTTTGTTTAGGCGCTCTTCTTCCCACCTCCCCCCCTCTAACCCAGCTTAAATATACGCTCCAAGCTTGGTGGTGTTTCATTCTTCGCCTGAGGACGGCTGCTTGCGTTGTGGCCGAAACGTCGTGAGAATTGTTTTATTATGTTTTATTTTTATTATTTTATTACTTCCCTTCTACGTGACTTTACCGAAAGAACCAAGAAGATCCACTCACTCAGTCGCTCACTTACATACACTCACTCATATACACTCACACTCTCGCTCTCTCACTCACCGCTAGTGTCCCCATGAGCGTCACCGTGAGTGTCACTGTGAGTGTCACCGCTAGCGTCACGTCTAGCATCACACAGGCAGTGACACACAAACACGACAGCAGCACTCAAGTACCGAGGTAGGCGCAGCAGACGACAATGCTGGCGCCACACCCCTCCATGGGTTACCTGCTCAGTTATCTCCTGGATGATGCGTGGCAGATAATGATCCTCCACCTCCCTGCGTGAACCACAGCGGTGCACACACAGTGTCACTAACCACTCACACCACAGTGTCACTAACCACTCACCACTCACACCACAGTGTCACTAACCACTCACCCCACTGTGTCACTAACCACTCACACCACAGTGTCACTAACCACTCACAGTGTCACTCACCACTCACACCACAGTGTCACTAACCACTCACACCACAGTGTCACTAACCACTCACCACTCACACCACAGTGTCACTAACCACTCACCACTCACACCACAGTGTCACTAACCACTCACACCACAGTGTCACTAACCACTCACCACTCACACCACAGTGTCACTAACCACTCACCCCACTGTGTCACTAACCACTCACATCACAGTGTCACTAACCACTCACAGTGTCACTCACCACTCACACCACAGTGTCACTAACCACTCACACCACAGTGTCACTAACCACTCACCACTCACACCACAGTGTCACTAAACACTCACCACTCACACCACAGTGTCACTAACCACTCACACCACAGTGTCACTAACCACTCACCACTCACACCACAGTGTCACTAACCACTCACCACTCACACAACAGTGTCACTAACCACTCACACCACAGTGTCACTAACCACTCACCCCACAGTGTCACTAACCACTCACCACTCACACCACAGTGTCACTCACCACTCACACCACAGTGTCACTAACCACTCACCACTCACACCACAGTGTCACTCACCACTCACACCACAGTGTCACTAACCACTCACCACTCACACCACAGTGTCACTCACCACTCACACCACAGTGTCACTAACCACTCACCACTCACACCACAGTGTCACTAACCACTCACACCACAGTGTCACTAACCACTCACACCACAGTGTCACTAACCACTCACACCACAGTGTCACTAACCACTCACCACTCACACCACAGTGTCACTCACCACTCACACCACAGTGTCACTAACCACTCACACTACAGTGTCACTAACCACTCACCCCACAGTGTCACTAACCACTCACCACTCACACCACAGTGTCACTCACCACTCACACCACAGTGTCACTAACCACTCACCACTCACACCACAGTGTCACTCACCACTCACACCACAGTGTCACTAACCACTCACCACTCACACCACAGTGTCACTCACCACTCACACCACAGTGTCACTAACCACTCACCACTCACACCACAGTGTCACTCACCACTCACACCACAGTGTCACTAACCACTCACCACTCACACCACAGTGTCACTCACCACTCACACCACAGTGTCACTAACCACTCACCACTCACACCACAGTGTCACTCACCACTCACACCACAGTGTCACTAACCACTCACACCACAGTGTCACTAACCACTCACACCACAGTGTCACTCACCATTCACACCACAGTGTCACTAACCACTCACACCAGTGTCACTAACCACTCACACCACAGTGTCACTAACCACTCACCCCACAGTGTCACTAACCACTCACAGTGTCACTAACCACTCACACCACAGTGTCACTAACCACTCACCACTCACACCACAGTGTCACTCACCACTCACACCACAGTGTCACTCACCACTCACAGTGTCACTCACCACTCACACCACAGTGTCACTAACCACTCACCACTCACACCACAGTGTCACTCACCACTCACACCACAGTGTCACTAACCACTCACACCACAGTGTCACTCACCACTCACACCACAGTGTCACTCACCATTCACACCACAGTGTCACTAACCACTCACACCAGTGTCACTCCCCACTCACCACTCACAGTGTCACTCACCACTCACACCACAGTGTCACTCACCACTCACACCACAGTGTCACTCCCCACTCACCACTCACAGTGTCACTCACCACTCACACCACAGTGTCACTCACCACTCACAGTGTCACTCACCACTCACACCACAGTGTCACTCACCACTCACAGTGTCACTCACCACTCACACCACAGTGTCACTAACCACTCACACCACACTGTCACTCACCACTCACAGTGTCACTCACCACTCACACCACAGTGTCACTAACCACTCACACCACAGTGTTACTCAACACTCACAGTGTCACTCCACACTCACACCACAGTGTCACTCACCACTCACACCACAGTGTCACTCACACCACAGTGTCACTAACCACTCACACCACAGTGTCACTAACCACTCACACCACAGTGTCACTCACACCACAGTATCACTAACCACTCACACCACAGTGTCACTCACCACTCACACCACAGTGTCACTCACACCACAGTGTCACTAACCACTCACACCACAGTGTCACTCACCACTCACACCACAGTGTCACTCACCACTCACACCACAGTGTCACTAACCACTCACACCACAGTGTCACTAACCACTCGCACCACAGTGTCACTCACCACTCGCACCACAGTGTCACTAACCACTAACACCACAGTGTCACTCACCACTCACACCACAGTGTCACTAACCACTCACCCCACAGTGTCACTCACCACTCACACCACAGTGTCACTCACAACTCGCACCACAGTGTCACTCCCCAGTGACACCACAGTGTCACTCACCACTCACACCACAGTGTCACTAACCACTCACACCACAGTGTCAGTAACCACTCACACCACAGTGTCACTCACCACTCACACCACAGTGTCACTAACCACTCACACCACAGTGTCACTCACCACTCACACCACAGTGTCACTAACCACTCACACCACAGTGTCACTAACCACTCACACCACAGTGTCACTCACCACTCGCACCACAGTGTCACTCACCACTCACACCACAGTGTCACTCACCACTCACACCACAGTGTCACTAACCACTCACACCACAGTGTCACTAACCACTCACACCACAGTGTCACTAACCACTCACACCACAGTGTCACTCACCACTCACACCACAGTGTCACTCACCACTCACACCACAGTGTCACTCAACACTCACACCACAGTGTCACTAACCACTCACACCACAGTGTCACTAACCACTCACACCACAGTGTCACTCACCACTCACACCACAGTGTCACTCACCACTCACACCACAGTGTCACTAACCACTCACACCACAGTGTCACTAACCACTCACACCACAGTGTCACTCACCACTCACACCACAGTGTCACTCACCACTCACACCACAGTGTCACTCACCACTCACACCACAGTGTCACTAACCACTCACACCACAGTGTCACTCACCACTCACACCACAGTGTCACTAACCACTCACACCACAGTGTCACTCACCACTCACACCACAGTGTCACTAACCACTCACACCACAGTGTCACTCACCCCTCACACCACAGTGTCACTAAACACTCACACCACAGTGTCACTAACCACTCACCCCACAGTGTCACTAACCACTCACAGTGTCACTAACCACTCACACCACAGTGTCACTAACCACTCACCACTCACACCACAGTGTCACTCACCACTCACACCACAGTGTCACTAACCACTCACACCACAGTGTCACTAACCACTCACCACTCACACCACAGTGTCACTCAACACTCACACCACAGTGTCACTAACCACTCACACCACAGTGTCAATCACCACTCACACCACAGTGTCACTCACCATTCACACCACAGTGTCACTAACCACTCACACCAGTGTCACTCCCCACTCACCACTCACAGTGTCACTCACCACTCACACCACAGTGTCACTCACCACTCACACCACAGTGTCACTCCCCACTCACCACTCACAGTGTCACTCACCACTCACACCACAGTGTCACTCACCACTCACAGTGTCACTCACACCACAGTGTCACTCACCACTCACAGTGTCACTCACCACTCACACCACAGTGTCACTAACCACTCACACCACACTGTTACTCACCACTCACAGTGTCACTCCACACTCACACCACAGTGTCACTCACCACTCACACCACAGTGTCACTCACACCACAGTGTCACTAACCACTCACACCACAGTGTCACTAACCACTCACACCACAGTGTCACTCACACCACAGTATCACTAACCACTCACACCACAGTGTCACTAACCACTCACACCACAGTGTCACTAACCACTCACACCACAGTGTCACTCACCACTCACACCACAGTGTCACTCACACCACAGTGTCACTAACCACTCACACCACAGTGTCACTCACCACTCACACCACAGTGTCACTGACCACTCACACCACAGTGTCACTAACCACTCACACCACAGTGTCACTAACCACTCACACCACAGTGTCACTCACCACTCGCACCACAGTGTCACTAACCACTCACACCACAGTGTCACTCACCACTCACACCACAGTGTCACTAACCACTCACACCACAGTGTCACTCACCACTCACACCACAGTGTCACTCACAACTCGCACCACAGTGTCACTCCCCATTCACACCACAGTGTCACTCACCACTCACACCACAGTGTCACTAACCACTCACACCACAGTGTCACTAACCACTCACACCACAGTGTCACTCACCACTCACACCACAGTGTCACTAACCACTCACACCACAGTGTCACTCACCACTCACACCACAGTGTCACTAACCACTCACACCACAGTGTCACTAACCACTCACACCACAGTGTCACTCACCACTCGCACCACAGTGTCACTCACCACTCACACCACAGTGTCACTCACCACTCACACCACAGTGTCACTAACCACTCACACCACAGTGTCACTAACCACTCACACCACAGTGTCACTCACCACTCACACCACAGTGTCACTCACCACTCACACCACAGTGTCACTCAACACTCACACCACAGTGTCACTAACCACTCACACCACAGTGTCACTAACCACTCACACCACAGTGTCACTCACCACTCGCACCACAGTGTCACTCACCACTCACACCACAGTGTCACTCACCACTCACACCACAGTGTCACTAACCACTCACACCACAGTGTCACTAACCACTCACACCACAGTGTCACTCACCACTCACACCACAGTGTCACTCACCACTCACACCACAGTGTCACTCACCACTCACACCACAGTGTCACTCACCACTCACACCACAGTGTCACTAACCACTCACACCACAGTGTCACTCACCACTCACACCACAGTGTCACTAACCACTCACACCACAGTGTCACTCACCACTCACACCACAGTGTCACTAACCACTCACACCAGTGTCACTCACCCCTCACACCACAGTGTCACTAACCACTCACACCACAGTGTCACTAACCACTCACACCACAGTGTCACTCACCACTCGCACCACAGTGTCACTCACCACTCACACCACAGTGTCACTAACCACTCACACCACAGTGTCACTCACCACTCACACCACAGTGTCACTAACCACTCACACCACAGTGTCACTCATCATTCGCACCACAGTGTCACTCACCACTCACACCACAGTGTCACTCACCACTCACACCACAGTGTCACTCACCACTCACACCACAGTGTCACTAACCACTCACACCAGTGTCACTCACCACTCACACCACAGTGTCACTAACCACTCACACCACAGTGTCACTCACCACTCACACCACAGTGTCACTAACCACTCACACCACAGTGTCATTCACCACTCACACCACAGTGTCACTAACCACTCACACCACAGTGTCACTAACCACTCACACCACAGTGTCACTAACCACTCACACCACAGTGTCACTCACCACTCACACCACAGTGTCACTAACCACTCACACCACAGTGTCACTAACCACTCACACCACAGTGTCACTAACCACTCACACCACAGTGTCACTCACCACTCACACCACAGTGTCACTCACCACTCACACCACAGTGTCACTCACCACTCACACCACAGTGTCACTAACCACTCACACCACAGTGTCACTCACCACTCGCACCACAGTGTCACTAACCACTCACACCACAGTGTCACTCACCACTCACACCACAGTGTCACTCACCACTCACACCACAGTGTCACTAACCACTCACACCACAGTGTCACTCACACCACAGTGTCACTAACCACTCACACCACAGTGTCACTCACCACTCACACCAGTGTCACTAACCACTCACACCACACTGTCACTCACCACTCACAGTGTCACTCACCACTCACACCAGTGTCACTAACCACTCACACCACAGTGTTACTCACCACTCACAGTGTCACTCCCCACTCACACCACAGTGTCACTCACCACTCACACCACAGTGTCACTCACACCACAGTGTCACTAACCACTCACACCACAGTGTCACTAACCACTCATACCACAGTGTCACTAACCACTCACACCACAGTGTCACTCACACGACAGTGTCACTAACCACTCACACCACAGTGTCACTAACCACTCACACCACAGTGTCACTCACCACTCACACCACAGTGTCACTCACACCACAGTGTCACTAACCACTCACACCACAGTGTCACTCACCACTCACACCACAGTGTCACTCACCACTCACACCACAGTGTCACTCACCACTCACACCACAGTGTCACTAACCACTCACACCACAGTGTCACTCACAACTCACAACACAGTGTCACTAACCACTCACACCACAGTGTCACTCACCACTCACACCAGAGTGTCACTAACCACTCACACCACAGTGTCATTCACCACTCACACCACAGTGTCACTCACCACTCACACCACAGTGTCACTAACCACTCACACCACAGTGTCACTCACACCACAGTGTCACTAACCACTCACACCACAGTGTCACTCACCACTCACACCACAGTGTCACTAACCACTCACACCACACTGTCACTCACCACTCACAGTGTCACTCACCACTCACACCACAGTGTCACTAACCACTCACACCACAGTGTTACTCACCACTCACAGTGTCACTCCCCACTCACACCACAGTGTCACTCACCACTCACACCACAGTGTCACTCACACCACAGTGTCACTAACCACTCACACCACAGTGTCACTAACCACTCATACCACAGTGTCACTAACCACTCACACCACAGTGTCACTCACACGACAGTGTCACTAACCACTCACACCACAGTGTCACTAACCACTCACACCACAGTGTCACTCACCACTCACACCACAGTGTCACTCACACCACAGTGTCACTAACCACTCACACCACAGTGTCACTCACCACTCACACCAGTGTCACTCACCACTCACACCACAGTGTCACTCACCACTCACACCACAGTGTCACTAACCACTCACACCACAGTGTCACTCACCACTCACACCACAGTGTCACTAACCACTCACACCACAGTGTCACTCACCACTCACACCACAGTGTCACTAACCACTCACACCACAGTGTCATTCACCACTCACACCACAGTGTCACTAACCACTCACACCACAGTGTCACTAACCACTCACACCACAGTGTCACTCACCACTCACACCACAGTGTCACTCACCACTCACACCACAGTGTCACTAACCACTCACACCACAGTGTCACTAACCACTCACACCACAGTGTCACTCACCACAAAAACCACAGTGTCACTCACCACTCACACCACAGTGTCACTCACCACTCACACCACAGTGTCACTAACCACTCACACCACAGTGTCACTCACCACTCGCACCACAGTGTCACTAACCACTCACACCACAGTGTCACTCACCACTCACACCACAGTGTCACTCACCACTCACACCACAGTGTCACTAACCACTCACACCACAGTGTCACTCACACCACAGTGTCACTAACCACTCACACCACAGTGTCACTCACCACTCACACCACAGTGTCACTAACCACTCACACCACACTGTCACTCACCACTCACAGTGTCACTCACCACTCACACCACAGTGTCACTAACCACTCACACCACAGTGTTACTCACCACTCACAGTGTCACTCCCCACTCACACCACAGTGTCACTCACCACTCACACCACAGTGTCACTCACACCACAGTGTCACTAACCACTCACACCACAGTGTCACTAACCACTCACACCACAGTGTCACTCACACCACAGTGTCACTAACCACTCACACCACAGTGTCACTAACCACTCACACCACAGTGTCACTCACCACTCACACCACAGTGTCACTCACCACTCACACCACCGTGTCACTAACCACTCACACCACAGTGTCACTCACCACTCACACCACAGTGTCACTCACCACTCACACCACAGTGTCACTAACCACTCACCACTCACACCACAGTGTCACTCACCACTCACACCACAGTGTCACTAACCACTCACCACTCACACCACAGTGTCACTCACCACTCACACCACAGTGTCACTAACCACTCACACCACAGTGTCACTAACCACTCACACCACAGTGTCACTAACCACTCACCACTCACACCACAGTGTCACTCACCACTCACACCACAGTGTCACTAACCACTCACACTACAGTGTCACTAACCACTCACCCCACAGTGTCACTAACCACTCACCACTCACACCACAGTGTCACTCACCACTCACACCACAGTGTCACTAACCACTCACCACTCACACCACAGTGTCACTCACCACTCACACCACAGTGTCACTAACCACTCACCACTCACACCACAGTGTCACTCACCACTCACACCACAGTGTCACTAACCACTCACCACTCACACCACAGTGTCACTCACCACTCACACCACAGTGTCACTAACCACTCACCACTCACACCACAGTGTCACTCACCACTCACACCACAGTGTCACTAACCACTCACACCACAGTGTCACTAACCACTCACACCACAGTGTCACTCACCATTCACACCACAGTGTCACTAACCACTCACACCAGTGTCACTAACCACTCACACCACAGTGTCACTAACCACTCACCCCACAGTGTCACTAACCACTCACAGTGTCACTAACCACTCACACCACAGTGTCACTAACCACTCACCACTCACACCACAGTGTCACTCACCACTCACACCACAGTGTCACTCACCACTCACAGTGTCACTCACCACTCACACCACAGTGTCACTAACCACTCACCACTCACACCACAGTGTCACTCACCACTCACACCACAGTGTCACTAACCACTCACACCACAGTGTCACTCACCACTCACACCACAGTGTCACTCACCATTCACACCACAGTGTCACTAACCACTCACACCAGTGTCACTCCCCACTCACCACTCACAGTGTCACTCACCACTCACACCACAGTGTCACTAACCACTCACACCACAGTGTCACTCACCACTCACACCACAGTGTCACTCACACCACAGTATCACTAACTACTCACACCACAGTGTCACTCACCACTCACACCACAGTGTCACTCACCACTCACACCACAGTGTCACTAACCACTCACACCACAGTGTCACTAACCACTCGCACCACAGTGTCACTCACCACTCGCACCACAGTGTCACTAACCACTAACACCACAGTGTCACTCACCACTCACACCACAGTGTCACTAACCACTCACACCACAGTGTCACTCACCACTCACACCACAGTGTCACTCACAACTCGCACCACAGTGTCACTCCCCACTCACACCACAGTGTCACTCACCACTCACACCACAGTGTCACTAACCACTCACACCACAGTGTCACTAACCACTCACACCACAGTGTCACTCACCACTCACACCACAGTGTCACTAACCACTCACACCACAGTGTCACTCACCACTCACACCACAGTGTCACTAACCACTCACACCACAGTGTCACTAACCACTCACACCACAGTGTCACTAACCACTCACACCACAGTGTCACTCACCACTCGCACCACAGTGTCACTCACCACTCACACCACAGTGTCACTCACCACTCACACCACAGTGTCACTAACCACTCACACCACAGTGTCACTAACCACTCACACCACAGTGTCACTCACCACTCACACCACAGTGTCACTCACCACTCACACCACAGTGTCACTCACCACTCACACCACAGTGTCACTAACCACTCACACCACAGTGTCACTCACCACTCACACCACAGTGTCACTAACCACTCACACCACAGTGTCACTCACCACTCACACCACAGTGTCACTAACCACTCACACCACAGTGTCACTCACCCATCACACCACAGTGTCACTAAACACTCACACCACAGTGTCACTAACCACTCACCCCACAGTGTCACTAACCACTCACAGTGTCACTAACCACTCACACCACAGTGTCACTAACCACTCACCACTCACACCACAGTGTCACTCACCACTCACACCACAGTGTCACTCACCACTCACAGTGTCACTCACCACTCACACCACAGTGTCACTAACCACTCACCACTCACACCACAGTGTCACTCACCACTCACACCACAGTGTCACTAACCACTCACACCACAGTGTCACTCACCACTCACACCACAGTGTCACTCACCATTCACACCACAGTGTCACTAACCACTCACACCAGTGTCACTCCCCACTCACCACTCACAGTGTCACTCACCACTCACACCACAGTGTCACTCACCACTCACACCACAGTGTCACTCCCCACTCACCACTCACAGTGTCACTCACCACTCACACCACAGTGTCACTCACCACTCACAGTGTCACTCACCACTCACACCACAGTTTCACTCACCACTCACAGTGTCACTCACCACTCACACCACAGTGTCACTAACCACTCACACCACACTGTCACTCACCACTCACAGTGTCACTCACCACTCACACCACAGTGTCACTAACCACTCACACCACAGTGTTACTCACCACTCACAGTGTCACTCCACACTCACACCACAGTGTCACTCACCACTCACACCACAGTGTCACTCACACCACAGTGTCACTAACCACTCACACCACAGTGTCACTAACCACTCACACCACAGTGTCACTCACACCACAGTATCACTAACCACTCACACCAATGTGTCACTAACCACTCACACCACAGTGTCACTCACCACTCACACCACAGTGTCACTCACACCACAGTGTCACTAACCACTCACACCACAGTGTCACTCACCACTCACACCACAGTGTCACTCACCACTCACACCACAGTGTCACTAACCACTCACACCACAGTGTCACTAACCACTCGCACCACAGTGTCACTCACCACTCACACCACAGTGTCACTAACCACTTGCACCACAGTGTCACTAACCACTCACACCACAGTGTCACTAACACCACAGTGTCACTAACCACTCACACCACAGTGTCACTCACCACTCACACCACAGTGTCACTAACCACTCACACCACACTGTCACTCACCACTCACAGTGTCACTCACCACTCACACCACAGTGTCACTCACCACTCACACCACAGTGTCACTCACACCACAGTGTCACTAACCACTCACACCACAGTGTCACTAACCACTCACACCACAGTGTCACTCACACCACAGTGTCACTAACCACTCACACCACAGTGTCACTAACCACTCACACCACAGTGTCACTCACCACTCACACCACAGTGTCACTCACACCACAGTGTCACTAACCACTCACACCACAGTGTCACTCACCACTCACACCACACTGTCACTCACCACTCACACCACAGTGTCACTAACCACTCACACCACAGTGTCACTAACCACTCGCACCACAGTGTCACTCACCACTCGCACCACAGTGTCACTAACCACTCACACCACAGTGTCACTCACCACTCACACCATAGTGTCACTAACCACTCACACCACAGTGTCACTCACCACTCACACCACAGTGTCACTCACACCACAGTGTCACTCACCACTCACACCACAGTGTCACTCACCACTCACACCACAGTGTCACTAACCACTCACACCACAGTGTCACTAACCACTCACACCACAGTGTCACTCACCACTCACACCACAGTGTCACTAACCACTCACACCACAGTGTCACTCACCACTCACACCACAGTGTCACTAACCACTCACACCACAGTGTCACTAACCACTCACACCACAGTGTCACTCACCACTCGCACCACAGTGTCACTCACCACTCACACCACAGTGTCACTCACCACTCACACCACAGTGTCACTAACCACTCACACCACAGTGTCACTAACCACTCACACCACAGTGTCACTCACCACTCACACCACAGTGTCACTCACCACTCACACCACAGTGTCACTCACCACTCACACCACAGTGTCACTAACCACTCACACCACAGTGTCACTAACCACTCACACCACAGTGTCACTCACCACTCGCACCACAGTTTCACTCACCACTCACACCACAGTGTCACTCACCACTCACACCACAGTGTCACTAACCACTCACACCACAGTGTCACTAACCACTCGCACCACAGTGTCACTCACCACTCGCACCACAGTGTCACTCACCACTCGCACCACAGTGTCACTCACCACTCACACCACAGTGTCACTCACCACTCACACCACAGTGTCACTAACCACTCAAACCACAGTGTCACTCACCACTCACACCAGTGTCACTAACCACTCACACCACAGTGTCACTAACCACTCACACCACAGTGTCACTCACCACTCGCACCACAGTGTCACTAACCACTCACACCACAGTGTCACTCACCACTCACACCACAGTGTCACTAACCATTCACACCACAGTGTCACTCACCACTCACACCACAGTGTCACTAACCACTCACACCACAGTGTCACTCACCACTCACACCACAGTGTCACTAACCACTCACACCACAGTGTCACTCACCACTCACACCACAGTGTCACTAACCACTCACACCACAGTGTCATTCACCACTCACACCACAGTGTCACTAACCACTCACACCACAGTGTCACTAACCACTCACACCACAGTGTCACTCACCACTCACACCACAGTGTCACTCACCACTCACACCACAGTGTCACTAACCACTCACACCACAGTGTCACTAACCACTCACACCACTGTGTCACTCACCACTCACACCACAGTGTCACTCACCACTCACACCACAGTGTCACTCACCACTCACACCACAGTGTCACTAACCACTCACACCACAGTGTCACTCACCACTCGCACCACAGTGTCACTAACCACTCACACCACAGTGTCACTCACTAATCACACCACAGTGTCACTCACCACTCACACCACAGTGTCACTAACCACTCACACCACAATGTCAATCACACCACAGTGTCACTAACCACTCACACCACAGTGTCACTCACCACTCACACCACAGTGTCACTCACACCACAGTGTCACTAACCACTCACACCACAGTGTCACTAACCACTCACACCACAGTGTCACTCACACCACAGTGTCACTAACCACTCACACCACAGTGTCACTAACCACTCACACCACAGTGTCACTCACCACTCACACCACAGTGTCACTCACACCACAGTGTCACTAACCACTCACACCACAGTGTCACTCACCACTCACACCACAGTGTCACTCACCACTCACACCACAGTGTCACTAACCACTCACACCACAGTCTCACTAACCACTCGCACCACAGTGTCACTCACCACTCGCACCACAGTGTCACTAACCACTCACACCACAGTGTCACTCACCACTCACACCACAGTGTCACTCACCACTCGCACCACAGTGTCACTCACCACTCACAACACAGTGTCACTCACCACTCACACCACAGTGTCACTAACCACTCACACCACAGTGTCACTAACCACTCACACCACAGTGTCACTCACCACTCACACCACAGTGTCACTAACCACTCACACCACAGTGTCACTCACCACTCACACCAGTGTCACTCACCACTCACCACAGTGTCACTAACCACTCACACCACAGTGTCACTAACCACTCACACCACAGTGTCACTCACCACTCGCACCACAGTGTCACTCACCACTCACACCACAGTGTCACTCACCACTCACACCACAGTGTCACTAACCACTCACACCACAGTGTCACTAACCACTCACACCACAGTGTCACTCACCACTCACACCACAGTGTCACTAACCACTCACACCACAGTGTCACTCACCACTCACACCACAGTGTCACTAACCACTCACACCACAGTGTCACTCACCACTCACACCAGTGTCACTCACCACTCACACCACAGTGTCACTCACCACTCAAACCACAGTGTCACTCACCACTCACACCACAGTGTTACTCACCACTCACACCACAGTGTCACTAACCACTCACACCACAGTGTCACTCACCACTCACACCACAGTGTCACTCACCACTCGCACCACAGTGTCACTCACCACTCACACCACAGTGTCACTCACCACTCACACCACAGTGTCACTAACCAGTCACACCACAGTGTCACTAACCACTCACACCACAGTGTCACTCACCACTCACACCACAGTGTCACTAACCACTCACACCACAGTGTCACTCACCACTCACACCACAGTGTCACTAACCACTCACACCACAGTGTCACTCACCACTCACACCACAGTGTCACTAACCACTCACACCACAGTGTCACTCACCACTCACACCACAGTGTCACTAACCACTCACACCACAGTGTCACTCACCACTCACACCACAGTGTCACTAACCACTCACACCACAGTGTCACTAACCACTCACACCACAGTGTCACTCACCACTCGCACCACAGTGTCACTCACCACTCACACCACAGTGTCACTCACCACTCACACCACAGTGTCACTAACCACTCACACCACAGTGTCACTAACCACTCACACCACAGTGTCACTCACCACTCACACCACAGTGTCACTCACCACTCACACCACAGTGTCACTCACCACTCACACCACAGTGTCACTAACCACTCACACCACAGTGTCACTAACCACTCACACCACAGTGTCACTCACCACTCGCACCACAGTGTCACTCACCACTCACACCACAGTGTCACTCACCACTCACACCACAGTGTCACTAACCACTCACACCACAGTGTCACTAACCACTCACACCACAGTGTCACTCACCACTCGCACCACAGTGTCACTCACCACTCACACCACAGTGTCACTCACCACTCACACCACAGTGTCACTCACCACTCACACCACAGTGTCACTAACCACACACCACAGTGTCACTCACCACTCGCACCACAGTGTCACTAACCACTCACACCACAGTGTTACTCACCACTCGCACCACAGTGTCACTAACCACTCACACCACAGTGTCACTCACCCCTCACACCACAGTGTCACTAACCACTCACACCACAGTGTCACTAACCACTCACACCACAGTGTCACTCACCACTCGCACCACAGTGTCACTCACCACTCACACCACAGTGTCACTAACCACTCACACCACAGTGTCACTCACCACTCACACCACAGTGTCACTAACCACTCACACCACAGTGTCACTCACCACTCGCACCACAGTGTCACTCACCACTCACACCACAGTGTCACTCACCACTCACACCACAGTGTCATTCACCACTCACACCACAGTGTCACTAACCACTCACACCACAGTGTCACTCACCACTCACACCACAGTGTCACTAACCACTCACACCACAGTGTCACTCACCACTCACACCACAGTGTCACTAACCACTCACACCACAGTGTCATTCACCACTCACACCACAGTGTCACTAACCACTCACACCACAGTGTCACTAACCACTCACACCACAGTGTCACTCACCACTCACACCACAGTGTCACTAACCACTCACACCACAGTGTCACTCACCACTCGCACCACAGTGTCACTAACCACTCACACCAGTGTCACTCACCACTCACACCACAGTGTCACTCACCACTCACACCACAGTGTCACTAACCACTCACACCACAATGTCACTCACACCACAGTGTCACTAACCACTCACACCACAGTGTCACTCACCACTCACACCACAGTGTCACTAACCACTCACACCACAGTGTTACTCACCACTCACAGTGTCACTCCCCACTATCACCACAGTGTCACTCACCACTCACACCACAGTGTCACTCACACCACAGTGTCACTAACCACTCACACCACAGTGTCACTAACCACTCACACCACAGTGTCACTCACACCACAGTGTCACTAACCACTCACACCACAGTGTCACTAACCACTCACACCACAGTGTCACTCACCACTCACACCACAGTGTCACTCACACCACAGTGTCACTAACCACTCACACCACAGTGTCACTCACCACTCACACCACAGTGTCACTCACCACTCACACCACAGTGTCACTAACCACTCACACCACAGTGTCACTCACCACTCACACCACAGTGTCACTAACCACTCACACCACAGTGTCATTCACCACTCACACCACAGTGTCACTAACCACTCACACCACAGTGTCACTAACCACTCACACCACAGTGTCACTCACCACTCACACCACAGTGTCACTCACCACTCACACCACAGTGTCACTAACCACTCACACCACAGTGTCACTAACCACTCACACCACAGTGTCACTCACCACTCACACCACTGTGTCACTCACCACTCACACCACAGTGTCACTCAGCACTCACACCACAGTGTCACTAACCACTCACACCACAGTGTCACTCACCACTCGCACCACAGTGTCACTAACCACTCACACCAGTGTCACTCACCACTCACACCACAGTGTCACTCACCACTCACACCACAGTGTCACTAACCACTCACACCACAATGTCACTCACACCACAGTGTCACTAACCACTCACACCACAGTGTCACTCACCACTCACACCACAGTGTCACTAACCACTCACACCACAGTGTTACTCACCACTCACAGTGTCACTCCCAACTCACACCACAGTGTCACTCACCACTCACACCACAGTGTCACTCACACCACAGTGTCACTAACCACTCACACCACAGTGTCACTAACCACTCACACCACAGTGTCACTCACACCACAGTGTCACTAACCACTCACACCACAGTGTCACTAACCACTCACACCACAGTGTCACTCACCACTCACACCACAGTGTCACTCACACCACAGTGTCACTAACCACTCACACCACAGTGTCACTCACCACTCACACCACAGTGTCACTCACCACTCACACCACAGTGTCACTAACCACTCACACCACAGTGTCACTAACCACTCGCACCACAGTGTCACTCACCACTCGCACCACAGTGTCACTAACCACTCACACCACAGTGTCACTCACCACTCACACCACAGTGTCACTCACCACTCGCACCACAGTGTCACTAACCACTCACACCACAGTGTCACTCACCACTCACACCACAGTGTCACTAACCACTCACACCACAGTGTCACTCACAACTCACACCACAGTGTCACTAACCACTCACACCACAGTGTCACTAACCACTCACACCACAGTGTCACTCACCACTCACACCACAGTGTCACTAACCACTCACACCACAGTGTCACTCACAACTCACACCACAGTGTCACTAACCACTCACACCACAGTGTCACTAACCACTCACACCACAGTGTCACTCACCACTCGCACCACAGTGTCACTCACCACTCACACCACAGTGTCACTCACCACTCACACCACAGTGTCACTAACCACTCACACCACCGTGTCACTAACCACTCACACCACAGTGTCACTCACCACTCACACCACAGTGTCACTAACCACTCACACCACAGTGTCACTCACCACTCACACCACAGTGTCACTAACCACTCACACCACAGTGTCACTCACCACTCACACCAGTGTCACTCACCACTCACACCACAGTGTCACTCACCACTCACACCACAGTGTCACTAACCAGTCACACCACAGTGTCACTAACCACTCACACCACAGTGTCACTCACCACTCACACCACAGTGTCACTAACCACTCACACCACAGTATCACTCACACCACAGTGTCACTAACCACTCACACCACAGTGTCACTAACCACTCACACCACAGTGTCACTCACCACTCACACCACAGTGTCACTCACACCACAGTGTCACTAACCACTCAGACCACAGTGTCACTCACCACTCACACCACAGTGTCACTCACCACTCACACCACAGTGTCACTAACCACTCACACCACAGTGTCACTAACCACTCGCACCACAGTGTCACTCACCACTCGCACCACAGTGTCACTAACCACTCACACCACAGTGTCACTCACCACTCACACCACAGTGTCACTCACCACTCGCACCACAGTGTCACTCACCACTCACACCACAGTGTCACTCACCACTCACACCACAGTGTCACTAACCACTCACACCACAGTGTCACTAACCACTCACACCACAGTGTCACTCACCACTCACACCACAGTGTCACTAACCACTCACACCACAGTGTCACTCACAACTCACACCACAGTGTCACTAACCACTCACACCAGTGTCACTAACCACTCACACCACAGTGTCACTCACCACTCGCACCACAGTGTCACTCACCACTCACACCACAGTGTCACTCACCACTCACACCACAGTGTCACTCACCACTCACACCACAGTGTCACTAACCACTCACACCACCGTGTCACTAACCACTCACACCACAGTGTCACTCACCACTCACACCACAGTGTCACTAACCACTCACACCACAGTGTCACTCACCACTCACACCACAGTGTCACTCACCACTCACACCACAGTGTCACTAACCACTCACACCACAGTGTCACTCACCACTCACACCACAGTGTCACTAACCACTCACACCACAGTGTCATTCACCACTCACACCACAGTGTCACTAACCACTCACACCACAGTGTCACTAACCACTCACACCACAGTGTCACTCACCACTCACACCACAGTGTCACTCACCACTCACACCACAGTGTCACTAACCACTCACACCACAGTGTCACTAACCACTCACACCACAGTGTCACTCACCACTCACACCACTGTGTCACTCACCACTCACACCACAGTGTCACTCACCACTCACACCACAGTGTCACTAACCACTCACACCACAGTGTCACTCACCACTCGCACCACAGTGTCACTAACCACTCACACCAGTGTCACTCACCACTCACACCACAGTGTCACTCACCACTCACACCACAGTGTCACTAACCACTCACACCACAATGTCACTCACACCACAGTGTCACTAACCACTCACACCACAGTGTCACTCACCACTCACACCACAGTGTCACTAACCACTCACACCACAGTGTTACTCACCACTCACAGTGTCACTCCCAACTCACACCACAGTGTCACTCACCACTCACACCACAGTGTCACTCACACCACAGTGTCACTAACCACTCACACCACAGTGTCACTAACCACTCACACCACAGTGTCACTCACACCACAGTGTCAAAAACCACTCACACCACAGTGTCACTAACCACTCACACCACAGTGTCACTCACCACTCACACCACAGTGTCACTCACACCACAGTGTCACTAACCACTCACACCACAGTGTCACTCACCACTCACACCACAGTGTCACTCACCACTCACACCACAGTGTCACTAACCACTCACACCACAGTGTCACTAACCACTCGCACCACAGTGTCACTCACTACTCGCACCACAGTGTCACTAACCACTCACACCACAGTGTCACTCACCACTCACACCACAGTGTCACTCACCACTCGCACCACAGTGTCACTAACCACTCACACCACAGTGTCACTCACCACTCACACCACAGTGTCACTAACCACTCACACCACAGTGTCACTCACAACTCACACCACAGTGTCACTAACCACTCACACCACAGTGTCACTAACCACTCACACCACAGTGTCACTCACCACTCACACCACAGTGTCACTAACCACTCACACCACAGTGTCACTCACAACTCACACCACAGTGTCACTAACCACTCACACCACAGTGTCACTAACCACTCACACCACAGTGTCACTCACCACTCGCACCACAGTGTCACTCACCACTCACACCACAGTGTCACTCACCACTCACACCACAGTGTCACTAACCACTCACACCACCGTGTCACTAACCACTCACACCACAGTGTCACTCACCACTCACACCACAGTGTCACTAACCACTCACACCACAGTGTCACTCACCACTCACACCACAGTGTCACTAACCACTCACACCACAGTGTCACTCACCACTCACACCAGTGTCACTCACCACTCACACCACAGTGTCACTCACCACTCAAACCACAGTGTCACTCACCACTCACACCACAGTGTCACTCACCACTCACACCACAGTGTCACTAACCACTCACACCACAGTGTCACTCACCACTCACACCACAGTGTCACTCACCACTCACACCACAGTGTCACTCACCCCACAGTGTCACTAACCACTCACACCACAGTGTCACTAACCACTCACACCACAGTGTCACTCACACCACAGTGTCACTAACCACTCACACCACAGTGTCACTAACCACTCACACCACAGTGTCACTCACCACTCACACCACAGTGTCACTCACACCACAGTGTCACTAACCACTCACACCACAGTGTCACTCACCACTCACACCACAGTGTCACTCACCACTCACACCACAGTGTCACTAACCACTCACACCACAGTGTCACTAACCACTCGCACCACAGTGTCACTCACCACTCGCACCACAGTGTCACTAACCACTCACACCACAGTGTCACTCACCACTCACACCACAGTGTCACTCACCACTCGCACCACAGTGTCACTAACCACTCACACCACAGTGTCACTCACCACTCACACCACAGTGTCACTAACCACTCACACCACAGTGTCACTCACACTCACACCACAGTGTCACTAACCACTCACACCACCGTGTCACTAACCACTCACACCACAGTGTCACTCACCACTCACACCACAGTGTCACTAACCACTCACACCACAGTGTCACTCACCACTCACACCACAGTGTCACTCACCACTCACACCACAGTGTCACTAACCACTCACACCACAGTGTCACTCACCACTCACACCACAGTGTCACTAACCACTCACACCACAGTGTCATTCACCACTCACACCACAGTGTCACTAACCACTCACACCACAGTGTCACTAACCACTCACACCACAGTGTCACTCACCACTCACACCACAGTGTCACTCACCACTCACACCACAGTGTCACTAACCACTCACACACAGTGTCACTAACCACTCACACCACAGTGTCACTCACCACTCACACCACTGTGTCACTCACCACTCACACCACAGTGTCACTCACCACTCACACCACAGTGTCACTAACCACTCACACCACAGTGTCACTCACCACTCGCACCACAGTGTCACTAACCACTCACACCAGTGTCACTCACCACTCACACCACAGTGTCACTCACCACTCACACCACAGTGTCACTAACCACTCACACCACAATGTCACTCACACCACAGTGTCACTAACCACTCACACCACAGTGTCACTCACCACTCACACCACAGTGTCACTAACCACTCACACCACAGTGTTACTCACCACTCACAGTGTCACTCCCAACTCACACCACAGTGTCACTCACCACTCACACCACAGTGTCACTCACACCACAGTGTCACTAACCACTCACACCACAGTGTCACTAACCACTCACACCACAGTGTCACTCACACCACAGTGTCACTAACCACTCACACCACAGTGTCACTAACCACTCACACCACAGTGTCACTCACCACTCACACCACAGTGTCACTCACACCACAGTGTCACTAACCACTCACACCACAGTGTCACTCACCCACTCACACCACAGTGTCACTCACCACTCACACCACAGTGTCACTAACCACTCACACCACAGTGTCACTACCACTCGCACCACAGTGTCACTCACCACTCGCACCACAGTGTCACTAACCACTCACACCACAGTGTCACTCACCACTCACACCACCAGTGTCACTCACCCACTCGCACCACAGTGTCACTAACCACTCACACCACAGTGTCACTCACCCACTCACACCACAGTGTCACTACCACACACCACAGTGTCACTCACCAACTCACACCACAGTGTCACTAACCACTCACACCACAGTGTCACTAACCACTCACACCACAGTGTCACTCACCACTCACACCACAGTGTCACTAACCACTCACACACAGTGTCACTCACAACTCACACCACAGTGTCACTAACCACTCACACCACAGTGTCACTAAACCACTCACACCACAGTGTCACTCACCACTCGCACCACAGTGTCACTCACCACTCACACCACAGTGTCACTCACCACTCACACCACAGTGTCACTAACCACTCACACCACCGTGTCACTAACCACTCACACCACAGTGTCACTCACCACTCACACCACAGTGTCACTAACCACTCACACCACAGTGTCACTCACCACTCACACCACAGTGTCACTAACCACTCACACCACAGTGTCACTCACCACTCACACCAGTGTCACTCACCACTCACACCACAGTGTCACTCACCACTCAAACCACAGTGTCACTCACCACTCACACCACAGTGTCACTCACCACTCACACCACAGTGTCACTAACCACTCACACCACAGTGTCACTCACCACTCACACCACAGTGTCACTCACCACTCGCACCACAGTGTCACTCACCACTCACACCACAGTGTCACTCACCACTCACACCACAGTGTCACTAACCACGTCACACCACAGTGTCACTAACCACTCACACCACAGTGTCACTCACCACTCACACCACAGTGTCACTAACCACTCACACCACAGTATCACTCACACCACAGTGTCACTAACCACTCACACCACAGTGTCACTAACCACTCACACCACAGTGTCACTCACCACTCACACCACAGTGTCACTCACACCACAGTGTCACTAACCACTCAGACCACAGTGTCACTCACCACTCACACCACAGTGTCACTCACCACTCACACCACAGTGTCACTAACCACTCACACCACAGTGTCACTAACCACTCGCACCACAGTGTCACTCACCACTCGCACCACAGTGTCACTAACCACTCACACCACAGTGTCACTCACCACTCACACCACAGTGTCACTCACCACTCACACCACAGTGTCACTCACCACTCACACCACAGTGTCACTCACCACTCACACCACAGTGTCACTAACCACTCACACCACAGTGTCACTAACCACTCACACCACAGTGTCACTCACCACTCACACCACAGTGTCACTAACCACTCACACCACAGTGTCACTCACAACTCACACCACAGTGTCCACTAACCACTCACACCAGTGTCACTAACCACTCACACCACAGTGTCACTCACCACTCGCACCACAGTGTCACTCACCACTCAACACCACAGTGTCACTCACCACTCGCACCACAGTGTCACTAACCACTCACACCACAGTGTCACTCACCACTCACACCACAGTGTCAACTAACCACTCACACCACAGTGTCACTCACAACTCACACCACAGTGTCACTAACCACTCACACCACAGTGTCACTAACCACTCACACCACAGTGTCACTCACCACTCACACCACAGTGTCACTAACCACTCACACCACAGTGTCACTCACAACTCACACCACAGTGTCACTAACCACTCACACCACAGTGTCACTAACCACTCACACCACAGTGTCACTCACCACTCGCACCACAGTGTCACTCACACTCACACCACAGTGTCACTCACCACTCACACCACAGTGTCACTAACACTCACACCACCGTGTCACTAACCACTCACACCACAGTGTCACTCACCACTCACACCACAGTGTCACTAACCACTCACACCACAGTGTCACTCACCACTCACACCACAGTGTCACTAACCACTCACACCACAGTGTCACTCACCACTCACACCAGTGTCACTCACCACTCACACCACAGTGTCACTCACCAATCAAACCACAGTGTCACTCACCACTCACACCACAGTGTCACTCACCACTCACACCACAGTGTCACTAACCACTCACACCACAGTGTCACTCACCCACTCACACCACAGTGTCACTCACCACTCACACCACAGTGTCACTCACCCACAGTGTCACTAACCACTCACACCACAGTGTCACTAACCACTCACACCACAGTGTCACTCACACTCAACCAGTGTCACTAAACCACGCACACCACAGTGTCACTAACCACTCACACCACAGTGTCACTCACCACTCAACACAGTGTCACTCACCACACCACAGTGTCACTCACCACTCACACCACAGTGTCACTAACCACTCACACCACAGTGTCACTAACCACTCGCACCACAGTGTCACTCACTACTCGCACCACAGTGTCACTAACCACTCACACCACAGTGTCACTCACCACTCACACCACAGTGTCACTCACCACTCACACCACAGTGTCACTAACCACTCACACCACAGTGTCACTCACCACTCACACCACAGTGTCACTAACCACTCACACCACAGTGTACTCACAACTCACACCACAGTGTCACTAACCACTCACACCACAGTGTCACTAACCACTCACACCACAGTGTCACTCACCACTCACACCACAGTGTCACTAACCACTCACACCACAGTGTCACTCACAACTCACACCACAGTGTCACTAACCACTCACACCACAGTGTCACTAACCACTCACACCACAGTGTCCACTCACCACTCGCACCACAGTGTCACTCACCACTCACACCACAGTGTCACTCACCACTCACACCACAGTGTCACTAACCACTCACACCACCGTGTCACTAACCACTCACACCACAGTGTCACTCACCACTCACACCACAGTGTCACTAACCACTCACACCACAGTGTCACTCACCACTCACACCACAGTGTCACTAACCACTCACACCACAGTGTCACTCACCAGCACTCACACCACAGTGTCACTCACCACTCACACCACAGTGTCACTCACCACTCACACCACAGTGTCACTCACACTCCTCACACCACAGTGTCCACTCACCACAGTGTCACTAACCACTCACACCACAGTGTCACTAACCACTCACACCACAGTGTCCACTCACCACTCACACCACAGTGTCACTCACCACTCACACCACAGTGTCACTCACCACAGTGTCACTACCACTCACACCACAGTGTCACTAACCACTCACACCACAGTGTCACTAACCACTCACACCACAGTGTCACTAACCACCTCACACCACAGTGTCACTAACCACTCACACACAGTGTCACTCACCACTCACACCACAGTGTCACTCACACCACCAGTGTCACTAACCACTCACACCACAGTGTCACTCACCACTCACACCACAGTGTCACTCACCACTCACACCACAGTGTCACTAACCACTCACACCACAGTGTCACTAACCACTCGCACCACAGTGTCACTCACCACTCGCACCACAGTGTCACTAACCACTCACACCACAGTGTCACTCACCACTCACACCACAGTGTCACTCACCACTCGCACCACAGTGTCACTCACCACTCACACCACAGTGTCACTCACCACTCACACCACAGTGTCACTAACCACTCACACACAGTGTCACTCACAACTCACACCACAGTGTCACTAACCACTCACACCACAGTGTCACTAACCACTCACACCACAGTGTCACTCACCACTCACACCACAGTGTCACTAACCACTCACACCACAGTGTCACTCACCACTCACACCACAGTGTCACTCACCACTCACACCACAGTGTCACTAACCACTCACACCACAGTGTCACTCACCACTCACACCACAGTGTCACTAACCACTCACACCACAGTGTCACTTCACCACTCACACCACAGTGTCACTAACCACTCACACCACAGTGTCACTAACCACTCACACCACAGTGTCACTCACCACTCACACCACAGTGTCACTCACCACTCACACCACAGTGTCACTAACCACTCACACCACAGTGTCACTAACCACTCACCACCACAGTGTCACTCACCACTCACACCCACAGTGTCACTCACCACTCACACCACAGTGTCACTCACCACTCCACCACAGTGTCACTAACCACTCACACCACAGTGTCACTCACCACTCGACTCCACAGTGTCCACTAACCACTCACACCACGTGTCACTCACCACTCACACACAGGTGTCACTCACCACTCACACCACAGTTGTCACTAACCACTCACACCACGAAGTGTCACTCACACCACAGTGTCACTAACCACTCACACCACAGTTGTCACTCACCACTCACACCTACAGTTTCACTCACCACTCACACCACAGTGTCACTCACCAACTCAAACACAGTGTCACTCACCACTTCACACCACAGTGTCACTCACCACTCAAACCACAGTGTCACTACCACCCACACACAGTGTCACTCACCACTCACACCACAGTGTCACT